>NW_026870043.1:307692-615384 GCF_029168945.1 Cannabis sativa | reverse complement strand
TGGTTCGCTTCTCTTCAATTTCATCAAGTGATTTGGCCAAGAGTATGTGATTTGCTTCTTGGTTGTACGTCAATCTTTTAAGGGATGGTGGTTCGAGCTCTACAGGCAGCATAGCTTCATATCCCTATGCCATGGCAAATGGAGTCTATCCGGTTGCTGTTTTCTCAGTGGTTCGGTACGACCATAGAACTTCAGGAAGTTCTTTCGGCCAGTTTCCTTTAGCATCCTCGAGTCTTTTCTTTAGTGTATCCTTCAGGGTCTTGTTGACTGCTTCAACTTGACCATTCGCCTGAGGATGTACCACTGCAGAGAAACTTTTTATGATACCATGGTTTGCACAAAAATCAGTGAAGGACTGGCTGTCAAACTGTTTGCCATTGTCTGAAACTATTTTGTACGGCAATCCAAACCGGCAGATTATGTTCTACACAAAAAATTCTTGAACTTTCTTAGATTTAATTGTTGTGAGTGGTTCAGCTTCCGTCCACTTAGTGAAGTAATCAACCGCTACCACTGCGTACTGCACTCCTCCCTTGCCTTTGGGTAATTGTCCGATCAGGTCAATTCCCCAGATGGAAAAAGGCCACAAACTTTGCATCTGAGTTAACTCGTTGGGTGGAGCTTGAGGTATCTTTAGAAATCTCTGGCATTTGTCACATTTCTTAACATAGGACTTTGAATCTTCAATCATTGTAGGCCAAAAATAACCTTTCCTTAGAATTTTGTTAGATAAACTCTGCCCGGCGGCATGATTTCCACAAAATCCATTGTGCACCTCAGATAGAAGTCGTCCAGCTTCTTCTTGAGTAACACATCTCAGCAATGGCATGGATAACCCTCTTCTGTATATAATTCCCTCTACTATGATATAGCATGTTGCCTTCCTTCTCATCTTTCGAGCTTCATTTTGATTATTTGGGAGTTCCCCAGTGTTGAGGTAGGTTGTTATTGGTGTCATCCACTTTGGAGAAATATCAATCATTTTGATCTCTTCCATGCCAGTAATGCTAGGCTCTTCGAGGAAATGGATAGGAACGAAGTTTGCTTTATCACTTACATTACTGCTTGCCAATCTAGCTAACGCGTCCGCAATCGTGTTTTCATCCCTTGGAATTCGTCTGAGACCGTAGCTTTTGAATTGTGGGAGCAGGTCATGTATTTAACTAAGATAAGCTATCATCTTTTCTCCCCGAGCCTCGTATTCTCCAGATGCGTGATTTACCACCCGTTTTGAATCCCTGTAGATTTCAATGTGTTCGGCTTTCATCTCCCAGGCTAATTTTATGCCAACCATTAAAGATTCATACTCGGCTTTGTTATTAGATGCCTTGAATCCAAACTTAACTGTAGCGTGCAGGTGTTGCCCCCCAAGTGTGAAAAGGGCGATTACTGTACCAGATAGCTGATCTGTAGCCGACATGTCCACATGTATTTTCCAAGTGGGCTTGTCTTCACTGTTACTTGGCTGAGGTGTTTGTACCGACTCAGGGTTGCCTTATGATATGCTTTCTTCTTTTCCTGTGCATTCTACCACAAAGTCTCCTAGGGCTTGGCCTTTGATTGTTGCTCAGGGTTGCAAGTAAATTTTGTAATGACCTAGTTCCACTACCCACTTGAGTAACCGTCCAGAGGCGTCCAGCTTTTGCAATATTTAGCGTAATGGTTGATCAGTGTACACCCAAACAGCATAAGCTTGAAAATAGGGCCTTAACTTTCTTGTTGCTAGAATTAGGCAGTAAGCGAGTTTCCCTATCAACGGATACCGGCCTTCGGCCTCAATGAGTCTTTTACTAACGTAATAGATCGGGTGTTGTATGTTGTTTTCTTCTCTGATCAGCTCGGCACTCACAGCGTGCTTCGTGGCAGCTAAGTATATCCCCAAGTTCTTCTCTGTCCAGAGGTTTCGAGAGTACGGGAGGCTTTGCAAGTTGCGTTTTTAGCTCCTGAAAAGCTTTTTCACATTCCACCGTCCATTCAAATTGCTTATTTCCTTGCAGGATGTTGAAGAATGGAACACACTTGTCTGTTGATTTTGAAACACATCTGCTGAGTGCGGCGATCTGACCAGTCAAACTTTGCACTTCATTGGTTCTTGTTGGCGACTTCATATCTAGAAGGTTGAATCTTCTTTGGATTGGCTTTGATTCCTCGGGCATTGACAATAAAGCCCAAAAAATTTCCCGAGCTGACTCCAAAGGAGCAATTTAAGGGATTTAGTTTCATGTTATATTTTCGGAGGACTTTGAAGCATTTGTCCAGGTCATCTATGTGCCCCCCAGCCTTCCTGTATTTGACGAGCATGTCATCCACATATACCTCCATGTTTCGTCCAATCTGGTCTTTAAACATCTTGTTTACCAATCTTTTGTATGTGGCTCCAGTAGTTTTTAGACCAAATGGCATGACTTTGTAGCAATATAGACCCATATCTGTTCGGAAACTTGTATGCTCTTGGTCTGGTAGATGCATTTTGATTTTATTGTACCCTAAATAAGCATCCGTGAAGCTTAATATTTCATGCTCGGCTGTTGCGTCCACGAGCTGATCGATTCTTGGAAGTGGAAAACAGTCTTTGGGGCATGCTTTTGTTGAGGTGCGTGAAATCAATACACACTCGCCATTTCTTGTTCGGCTTGGGTACCAGTACGGGATTTGTAACCCAAGCTGGGTAGAAAGCTTCGATTATGAAATTATTGTTGTGTAGCTTCTCTACCTGTTCCTTCAGGGCTAGAGCTCGCTCCTTGTCAAACAACCTTCGCTTTTGTTGAACTAGTCGGAATTGGGATCAATATTTAGGACGTGCAAAATTATCGAAGGATCAATTGCGACCATGTACTCATGTGACCAGGAAAAAATGTCTAGTTTTGCTCTCAGAAATTTTATCAATGATAATTTTACTTCGAGCAACAAACCTTTTCCAATTTTTAGCATCTTGGCCGGGATATCTGGATCGATGTCAATCTCTTCTAGTTCTTCCACCAGTCCAACATTTTTGCTTGGGTCCCCAAGTCGAGGATCCACATCTTCATCCCCGCCTTGGGAAGTTCCCTACTTAGAAATGTTTTTTCCCTTGTCTGTGCTCTGGCTGGAGGATACTTCCTTCTTAGCCTTGGCCACTACAAGGTTATAACATTCCCGAGCAATCTGCTGCTTTCCTCTCAGACACCCTACCCAATTCTTTGTTGGTAACTTCAGGCATGAATGGAATATCGACGTAACAGCCTTTAAGTCATACAAGGCTGGTCAGCCTAGCATGACGTTAAAGGCTGATGGAACGTCCAATACCAGAAATCGTGCCATTATAATTATTCTCATAGGAGCTTGTCCAACAGTGAGGGGTAGGCAAATTTGACCTAGAGGTGCGACTCCTTGGCTAGAGAAACCATATACAGGCAGGAGACAGGGGGTTAGATCTTTGAGCTGGAGCCCCATCTTTTCATAGGCGGTCTTAAATAAGATGATGGAAGAGGCTCCATTATCTATCATGGTTCTGGTTGTTCTGGCCACGATCTTGTTTGCTATCTGGACATCTATGGCAAACAGGTCGTTGTGCAGAAACCTGATTTTGACAGCATCTTCGTCGTTGAATGTTATGGTGGGCTCTCCTGCCCGTGGGATTTTAGGCTTCCTTTCTTCTACGGCGAGGATCATTCTTCTTACTCGTACTGTGCTGTTCAGGCATACCTCTCCCGAGCTTTGCCCGAATCTCCAACTATGCGCGGGCCTCCAATGATGACTTGCAGATGTCCATCTACTGGTGGAGGTAGCAAGTCTTGGTTATTATCACCCCTCTGACTCTGATCGACCTTGACATAATTTTGTACATGCGGGTTATTTTTCCTTATCGGGAATTCAATTTCTCGCTTTAGATTGTTTCATTCATAGGTGTCGTGCCCGTAGTCTCCATGAAATTGACAAAACTTGGTTATGTCTCTCTTGCTGACATCTTTTTTCATGGGTGCGTGCTTCTTGTATGGGGCTAGTGACTGAGTGGCCATGTAAACACTTTATATATCCTCAGTCAAGATGATAAATGCAGTATACTTGGCTTGATTCTCCCGGGGAGCTTGTTCGATTTTTCCGGTTAAATTTCCCTTTTTCCCATTCCCTTGCCTATTATTGTTGCTGGAATGTTTACCGTTCGAGCTTGAATTGCTTGGGTAATGGTGGAGCTGGACGGATGTCCAAGTGGAAGGAGCTTTTGACTTGCTAGGTTTTCGCTCACCTTCTGCTCGCTGAATTGCTCATTGAGTCTACCGGACCATTCTTCCTTATGTCCTTCCAGAGCTCACCAAGGAATTCGATACCCCCTAATATCGCAGACAACTTTCCGTCTTCGGTTACTCGTGAAACCTTAGTCACCTCCGTCATGAATCTGCTGATGTAGGCTCGGAGAGGCTCGCTTGGTCTTTGCTTGACTTCAACCAGGTCACCCAGGTGCAACGGAAGTTGGCAAGATGAGGAAAATTGTGCATGGAACTCTGAGGAGAAAGCTTTCCATGAGTTTAACCTTCCAGGTGCCAGCTTGAAATACCATTGCTAGGCGGCTTCCGAGAGGGTGGCAAGAAAAATTCTGCAACATACGTCTCCTCGTACTCCTTGCAGATCCATTTGCATCTCGAAATACTTAAGGTGGGATAATGGATCTTCCTTACCAGTGTACATCTTCCAGGTTGACATTTTAAACTTGTGGGGCAGCTCCAGAAGATTTATCTCGGAGGAGAAAGGGGTTCCACGTGCTCGGTCCAACTCGAGATCATTGTTCCTCTAACAGGCCATGCCTTGGAACATACTCTTTAGTTCATCCAGTTGTGCCTGCACAGCTAGACTAACCTGTTCGACATTTTAGCCGATCTGAGTCACGTCAGTATCTTTCTGAGCGAGAATTTGAGCGTAGGTTCGGGGCTGCACGATCAACATGTCAAGTTGATCGTCTACTCCTCTCCTCCTATTCAGATCGTTTCTGACATCATGAGTCGTCCCCAACCTATCGAATATGGAAGCGCCTGGCTGTCTCAGTGATTGGTTGGTTTGGCTAATGTGCTGACCAGAACCATTAACCTGGTTGGAATTATTTGGTATGACTTCTCCTGATGAATTACTAGACAAAGTCTGCCCACCTACCACTGGGCCTACAGGCGGAACCTGTAACCGGGGATTTGACGGCTGACCATTTATAGTTTGGGAAGTATTCATCGCGGGATCTTTGTCTGTTTCACCCAAGGGGATGACATTTGAAGGTTTATGCCCGACAGATTGATAGGCTTTTCGTATCAGCACAGTGGCTTGCCGACTACAATTGTCAACGACTGCATGATGAGCCCTTAACGCTTCCATCTCTTTGTCCCTCCATTCGGGAAACATGCACCTCTGCTCTTCAAACACGAGATTTACCGCAGTGCGGAGTTCCTCCTGATCATGATGTAGGGTGTTGCTATGACCCTGCATGAGTCCAAGAGCAGTAGGGAGGTTCTGGATCTCAGTGTCATCTCCAATGGTTGTTTGAATATTGGTGGTGGGTGGACTGGTTGTACTATGAACGCCCTGGTCGGCTGCTGAACTGGTATTCCCAATCTCTTGCACACCAGGCGCAATCTCATCCACAGGAGTCGTCACACCGCGACCCGTAGTTGATGGCTGTCCGGGATTAAAGACTGGCAGAACCCTTGTGTTTCCTGGGTTTTGTAGTGCAGGATCCACCACCTGTGGATTCACTGGATCTACCACGCCCCTACGAGTCTTTACCACCATCGTACTTGTGATTAAGTTTACAATAAAGAGCGACTCTCGAGTTCAACTCTCAATGAAAGTACCAAAATGTTGACCTCGCTCTTAGCCAATGACAGTGAGTCTAATTTTGTAAGCGATAAGTAGTTTATAACGACTGAAATATTATAAAGTAAATAAAGACACAAGAATTTTATAGAGGTTCAGCCCCAAGCAGTTCGATGAGAATTTTATAGAGGTCCGCCCCACAGTAAGGATTTGCACCAAAGTCATGCCAGGTCCAATTCTGGCTAGCCATGCACCTGCAGGATGCAGGCTGGCCGACGTTGTGTTGTCCAGAAGCTGGTCGGCCAGCCCCCTTGAGGTTGTTGGTCTGTAGCTTGTCGTCCCGTTTGAGTGACGGAACCTCCTGTTGGGAGGGTGCTAACTTGATAATTTCAGCAAATGATCTTCAACAACGGGTTCTTCAAAGGGTTGAGAGGAAAAAGAAAGGTTTTTCTTTTTTGCTCTAGTAATATGCAGGAATGAAAATGGCTAAAAGAGTGTAAATTCAAATTTCATCCCTTATATAGGTGGTAAAAGGGGCTTATGGTAATTTAAAATTTGAATTTTTGGGTTTCCCCCCACCCCCCCCCCCCCAAAAAAGGAAAATTAGCACTCATTGAAATAGTACAAACATCATGCATGCTGTGTCACACAACTTTCATTGTGTGACTCGAGGTACAACTTTTAAAGCGAGAAATTAAATGCCCTAGACATCGAAGGGATGTTCAATCAATCATGTCTGATCAAGGGTAAAAGTTGGACACGCGTCAACAATCTAATCAAATCATGACTAAATAAGTCCACGTGCGACCAAGAAGCTCCCGCGCAGACTTGGGGAGCAATGTAATCCAAATTTCTACACAAGGTGATGTGGCGTCTGCTTGGGTGACACATGATAGATTTCATAACTTGAACGGAAGATTCTTCTCACATGAAACCATGCATAGAGATCTAATGCTCAGAGTGAGAAGGAGCTGAACATCCAAACACGGTGTACAAGAACATCCAATCAACTCCATCATGAAGGCAGTTTGCATATACCAACCAGAGGTCACGAGTTGGATATCTTTAGAGATATATCGTATATATCCTCAAGCTTGCAAGACACGATAATATCCCTAAATTCATGGGATAGATTCGTAGTAATGAGGAAGAAAGCAAACCTATCTAGTTTCCCATTTTACTTATTGTAATTATAGGATGTAAACAGATTTGCCATTATATTCCTTATTGATTTTGGGAATCATTTCACAATTCAGGGACATGAATTTTATTCAGAGAAAACACACGAGAGATGTCTAAATTTAAGAATAAAAAACTTAGAGATCATTGTAGAGCTTTCGAGAGGGATCAAGATTTTCTTCTTCATCTACTCACAAGTCAATACAACTAAAGGGGAGTAGGCTATTACCATCATAAAGGGGCCGAACCTCTATAATTTTGGCATTTTCTTTACTTTACATTATTCATATTTAATATTTAAATTATTCTTAAACCGCTTTAATTTGACTCACTGTTGTTGGCCAAAAGTGAGGTCAACACTTATAATTTTTGGAAATAAGTTCACCTTCCTTGATCTCATTCCACAGAAACCACTTCAATTGATATTACATTTTGAGCCTAGAATGACATCAAGTGAGAGACTACCAGAGGAACTCCTACATCAAAATAGAGAAGAGTATACTTACCTGTTATCGAAGCGAGCAAAAGAGAGAGCATGGTGAGTGTTACTAAAGACATTGAGGACTTGATACTTGAAGTTTTAGAGACCGTGGGAGGCCAATCTGATGAGGTTAGAATCATCATCGAGTGATGCCACGTCAGAGTGCAGAAATTGGGATAATAATGCTAAAACAAAACAATCATCTGGGGATGCTTTAACAGCTTGATCAAAGTTTGCTCTTCAAGCATCCTTGTGGCCTTGCCATATAAAGTCTCCATATATGGATAGAACTGTTGCATCCCAAAACTTCTGCATCATAGTGCTTGCAGCCTCACTATCAACTCCAGCAGTACATTCAATAGACAATCTAATTGACTGTGTATGTTTCTAATAATGATTTCTTAACGAATCATCCATTACACATGATTGGAATGGAATTCCATGTCCTTGTATATGTTTAAATAGTAATTCAAATTTTTCAATTAAATCTCATTTAATCTTTAAATTTAGTAATGTAAAATCAAAAACAAATTTTTCATTCATTTCAAACTTAATTGTAGAAACATCAATAAGTTACTATAAAAAAAAAAAAGTTACTTATCTATTATTTAGTCAAAATAAATAATTAATACATTTAAACTTGATTTTAGAATTATACTATGAGCATTGAAGTCTTTTGTTAACTTTGCACACATAAGTTTAAAAATTAAATAAACTTTATCTAAAGAACATAAAGTGTTCAAAATAAAATTATTTACATAATCCAAACTTTAAAATTTAGAACAATAAAACTAAATAAATTGTCTTTAAAATTTAAATTAAAGTTGACTTCTTCATTTCTCTTCTAAAATTTTCTTCCATCACAAACTTTGTAGAATTCTCACTTCTTAGAATCATTTTCATCTTCTATTCACAAATCTTTAAGCAAGAGAGAAATAATGTCAGTGGTTTAGAATAATTTATTCCACCATCGTTAAATAAGTCATGAAGAAAAGCAAATCTTATTTATCTTTCTCTCTAGCTTCGTAACTCTATCAAAATGTCCATCTTGTTAGCATGAGCATATCTCTCATAGGCCAATTGGTCATGAACGGCAGTATACTTATTGTGCACTGTCTTTCAAATGTCACAAGCATAGACTAAGTAGTCATACTGTTCTCTTATATCTTCATTAAATGAAGTCAGGAAGATAAACCTGGCGCGAATATTATCATTCTACCATCAGTTTATAATCTCTCCTGACTGCATAACTATAATGTTTACGCAATTCAATCCAGGGAGTTTCAACAGAGACTAGGTGAAATAGATTTTCCTTTTGCAGAAGGAGTTCTATTTTGATTCTCCATTTAGCTTAAAATTCACCATCAAACTCAGCCATTTTGTAATAGAGATATCTTTCTTTATTTAATTATCATTCCATTTTATTTGTTATTAGACTGAAATAAAAGATCAATAATACGAGAAATAAGCAATATAATATAAATACAATATAAGTACCATAAATGAGAAATAAATGCCATGAATGGAATTTAAATATAATGCATGAGCACACTTAGAAAAACACATAAAACAATTTAGAAATTTCATGATAAGATTATCCAAAGATTAAAGTTTTTCCTTAGGTTCGGTCAAATTAACATCGAATAATCTACAAGACTTGTTCTTGTTTTTATTAATTACAAATAAAATAGCTCTTATTTTCCTTACAAAATAAAGTACTATTTATTTGGTCAAGTAATATTCCCGAATGTCAAAGACATAGACATGAATTTGTGAGTGTAACCTATTATTTCGAACTCTATTACTTAACTTAGTAGCGTCACTCTAAGGGTCGGTATCGCACTAAACTACATAACTTTATCCTATCCATAAAGGAAGCTAACCTTGACAATGTATGGTTCAACACCTCCTTAAAGGGACAAAAACAAAACTGTCTCGAGACCCTCCCCATACTCTTGGTGTTGGACTAATAATGGAGACCATGGGTTTCATAATAGATGACAACCCTCTCCCACAAACTTTTTTAAAATGTATTTGCCTTTATTAAAATCTCTTTAGAAAAGTTGATTTTAATCATTAACTAGTTGTAATACATTAATTAAATTACTATAATATAGATTTGAAATATCATATTACTATCTAATTTTTGAAAATACCATATTTTGAAAACATTAGTTAATTATGTGACTAACTGTTGGAGAAAGTCACTTGGTGTGTTTTACCAAGTTATTAAATTATTAAACTGAACCTAGTACTTTATGTAATTGATTTCAACAAATTCAATGCACATAAAATATAGAGGATAATCTTAAATAATCATGTTTCTAATATGAGATGCATGATTATCAAAAGACAAACTGTGTGGGATTTTATGTATAACAATTAAATATGCATACACTAACAATTAGCAAATAATTGATCAAATATTAATATGTGAGGCGAGTAAATATTGGGTATTTCTAAAATAACAAGTTTTGACATAAACATAAAAGAAATAAACTACACTAAGAATAATTTCTCTCATGAATAACTCTTCTTTGTTGTTGGTTGATGTAGCTTTAGGAATTTCACACCATCCTTCTTTGACCATTAATCTACCATTAATTCACTATTGTGTAATTATAAGCACTACTTTTGATTACTAGTTGATTTCATTAAATTAATTTGAACCCCTTATTTTATCTTTATTAATTGTAATTAAATAATTTAAATTTATCTAATTATTTAAATCAAAAATATTTAAAATATTTTTAAAAAAATTAATTATTAATTAATTTCTAAAATTAATTATTATTTACAATATATAAGAACTAAGGAACTAAGCCACATTCCGCGCAGTGTTGTCCAATTTTTGTAATATTTTATATATATTGTACTTATACTGAATGATATAATTTAAAATATAACATTTTGATGTGTGTTATTACAAATAAAGTAATAGTATTGAAATTAGAAACATAATTCACTATTTTTAAAAAATATAAAAAAGTGGTCATTTTGTGACAAATATTAAAGATTGTGAAATTAACAATAAAAGTACATGTGTTTTTATAATAAAATAAATAAAAAAGTTAACCATTTCTCAGTTTAATAAACTGATCTTGTGACTAATAATGTAGACATTTTTAACAGTCTATTTAGATTTTTTTTTGTTTAATAAAAATAAATAATTTAAGTACTATGTATTAAAGTTTTTATATTTTGTTTTGTGGTGTCGTTAGAATGTCTTCTCCACAAAGGTAAATGTAGTATAATAGCTACAAAAGGGGTCATCACAACATTACCCGTTTTTAAAAACTAAAAATTTAGGGATTATATAAAAATGTTAGGGATAAAATTTTCTATATGAAATGTTTAGATAAGAGGAGTGATTTTTCTCGGTCAGGCTTGTCTGAAACCGCGTGGATGCCAAGTGAATCCCCTTGTGCGCGCGTGTGTGCATCAGTTTTAGATATTTTTATCCAAATTCAAAAAATCATAACTAATTCATAAAAAATCCGAATAAAGTTCTGAAAAAGCGTAAATTCATTAATTTTTTGTCTACTTTTCAGTAAAAATATTTTCCGAACAAAGCAAAAAATATTTTATAGCATACATTACGATTTCCATACAATCATCAAATAAGCACATAAACTATCATGAAATCATCCAAATCAACACAAACATCATTTTAAATCCATATTTCATTAAAGTAAATCATTATCATAGCTCTAAGGTCAGTTGTTGGAGTATGTTTTACCAGGATCTAGATTTACTATCATTTATGTAACACCCTAACTAACATAGGCGTATTACGTGATTTTTAAACGTACTGTGCAGCTCGTTGCTAATCAACGAGGTTTATGGAAAAACGTGATTAATTAAAATTTTGCTTTTTAATTAAACTTATAAAATAATATTACAAAAGACTCGGGATCCCGATTATAAAATCATTTACAAAAAGATTTAACTGTTTAACTGTTACATAAAATAAAAGTCGTCTAACGACCAGTTACAAAAATCAGCCGTGCTGTCCCGATGATCGTACGCTCCAGGCCTAACCGCCCCGACATGTACAATCCTCACAAGCTCGCTCACGGTCCATCAGCTTTAGCCTTGCCTTTACCTACACATAAACATAGAACTGTGAGTCGACAGACTCAGTAAGAAAAGCATAATAATACTCATACATAATACTAACTGCCGTGTCCAACACGATACTGAGTCCCGCTACTGCCATGTCCAACATGGTACTGAGCCACTACTGCCATGTCCAACATGGTATTGAGTTCTGAACGTTCATAGGGACGGTACTATTGACACGTAACAACCTGATCGGTCGAACCGGTCATACTCCGGCTGCTGGTCATACTCCAGCCTGTACCGACGTGTTACTATATCCTCCTGATCGGTCGAACCGGTCATACTCCGGCTGCTGGTCATACTCCAGCCTGTACCGACGGGATACGTCAATAGCACGGAACCACCAACCAAGTGTCAGCCTGATCGGTCGAACCGGTCATACTCCGGCTGCTGGTCATACTCCAGCCTGTACCGACGTGACAGGGTTGGATGGTTCGAAGCCAACATACAACTAATGTAATCTAATAGGCTTCCTACATGTACGCTAAACATGTAATCTACATATGCATACTGTTATACTAATCTTACCTGGATTCCGAATTCAGGTGTGCCGGTCAACCTGACTGGAACTTAGCTGAGCGGCGGATTACAGGCTCCTAAACCGTAAAAATCACAACACCGATAAGTGACACGCTAAATCACAACGGGGACAAAGGTTCTAAAGCCAAACTTAACCTACTGTAACTTAACACAAAATACCCCCAAACTAGCAGAGAACAAACTGTCTGAAAACCCGAAACTAGCACAAAACGGAAAGTTGAGAAAAACCGGTTTCTCACCCTACTGCAAAATCCGGGTAACCGGTTTTACAAGCAGTGTAAAACCGGTTAGCCGGTTTTACCCAGAAAA
Organism: Cannabis sativa; assembly: GCF_029168945.1. Lineage (NCBI taxonomy): Eukaryota > Viridiplantae > Streptophyta > Magnoliopsida > Rosales > Cannabaceae > Cannabis > Cannabis sativa. The sequence continues at coordinate 602,978 of NW_026870043.1, read as the reverse complement.
ACCACAAAATTCAATTCTCCAACCAAAACGTTTCCAAACTCAACCAAACTTTCCAGACCTGCTAATTAGACTCTAATAAACATTTTTCAGGTGATAAAACAAAGCTTCATGCACGAAAACAAAATCCACCATTAAAGCTCCAAGCTTTGAGTTCAAAACTCAAACTTGGTTAAATCTAACAAACAAGCACCCAAACCAACTCAAATCTACTTAAACATGCATAAAATTACCTCTGAAAACTACAGTAAGCATCACAAAACAGCAGCAACAGATTTCAACAATTTCTTTCAAAAATCATAGTTTTGAGCCAAAATTTCATAACTTAATAAACTCAAGAAATCATCAGCCCAAACATGCATGAATCAACATTTTAAATCAAGAATAAACCTTTGAAAACTACATCAAAATACAGCAGCAAGCATAACTCAAAAACAAGCATGCAACATACCAATTTCATCATTTATTCAACAAAACAAAGAAAGAAATGACAAGAGCTAACCTAGCTTGAAGTGGACCTTAAAATGGGATGAATAACAAGCAAACTTCAATGGAGAAATCAGCTCCTTGCTGCTCCATGGCTTGGCCGAAATGAGAGGAAAGAAAGAGAGAGTGTTTTGAAGGCTTTTTCTCAAAATTTTCTAAGTGTTGAGTTTTTTTGTAAAATGAAGGAAATGAAATAAAAGCCACATAATAAACATTTCATTTCAGCCAACAAACAATTAAATAAATATTTATTCATTTAATAAACTCACATAAGACAAAACACTAATGGGGCAAAAAGACCATTTTGCCCCTCCACCATAAAACCACATAAATCATATTAAAGGGGTATTATTGGGAAATTCTAAATTCCCGGCCATTCCCGACATTCCCAATGTCTAAAAACCCGCCCCAAACTACTAACATACTAAGTTGTGATTTCTACTGAGCCAAACGCCGAGTTCCAAAATACCGGGCACCGGAAATGCAAAATATGAAAACTACTGAATGACATAGCAATGCATTTCTGAATTCCATCAATAACAGTATATTAAATTATTTAAATAGCTATAAATAATTTCATAATTAATCATAAACAACTGCTAATTTCCAAATTAACTAAGCGGGCTTTACAATTTATGTTGTTTAACATCCTAAATATGAATTTCTAAAATAATGTAAATTAAACACATATAAAGTTTGAGAAACCTTACATTGGGTGCAGCGAAATTAAATGTCTCCTTCCGCTCAGATCTCTAACCCTTGTATCCTTTCTGTAGCAGAGTATCACCAAGATCTGAGGCTGATTCTCTTTCTCTTGAACTGGATTCTTAACAGCCTTACACACTATGTAGAGTACCACTTGATGTGTGTTGGAACTTACTCTATCACTATAGGGTTCGAAATTTTGAAGAGAGAAAGAGAGAGGAAGGATTCGAATAAGATAGAGAAGAAGGCTCAAATTTTTGACTGAAGGCAAGTGTGTTCATCATTTTTGAATTTGAGGCATTCACTATCTATTTATAGGAATCCAACTAGGTTTAGGTTTGAATTATTTGTCATTAAAAAAATGATAAAATAAATTGTAAAATAGCCCATAAGTGGCCGGCCATGGATGTGGGCCCCCACTTTGCAATTTCACTATTTTTCAACTATTTATCTTATTTTCTCAAAAATACTATTTTTCCAATTCCACCACTTAAATGCAAAAACTATTTATTTAATAATTAAAATTAATTATCAAATAAAATTGTCATTTAACACAATTATTAATTAAACTTAATAAAGTCTCTTATTTCACAAATAAACCCTAGAACCTCTTTTCTTCACAATTCAGCCCTAGCTTAGTGAAAATCATAAACTAGAAATAGTCTAATTTTAGAATTATAATTGATTAAGTAAAATCATTTAACTAAGTCTTACAAGCAGTATTGTCTCAACTAGTATGGGGACCATGAGCCTATACAACCAAGCTTCCAATAAGCAGAACTAGAATTTCTCAAGTAAATTCCCTAACTTATTAATTCCTTATTGCATCCACCATAGAACTTGGAATTGCACTCTCAGTTATATAGAACGCTCTATATTTTTCATGATATAGATACGCTATAAACATTTAACCATCGTTTTAATCCCAACAATCAAAGATCCTCTATAGATGATTTACACCTAGTGGAAACAAATTTAATGTTTCACCCCTCAATGTATTTTATCCTTAAAACACTTAGCTTCCTATAAATCATATTTCAGTAAACTAATCTAATCAATGAAATAAGAGCTCTTTCATTTATCTCTATTAAGCCAATCTCAAAGAAAATCATCGTTTCACTTCTATGTCCAGATAGAAGCTATAGATTCCATATCTATATTTAGTGCTCCCACTCAATTGTACTATCATGTTCCCAAAATGTACGTATCACCCAGACCAAAAGGTACGGTTAACTAACAAATCAAAGAACACAAATAACACTCTTGAGATTGAACCTAAGCATGTCACGATTAAGATCTTTTCATCTAAGATTATAATATATTTACCAAGATCAATATCAGTCCCAGTCCAATGTATACTCCATACATCTAAAACTAGCATACTTTGGTAATGCTCTAGAAAGAACATGACACTCATCCCAGGTGTAAGTATGCTTTATCGCTGATTATCACATCAGTGTAAATCCAGTGCACTGATGAATCAAGGGACATTATCTTTCGAAGCATATAATCACAATTACATTCCACTGTGTTGACATTACTGTAATTGTGAATAATTATATGTTCTGGACTTAACAGGTTTTGTACATATTAAACCATAACATATGAAAACTACATGTAAACATAAATGACTTCTAATCTTCTATTGATAACAAATCAGATTACATTGAAATGAGTTTTATTTAGGGCATAAAATCCCAATAGGCCAGCTGGGCCTCAACCTGCAGACATTGTATGGTAGGCCATCCTGCATCCTGCAGGCACATGGCTGGAAAACTTTTGCTTGCCAGGCTATGATGCATAGCCCTCATTCATAGACAGCAAGACAAGTTGTGAGTTGGGCCTTGACAGCCACGAAGATGCTACAAAAATATCCACGAAAATGCATAGCCCTCATTCATATTTTAAGTAGTTGTTAATATTTTTACTCAATAAGTGAAATAATATTATAATTCATGATCATTTAGTATTTTCTAATTATTTTTAAATAAAAAAGAAATAATCTTTTAATTCCTATTCCATCATCTTTTTTTCTTATCGCTTGATTTAATTATTAGTAGATACTGTAATTAGTTAGAATAAAAAAATTGATTACCTATTATTAATTTAAATATATTAAGATTTTACTCTATTAATATATCAATATGTATACTTTATTTTTGTATATATATTTTTTTTTGGTAAATATATCAAACATCACTTAAAAGATGGAAAAAATAAAATTAAGAAAATAAAATCTTATAATAATAGAATCCTGCCTCACATTTTTTTACTTAAATATATAGATATATTAGATAAATATATAGATTTGATTTGATGACTCAAAATAATTATATAAAAATTATAATTAATTGGACAACATCAAGTTATCAGTTACCCATATATTTTGACAAATCAAAGTGAGTGTAAGAATACTTAATTCATATAGTTGGAAGTATACTAATCATGTAATTTTTAATCCAAGTAGGATTTTTACAAAGGGAAAAAAATACTTACTAAGAAATCATATTTCTCAATATCTACAAATCTATAAAATAAGCTAAATTTATTAAAATTCTAATAAAATAGACAAAATGGATGAAAAATATCAAAGGATGTCACCTCATATTCTTTACTTCTTTATTTTATATTGGGCCTAAATTAAAAATAATGTAACCTAATGACTACATATTATAATAAGATTGTGTAAGAATACCTTATTCATATAGTTGGAAGTATACTAATCATGTAGTTTTTAATCCAGGTAAGATTTTTACAAAGGAAAAAGAAAAAACTTACTAATTAAGAAATCATATTTCTCAATATCTACAAATGTATAAAATAAATTAAATTTATTAAAATTCTAATAAAATAGACAAAATAGATGAAAAATATCAAAAGATGTCACCTCATATTCTTTATTTCTTTTATTTTATGTCAACTAAAATTCATGTGGGATATGCCACATAAATCATTTTAAATTTCATATTTTGTTTTTAATTTTTAATGTAAAACAGCAAAAATTATTTTTTAGGAAAAAACATCAATTTTTATCTCTAATTATAACTATTTAAATAATTTAAACTAAACTTTAAAAAAAAAATATAATAAGAAAAATGCTATACTATAAAAAACAACTTGTAGAAATAGATATTTTCTATATTTTAAAATTTAAATAATAAAAAAAGTAACAAAAAATTAAAAATATATATATAACCAAGAATTCTCAAATAATCATATAAGTATGGTCACCTTTTATAGATAAATTTTTAACTTTTGTAAAAATTAAGAGAAAATATTTTAGTTGTAAAATATATTTTTAACTCGAACAAATCGCAATATAAAAATTTAGAATAGTAAAATAAAATTCGTAAACTAAAATTAATTTCATAAATATGTATAAAATTAAAAATTATTATTACAAAGTTAACTATTAAAAAATAAATAACTACTTATACATATATAACAAACTTATTGGGTAAGATATTAATCAACTACCCATAATAAATAATATTTCTTGGACAAAAGTAAGTAAAATAATAGCACCTAAAATTTTTTTAACCAATGTGGGACTTTTAGTTTGTATATGTAGTGTATTTTTGAAAGAAAATAAGAGTGTATTAGAAAAATAAAAAAATAGGAAAACAAAAAAATAGGATGCCGCATAGACTTTTCTTGGGCTTTCCTTTAAATATATACTAGGGAACTAAGTCGCGCTTTGCGGAGTGTTGCCCAAATTTTATAATCTTTTCATACATATATATATTGTACTTATTAAGTGATATAATCTAAAATATAATATTTTAAAATTAGAAACATTATTTGTTATTTCTAAAATATAGAGAAAGATAGCGATTTTGTAAAAAAATATTAAAAATGGTGCAACAAAAAAATTACATGTGTTTTTATAAGAAAATAAAAGTAAAAAAGTAAAAGTTTCTGAATTTAATAAATTATGCTTATGACTAGTGATGTAGGTTTTCTTAAAATACTATTTAGATTCCATTTTTAACATAAAGAAACAATTTAAATCCTCCTTCTAATTTATTAAAAAAATTATTATTTAAGAAAGTAAAGTAGCAATATAATAACTTTTATGATACACCTTTTGAAATGATATTTATCATTTGTAGTAATAGAAAAAAATATATTTATACTTGGTTAATTATAATTTTTACAATATAGTCTCAGTGATGAATTTATATATTTTATAATTAGTACAAATACAAATGAGTTTAATATTCATTATAAATCAAGTAATCTTTTTTTACCCTATAAAAATATATTATTCTTTTACTATATAATAAAAAAATTATAAATTTAAATGATATAAAAATATTTATTAAAATTTTAATGTAGTTCTATAATTATGAATTTTTTTCTCTTAAATTTTAGTAAATAATTAAATATCATAGTTTTTCCTATGGACTCATTGTTGAAAGCGATATATATTGATGTTTGATATTTTTATTTATTTATCTTTTATCTCAAAAGAAATTTGTGAATTCATTTTTATATAAAATAATAAATAATAAAATTTTCTCTTAAATATCATATTACACCTTATATTACATTTTTTTTAAGAAATGTGATTAGTGCATGTTTTTTATTTTATTATAAAAGTATAATTTTTATGATGTTATAAAAGTCTCACATAGTATAGAAATATGTTTATTGTTAGATTTGTAACCTATAAATATATCACCCATTCTTTTTTCACTATATGGGTGATTGATTAATTAAATGTTACCCTATTAAGTATAACTTTTTATTATGATGTGACAACATCTTTGATATTTGGTTAAATAAATAAAAAAAAACAACTAAATTTTTTTTAATATTTAAGATATTTTTAGTCACATTTAATTATTTGTGTTTTTTTATATTTCCATATAATATGGATATTTATTATAGAGTTTTTATTTTTTTTAATAAAAAAAAAAATTCTCGCATAGCTTAAAAATGTGATTAGTGTTAGACTTGTAACTTATCAGTGAGTGATTAACTCAATCTTACCCAATTAAATATTTGGTAAAATGAACAATTAAAAAAAACCAAAATTTAAATTTAAAATATCATTATAATTTAGTCATTCTTTGGACTCCTTTAAAAAAAATTAAAATTTATGTAGGACAAAAGTAAGAAAATAGTCACAACTGAGTAACCTAAATAGTTTTGGAGAATATTTAGTATCGATAATAGTTCAAATACATGATTTTTTTCAGTAATAATTTAGAAAAAAATAAACCTATTTATTGTTATAATAATTTAAGTTGTACAACCCTGAATTTAAACATAATATTAAAATTATTTTAAATATATTGATATTGATTGTTTTATTTTATTAATTAACAATGAGAAAATAGATAAAAGAATATCAATTAAAATTAACTTAAGATGCCATATAAATAATTTTAAAGTTCATATTTTTTTTTTAATTTATAATGTAAACTACAAAAATTATTTTTTAAGTAAAAAAATGTCAATTTTCATTTCTAATAATTTTAAATATTTAAATAATTTAAACTAAACTTACAACATATAAAAATAAAAAAAAATGATAAATAATTATAAAAAAAAAAATCAATTTGTTGAATAGGTATGTTTTGTATTCTAAAATTGATATAATAAAATAGTTACAAAATCTTTCAAAAAAAGTAACAAAAAAATTAAAAAAAAAATATATGATAAAAAATGCTCAAATTTATAGTCATATAAGTGTGTCACCTCTTACGAATATATTTTTTAATTTTGGACAAATTAAAATTTTAAAAATATATATATTTTAGTTGTAAAAAAATATTTTTAACTCGAACAAACAATAATATAAAAATCTAAAATATTAAAATAAATTTTTAAACTAAATTAATTTCGTAAATATATATAAAATTAAAAATTACTATAAAAAATTTAATTATTAAAATATAAAGACCTACTTGTAGAAATCTATATATATATATACTTTATTAGGTAAGACATTAATCAATCACCCATAAAAAAATAATATTTCTTAGACAAAAAATTGTAGATAACACGTAAAAGATCTCTAAACAGCGAATTTTAGGTGCAGTTTTGTAATATCCCGATAAGCCTAATGGTAAATAATTAAGGTTTATATATATATTATGGGTTAATCAGGTAATAAGTGGGATTATGATCCTACTAATTTATTTCAGCAAAAAATATAAATTTTTGCTACAAGTAAGTAAATAAGCGTAATTTGTTAATTACAGAGATTTATATAGCATGTGTAAATGTAATATGAGCTATATGTGGAAAAAAAACATTTTCAGATTCGGGGACCCTGAAGACTCGATAAGTGGATATATAAGCGTAATTTGTTAATTATGGAGATTTATTTGAAATACGTGGATATAATATGAGTTATTTATGAGATTATTAGGATAAGTTGATTTTAGAAATATCGGAGTATTTTGGAGTACTCGAAGTTGGCTAAATACCCTAAAAATAAAAATTTCTTAATGGCTAACAAATAATAAGATAACTATTAATAATAAACTTTTTATCAATATTATTATTAATATTATATCAATATTATTATATTATATTATTATTAATATTAAACCTTTCACCGTTTTTGAAAGTTTATATATATATATTATATATATCAGTAAACAGTTTAACGAAAGAATGAACGAGCCCTCGCTCTCCCTCTTTCGACAAAACCTTCTCCCTCTATATCCATTTTTTTTTTTGTTTTTAATCCGAAACTTAGCGATCTAAGCTATGGTAGTAGCAGGATAGAAAATCCTTGAAGAGGGAAAACTTAAGGTATGGTTTAATTTTGTTTTAAGTTTAAAAACAATTGGTTTCGTATAGGGCTACGTGAATTAGAATAGTTATGGAGATTCTGACTTTGTAGAATTGTTCTTTGGTACTTATGGGACTAGTATCGATATTTACTTGTTGAATTTGAGGTGATTTTGGGTTAGAAATCGAGTTTGGAACTTTTTAAAGCTTAGTCCGAACGTTAATGGCGTTTTTCATTTAAAGGCTCGATTTTTAATTCTGTTACGTAAGGATGGTAATATTTATGGTATATATGCGCCATGTCAAGTTTGGAGTGATTTGGAAAAAATTTGATAGTGTTTCGGTGAGTGCGAAAATTGGGATTTTTGAGTTTCATTATTTTTAGAAATTCCTAGGATATCATAAATCATATTTTTGTCATAACTTTTGACTCGGGTGTCCGTTTCGGATATTTTATGTACCGTTTCGAAGCCTCCGACGAGCTCTAAAATATGGTGTATGTTTTAGAGCCAAAATATAAGCTTTATTTTAGTGTATTTACACCGCGGGGTTTGGTAGAAAACCCTAGATTGTCTTATGTGAATATAAGCAGTGTTTTAGGATAAACACTTATTGGTTTATTGTTGTTGTGACATAGGGCAGAGATTGTTGGGTTTTATGCCCTAAATAAAACTCATTTCATATAATCAAATTTACTTATTAATAAAGATCAGAAATAACATTTTATGTTGCATGGTTTACATGATTTATTTCATGATTGTAGGTATATAATGTATGAATTCTTTTTAAGTCCAGAACATATGAGTTGGTTAAAGATTATAGTGTTGTCAGCACAGTGGAATATAATCTTTATTATATGTTCAAAAGTTTATTCCCTGATTTGTCAGAACACTGGATTTAGACTGACATGGTATAATCAGCGATAGGTATTCTTACACCTTGGAAAAGTGTTATGTCCTTTCCAGGACATTGGCAAAGTTTACCAGTATCGGATGTATGGAGTATACATCGGAAGGGACCCATATTGAACTTTGATTAGATATGTTGAAATTTACCGTAATATCTATTCAATTCAATATCAACTGTTGATCCTAGATCACATGATCGAAATCCTGATATGGTTAGGCTCAATTTCAAGAGTGTTACTCGTGTTCTTTGATTTGTTAAGTTAAGCCTACTTTTGGGTTAGGGTGATACTTACATTTTGGGAACACGATAGTGCAATTGAGTCGGAGCGCTAACATAAATATGGAATCTATAGCTTCTATTTTGCAAATAGAAGTAAAGGATGATTTCCTTCGAGCTTAACCAAACGAAGATAAATGGTGGAGATCTCATTTCACTTAGGTGAAATATCATTTATCCAGGGTTAAGTGTTTTAAGGATAAAATACATTGTAGGGTGTTACGGTAATTTAATCTTGTACAGTGTAAATCATCTATATAGAGGATCATTGATCACATTAGGGTTATAACAATGGATAACTAATGACGTGTCTATATCGTGGAACATATAGAGCGTTTCTATATGACTGAGAGTACAATTCCAAGTTCTAAGTGTGGATTCAATGAGGAATTTATAAGTTAGGGAATTTACTTGGTAAATTCAGTTCAACTTATTGGAAGCTCGGTTATATAGACCCATGGTCCCCATACTAGTTGAGGCCATACTGCTTGTAAGACTCAGTTAATTGATTTTAGTTAATCAATTATAATTCTAAAAGTTAGACTATGTCTACTTTATGAATTCTCACAGTTTAAGGATGAAATCGTAAAGAAAGGGGTTTCTAGGTTTAATTATTAATTAAGAGACTTTGTATGTTTAATTAATAATTATTTTAAATGACAATATTATTTAATAATCTATTTTAGTTATTAAATAATTAGTTTTGGCATTTAAATGATTAGAATTGGAAAAATGGCATTTTTGGAGAAAATGAAATAAAATTGAGGAAACTGCAAAATCCAAGTGAGGCCCATTTCCCTCTATGGCCGAGCACTCCCTTTGTGTTTCCCAATTATTATTTTCTTTTTTTATTGCCATGTAATTGCTAATCAAAGCATAGCTATAATAGGAAAGTGGTGGATCACACTAAATAAGGCAGTTGATTGATTACACAGTAATTAAGGAAACTGTTTTATTTGGAAAGTTGTGCTCTCCCTTTTCCCTATATAAAGCAACCTTGCTCTCTTCTCTTGCATGGATGAAAAGCCACGAAATTAAGAGAGAAAAATAGAGAGAAATTTCGAAATCCTTGTGAGATGAGTAGTGCCCACACACATCAAGTGGTATCTCAATCATAGTATGGAAGACTATGGAATTTCTGCATCAAAGAAGGAGAAAAGAAGATCCAAGTTCAGATCTTGGTGATGCTCTGCTACAGAAAGGAATCAAGGGCTAGAGATCTGAACGGAAGGAGTCATATTATTCCGCTGCACCCATTGTAAGGTTTTCTAACTTTATATGTGTTTATTTTCATTGTATTAGAATTCATATTAGGTTGTTAATCCAACATACTTGTTAGTAAATCTAGATCCTAGTAAATAATTTCCAACAACTGGCACCAGAGCCATGGGAATGATTTACTTTCATGTAATATGAATTAAAACGATGATTGCATGTTTCTGTGTTGATTTGGATGGTTTCATGTTGGTTTATGTGCTTATGTGATGTGTAACACCCTAACTACCTTAGGCGTATTACGTGATTTTTAAACGTACTGTGCAGCTCGTTGCTAATCAACGAGGTTTATGGAAAAACGTGATTAATTAAAATTTTGCTTTTTAATTAAACTTATAAAACCATATTACAAAAGACTCGAGATCCCGATAATAAAAATATTTACAAAAAGTTTAACTGTTTAACTGTTACATCAAAATAAAGTCGTCTAACGACCAGTTACAAAAAAACTCAGCCTTGCTGTCCCGAGGATCGTACGCTCCAGGCCTAACCGCCCCAACATGTACAATCTCATAAGCTCGCTCACGGTCCATCAGCTATAGCCTTGCCTTTACCTACACATGAACATAAACTGTGAGTCGACAGACTCAGTAAGAAAAGCATAATAATATCATACATAAAACTAACTGCCGTGTCCAACACGATACTGAGTCCCGCTACTGCCATGTCCAACATGGTACTGAGCCACTACTGCCATATCCAACATGGTACTGAGTTTTGAACGTTCATAGGGACGGTACTATTGACAAGTATCCTCCTGATCGGTCGAACCGGTCATACTCATTCTTGGTCATACTCCAGCTGTACCGACGGGATAGGTCAATAGACACCGAACCACCAACCAAATGTCGGCTGATCGGCCGAACCTGGTCATACTCCGCCGTCGGTCATACTCCAGCCTGTACCGACGTGACAGGGTTGGATGGTTCGAAGCCTAAAATACATAACTAATGTAATCTAGCAGGCTTCCTACATGCACGCTAAACATGTAATCTACATATGCATACTGTTATACTAATCTTACCTGGATTCCGATTTCAGGTGTGCCGGTCAACCTGACTGGAACTGAAGCTGAGCGGCGGATTACTGGCTCCTAAACCATAAAAATCACAACGTTATAAGTGACACGCTAAAACACTTCCCGGGGACTAAAACTAAGAACTAAAAGTTTCCCTATCGATAAAAAGCATGGCAATACCCCCTAAAACATAAAAACGAGGAAAACTAGGGTCCTTGAATTTTCCCCAACCGGTAGACCGGTTGCCCAACCGGAATTCCGGTTCTGGAAAATTCAGAACCCTCATCCGGAATTCCGGATGTACAACCGGAATTCCGGTTCCTCGCAGGCAGCGAACTAAAATTTTCATAACTCGACCAATTCAACCCCAATTGGTACCAAACTTTCCAGACCTGCTCTAAACACCCCAAAGAACAAATCTAAGGCCTCAAAACCACCCAGAAAACACATATACAAAAATCACCATTGGAGCTCAAGCTTTGAGTTCCAAACTCAAGCTTGAGCAAATCCACCTAAACATGCATTCCACTAGCTTAAATCTACTTAAACTAGCATATAATCACCTCTGAAAACTATAAAGAACATCCAGCAACTTCACAGCAACAAATAGAATCATTTCATTCAAAAATCACATATTTTAACATAGAAACTAAAAGCTTTGAACAACCTAACTAACATGCTTCAAACAACTCAATTAATCATCAATTAAACATGCTTTTAACCACAGAAAACATCAACAAAACACAGCAGCAACCACCTCAATTAATCATGCATGCATCATCATTTTTCATCATTTTTTTCAAGAAATTACAACAAGAAAGGTTAGAGACTTTACCAAGGATTAGAAGAACACTTAGATTGGATGAAACTAGCTTGAAAATTGAAAGACAACCAGCCCTTGAACCCCAAGCCTTCAGCCGAAAAAGAGAGAGAGAAAAGAGAGGTTTTCCAATTTTCTAATTTTTCTAAACTTTGAAATTTTTGGATAAATGAATTAAACCCCCATTACATAACCCTTATTTCAGCCAAATAATACTAAAAATTAAACATTTAATTTTCAAATAAAAAGTCACTAAAAGACAAAACACTAATGGGGCAAAAAGACCATTTTGCCCCTTCACCATAAAATCATGAAAATCATACTAAAGGGGTATTTTTGGGAAATTCTAAATTCCCGGCCATTCCCGACATTCCCAATGTCCAAAACCCGTCCCCAAATTACTAACATACTAAGTTGTGATTTCTACTGAGCCAAACGCCGAGTTCCAAAATACCGGACACCGGAAATGCAAAATATAAAAACTACTGATGACATAATCATGCATTTCTGAATTCCATAAATAACAGTAATAAATTATTTAAATAGCTATAAATAATTTCATAATTAATCATAACCAACTGATAATTTCCAAATTAACTAAGCGGGCTTTACAACTATTCCCCCCTTAAAAGGATTTCGTCCCCGAAATCTAACCTGAATAACTCTGGATATTGAGCTCGCATATCTGACTCTAGCTCTCAGGTGGCTTCTTCCACCTTACTGTTTCTCCAGAGAACCTTGACCAATGCTATGGTCTTATTCCGAAGGACTTTATCCTTTCTATCCAGGATCTGCACTGGTTGTTCCTCATATGACATGTACGTTCTGAGCCGAAGACTCTCATAACTGAGTATATGAGAGGGGTCTGAAACGTATTTTCTCAACCTTGAGACATGAAATACGTTGTGCACTCGCTCGATAAGGCCGGAGGCAATGCTAACCGATATGCCACTTGACCTATCTTCTCGAGAATCTCGAAAGGTCCTGTAAATCTAGGGCATAACTTGCCTCTTTTCCCGAAACGTTTAATCCCCTTCATCGGAGATACTCGTAAAAACACATGTTCCCCTACTTGGAACTCAACATCTCTGCGTTTCGGATCCGCGTAACTCTTCTGTCTGCTCTGTGAGGCAAGCATTCTAGCTTTTATCTTTTCTATTGCCTCATTGGTCCGCTGAACTGACTCTGGACCTAGGTATTTCCTCTCCCCTGTCTCATCCCAGTGGATAGGGGATCTACACTTTCTACCGTACAACAGTTCATAGGGTGCCATCCCTATCGTACTCTGATAACTGTTGTTGTACGAAAATTCTATCAACGGTAGATATTTACTCCATGAACCCTCAAAGTCCATAACACAGGCTCTCAACATATCCTCCAATATCTGAATTGTCCTTTCGGACTGACCATCTGTCTGAGGATGGAATGCTGTACTGAATTTTAGCTTTGTACCCATTGCCCGTTGCAAACTTTGCCAAAATTTGGAGGTGAACTTCGGATCCCTGTCCGAAACTATAGACTTCGGTACCCCGTGAAGTCTCACTATCTCTCTGACGTACAGTTCTGCCAACTGATCCACTGAAAATGTTGTTCTAACCGGCAGAAAATGAGCAGATTTCGTAAATCGATCCACCACTACCCAGATGGAATCATACAAACCCGTGGTCCTAGGTAACCCGACCACAAAATCCATCGTAATATCCTCCCATTTCCATTCTGGTAGGGTTAGAGGCTGCAACAACCCTGCTGGTCTCTGATGTTCAGCCTTGATCTGCTGACAAGTGAGGCATCTCGATACGAATTCTACCAAATTCTTCTTCATACCGTTCCACCAGAAGTACGGTTTCAAATCTTGGTACATCTTGGTGGTGCCGGGATGCAGAGAATACGGGGTAGAATGAGCCTCCTCAAAGATCTCATTTCTAAGTTCCACACTGCTCGGGACACAAACCCTGGCTTTATACAAAAGCATCCCACTATCTGACACTGAAAAGTCCTTGGCTTGACCAGCCAATACCTCATCTCGGATTTTCACTAACTCCGGATCTGTCATCTGACCGACTTTTATTCTTTCTAATAGATCAGATTGCAGCGTCAAGTTGTGAAGCTGACCTACCACAAACTCAATGCTGGATCTAACCATATCCTCAGCTAGCTGAGGTGAGATCTGAACCATGCTAGCTACTTGCCCGGGACCCTTTCTGCTCAGGGCATCGGCCACTACATTGGCTTTTCCGGGATGATAGAGGATCTCACAATCGTAATCCTTCACTAGTTCCAACCAACGCCTTTGTCTCATGTTCAAATCTTTCTGAGTAAAGAAATACTTGAGACTTTTATGGTCGGTATAGATCTCACACTTCTCCCCGTAAAGGTAGTACCGCCAATTCTTCAGTGCAAAAACCACTGCGGCCAATTCTAAATCATGAGTCGGGTATCGCTGTTCATAATCCTTTAACTGACGGGAGGCATAAGCGATAACCCGATCGGCTTGCATCAATACGCACCCCAAACCCTGTTTGGATGCGTCACAGTAGACTACGAACTTCTCCTTGTCCGAAGGCAAAGCTAGCACCGGAGCAGTAATCAATCTCTGCTTCAGCTCCTGAAAGCTAGCTTCACATTTGTCTGACCAGATAAATCGCTGATTCTTCTTTGTAAGCTCGGTTAGGGGCATTGAAATTTTGGAGAACCCCTCCACGAACCTGCGGTAGTACCCAGCTAAACCCAAGAAGCTTCTGATCTCTGTCACTGTCTTCGGTCTCGGCCAATCCCTGACGGATTCAATCTTCCCGGGATCCACCTTGATCCCATCTTTACTCACAATGTGCCCTAGGAAGGACACCTGAGATAGCCAGAACTCGCATTTCTTAAACTTGGCATAAAGTCTATGTTCTCGAAGCCGTTGCAGTACCATCTGCAGATGTAACTCATGCTCCTCTTTTGATTGAGAGTACACGAGGATGTCGTCGATAAACACAATCACACAGATATCGAGGAAATCCTTGAATACCCTATTCATCAGGTCCATGAATGCTGCAGGAGCATTGGTTAGTCCGAATGACATAACCAGAAACTCGTAATGTCCATACCTAGTGCGAAAAGCCGTCTTCGGAATGTCCTCCTCTCGGATTCTCAACTGATGATAACCCGAACGGAGATCAATCTTAGAAAAGACCGTCTTTCCCTGAAGCTGATCGAACAAGTCATCGATCCTAGGTAATGGATATTTATTCTTCACCGTCAGCTTGTTCAACTCCCTGTAGTCGATGCACATCCTCATAGATCCATCCTTCTTGACGAACAAAACCGGGGCTCCCCAGGGTGACACACTGGGCCGAATGAACCCTATGTCAAGCAACCCTTGGAGCTGAATCTTTAATTCCTTAAGTTCAGCTGGAGCCATCCTATACGGGGCTTTGGAAACCGGTTCCACCCCTGGTGCCAAGTCGATTACAAAATCAATCTCCCGCTGAGGTGGTAACCCTGGAAGTTCTTCGGGAAAAACGTCCAAAAATTCCCGAACCACTCTGATGTCCTCTGGCCGAATGGTGTCTGGCCGAGTGGTGTCCACCACCACGGCCAGAAACCCTAAGCACCCGCCGTGCAACAATTCTCTCGCTGACATAGCCGAGATCACCGGGATCCGAGATCCCTGAACTGAACCCACAAATACAAACGGTTCTTCACTTTCCGGTTGGAAGACCACCATCTTCCTTTTACAGTCAATGCTCGCCGAATATTTAGATAGGAAATCCATTCCTAAAATAATATCAAATTCGACTAAGCTCATCTCTATCAGATCAGCGCTTAACTCTCTACCATCTATCCTGATCGGCATAGACCTAATCCACCTATTGGAGATAACCAATTCTCCGCGGAGTAACGGGGTTCCAAACCACGATTCATATCTATCAAAGGGTCTACCCAACTTACTAAAGACTACGGCCGCCACATAAGAATGTGTAGCCCCGAGAATCAAACAAAGACCGAATAAAGCGAGTTGTTAATAAAAAGCCGACCCTGTGACTGCCGATGGGCCGGCATCCGCATCGGCTGCGTGATAGCGAACACCCTGGCTGGAGTGGGTATCGCTGGAGCTCTCGGTGCCTCTGATCGGAGCTGGGGACATTCCCTCTTGAAGTGTCCGGGCATGCCACAATGAAAGCATCCCTGACCTTTGCACTCACCCCGATGGTGCCTCTTGCAACTAGGGCACTCGGGATAGGAGAATCGGGTCTCATTACCACCAGGACGACTCCCTCGGTTCTGGTTCCCCCGGAACCTCTTTTTCTGACTCGAGCCGCCGGAAGCAGTGGGTGCCCTCTTCCTCTGATCAATGGCCGAACCACTACTCCCCCTGCTATAGCCTGATGCAGGAGGGGTAGGAGCTCCGCCACTCACCGGAGTACTGGCTGATTCTGACATACACCCCACTGCGCCCTCAGCTCGCAGTGCCTTCTCCACCATCTGAGCATAGGTGGTGCTGTCGTCGGTGGTGATCATCAGGTCATGTCTGATCTTGGGATTCAACCCGTCCAGATACTTCTCCTTCTTACTAAAGTCTGCCTAAGACAATTCCCGAGGCTAACCTCGCCAACCGATCAAACTGAGTAGTATACTCAGTGACGCTCATGTTCTCCCGCTGGGTCAGGTGAACGAACTCTTTCCTCTTGGCGCTTCTGACCGCCTCATTGTAATATTTCGCATTAAAGAGTTCCTGGAACCTTTCCCAGGTCATGGTGGTGACGTCATGGATCTGAGACACCATGTCCCACCATACTGGGCGTCCTCACAGGCCCGAAACGTGGCGCACACCACTCTGTCGTTACCGGTGACACCCATGAAATTCAGTATCTTGGTGATCACCGTCAGCCACTGTTCGGCTTTCATCACGTCCGGACCTCCCAGGAATACCGGAGGTGCCTGCTTCCGGAACCGCTCATATAAAGGTTCCAATCTATGGGCCGCCACCACTATCTCGGCACAGGCAGCGAGGGGCGGTGCCACCGGAACTATAGGCACTTTGGAACTGCGGGAGCACCTGCTGTCTCAACCTCTGAATCTCGAGGTCTTGTTCTTCGATCCGGGCTTGCATCTCCGCAAACCGCAACTCCCGCCGGGGCTCCCCGATCGGCAGGGGAGCTGGGCAGCCTGTGGCGGGTTCTCATCACCCCGGCCACGAGCCCTGCCTCGGGGACCTCTACCTCGGCCCCTAGCAGGTGGGGGAAACTGAGCTCCCTGTCCTTGGTTCGACCCCACGGAGTTGCCCTGACTCCTGGTAGTCCGCCTGGCGTCCATCTAGTTAGAACCGCCTGCGAAACCAAGAGTTGGCATTTCAGGTCGTATTCAAGGCGAGCTTACTAATGCCGCTTAATTTGAAAATTAGAAACGAAACATGCGCCTATTCTACTATCAGGCTACTAACATGCTTCCTAACAGGCTTTTCTTTTTCATAACTGAATAAAATAAACTACTAAAGCAATAAAGGCTTACTGAACCGTGAACCGAGCTAACTGCTGATGATGATTGTACATGTCGTGACGATCTTCGGAAGACAACACAGCGGCTCGATACCAAATTGTAACACCCTAACTACCTTAGGCGTATTACGTGATTTTTAAACGTACTGTGCAGCTCGTTGCTAATCAACGAGGTTTATGGAAAAACGTGATTAATTAAAATTTTGCTTTTTAATTAAACTTATAAAACCATATTACAAAAGACTCGGGATCCCGATAATAAAAATATTTACAAAAAGTTTAACTGTTTAACTGTTACATCAAAATAAAGTCGTCTAACGACCAGTTACAAAAAAACTCAGCCTTCTTTGTCCCGAGGGGATCGTACGCTCCAGTGCCTAACCGCCCCGAGCATGTACAATCTCATAAGCTCGCTCACGGTCCATCAGCTATAGCCTTGCCTTTACCTACACATGAACATAAACTGTGAGTCGACAGACTCAGTAAGAAAAGCATAATAATATCATACATAAAACTAACTGCCGTGTCCAACACGATACTGAGTCCCGCTACTGCCATGTCCAACATGGTACTGAGCCACTACTGCCATGTCCAACATGGTACTGAGTTTTGAACGTTCATAGGGACGGTACTATTGACAAGTATCCTCCTGATCGGTCGAACCGGTCATACTCCGGCTGCTGGTCATACTCCAGCCTGTACCGACGGGATAGGTCAATAGCACTTAACCACCAACCAAATGTCAGCCTGATCGGTCGAACCGGTCATACTCATTCTTGGTCATACTCCGACTGTACCGACGTGACAGGGTTGGATGGTTCGAAGCCTAAAATACATAACTAATGTAATCTAGCAGGCTTCCTACATGCACGCTAAACATGTAATCTACATCTGCATCTTGTTATACTAATCTTACACGGATTCCGATTTCGGGTGTGCTTGGTCAACTGATGGAAGCCCGAAGCTGAGCGGCGGATTACTGGCTCCTAAACCATAAAAATCACAACGCTATAAGTGACACGCTAAATCACTTCCCGGGGACTAAAACTAAGAACTAAAAGTTTCCCTATCGATAAAAAGCATGGCAATACCCCCTAAAACATAAAAACGAGGAAAACTAGGGTCCCTGAATTTTCCCCAACCGGTAGACCGGTTGCCCAACCGGAATTCCGGTTCTGGGAAAATTCAGAACCCTCATCCGGAATTCCGGATGCACAACCGGAATTCCGGTTCCTCGCAGGCAGCGAACTAAAATTTTCATAACTCGACCAATTCAACCCCAATTGGTACCAAACTTTCCAGACCTGCTCTAAACACCCCAAAGAACAAATCTAAGGCCTCAAAACCACCCAGAAAACACATATACAAAAATCACCATTGGAGCTCAAGCTTTGAGTTCCAAACTCAAGCTTGAGCAAATCCACCTAAACATGCATTCCACTAGCTTAAATCTACTTAAACTAGCATATAATCACCTCTGAAAACTATAAAGAACATCCAGCAACTTCACAGCAACAAATAGAACCATTTCATTCAAAAATCACATATTTTAACATAGAAACTAAAAGCTTTGAACAACCTAACTAACATGCTTCAAAAAACTCAATTAATCATCAATTAAACATGCTTTGAACCACAGAAAACATCAACAAAACACAGCAGCAACCACCTCAATTAATCATGCATGCATCATCATTTTTCATCATTTTTTTCAAGAAATTACAACAAGAAAGGTTAGAGACTTGTAACACCCTAACTAACATAGGCGTATTACGTGATTTTTTAAACATGCTGTGCAGCTCGTTGCTAATCAACGAGGTTTATGGAAAAACGTGATTAATTAAAATTTTTGCTTTTTAATTAAACTTACAAAACAATATTACAAAAGACTCGGGATCCCGATTATAAAATCATTTACAAAAAGACTTAACTGTTTAACTGATACACAAAATAAATGTCGTCTAACGACCAGTTACAAAAATCAGCCTCGCTGTCCCGATGATCGTACGCTCCAGGCCTAACCGCCCCGACATGTACAATCTCATAAGCTCGCTCACGGTCCATCAGCTATAGCCTTGCCTTTACCTACACATAAACGTAGATCTGTGAGTCGACAGACTCAGTAAGAAAAGCATAATAATACTCATACATAATACTAACTGCCGTGTCCAACACGATGCGAGTCCCGCTCTTGCCATGTCCAACATGGTGCCGAGCCACTACCGCCATGTCCAACATGGTGCCGAGTTACGAACGTTCATAGGGACGGTACTATTGACACGTAACGGCTGATCGGTCGAGCCGGTCATACTTCGAGCTTCTTGGTCATACTCCGGCTGTACCGACGTGTTACTATATCCTCCTGATCGGTCGAACCGGTCATACTCCGGCTGCTGGTCATACTCCAGCCTGTACCGACGGGATACGTCAATAGTACGGAACCACCAACCAAGTGTCGGCTGATCGGTCGAGCCGGTCATACTCCGCCTTGGTCATACTCCGGCACTGTCACCGACGTGACAGGGTTGGATGGTTCGAAGCCAACATACATATCTAATGTAATCTAATAGGCTTCCTACATGCACGCTAAACATGTAATCTACATATGCATACTGTTATACTAATCTTACCTGGATTCCGAATTCAGGTGTGCCGGTCAACCTGAGTGGAACTTAGCTGAGCGGCGGACATGTGCTCCTAAACCGTAAAAATCACAACACCGATAAGTGACACGCTAAATCACAACGGGGACAAAGGTTTTAAAACCAAACTTAACTCACTGCAACTTAATACTAAAATACCCCCAAACTAGCAGAGAACAAACTGTCTGAAAACCCGAAACTAGCACAAAACGGAAAGTTGAGAAAAACCGGTTTCTCACCCTACTGCAAAATCCGGGTAACCGGTTTTACACGCAGTGTAAAACCGGTTAGCCGGTTTTACCCAGAAAAACCACAAAAATCATTTCACCAACCAAAACGATTCCAAACTCAACCAAACTTTCCAGACCTGCTAATTAGACCCTAATAAACATTTTCCAAGTGATAAAACAAAGCTTCATGCACAATATCAAAATCCACCATTAAAGCTCCAAGCTTTGAGTTCAAAACTCAAACTTGGTTAAATCTAACAAACAAGCATCCAAACCAACTCAAATCTTCCTAGATATGCATAAAATAATCTCAGAAGACAACAACAAGCAACAACAATAAGAGCAGCAACTGATTCATCAATTTCTTTGAAAAAACATCGTTTTGAGTAAAATTTCATAGCTTGATAAAACCAACAAATCATCAACACAATCATGCTTGAATCAACATTCTAAATCATATTCTAACTTCAGAGATCAACAACAAACAACCACAGCCACAACAGCAACTAAACTCCATTACATGCATGATTTCTTTTCTTACAATTCAAGAAAATAAGAAGGAAAGAGCTAAGGACCTTACCTAGATTAAAGATCACAAAGAATTTGATTGAAATCCAAAGATGAAGCAGCAAATTCACCAACCCTAGCTGGGTTCTTAAGGGAAAAACGAGAGAGAGAGTTTGAAGAGAGAGAGATATGCTTCTTTTTTTCAATTTCTTATTTTTTGAAAAAGTGGATAAAATAATGGTTTTATTAACTCATTTCAGCCAACACAATAAATAATAAACCCACATAATCACATATTTTCACAACATAAAGTCCACAAAAGGACAAAATAACAATGGGGCAAAATGACCATTTTGCACCTTCTCACTAAAATAGCATAACTAACACTAAAGGGGGGTATTTTGGGAAATTCTAAATTCCCGGCCATTCCCGACATTCCCAATGTCTAATAAACCGTCCCAAACTACTAACATACTAAGTTGTGATTTCTACTGAGCCAAACGCCGAGTTCCAAAATACCGGGCACCGGAAATGCAAAATATGAAAACTACTGAATGACATAGCAATGCATTTCTGAATTCAATAAATAACAGTATAATAAATTATTTAAATAGCTATAAATAATTTCATAAATAATCATAAACAACTGCTAATTTCCAAATTAACTAAGCGGGCTTTACAACTATTCCCCCTCTTAAAAGGATTTCGTCCCCGAAATCTAACCTGAATAACTCTGGATAGTGAGCTCTCATATCTGACTCTAGCTCCCAGGTGGCTTCCTCCACCTTGCTGTTTCTCCAGTGAACCTTGACCAACGCTATGGTCTTATTTCGAAGGACTTTATCCTTTCTATCCAGGATCTGCACTGGCTTTTCCTCATAAGTCATGTCTGGCTGTAGCTGAAGGCTCTCATAACTGAGTATATGAGAGGGGTCTGAAACGTATTTTCTCAACATCGAGACATGGAATACGTTGTGAACTGCTGATAAGGTTGGAGGCAATGCTAACCGATATGCCACTTGACCTATCTTCTCGAGAATCTCGAAAGGTCCTGTAAATCTAGGGCATAACTTGCCTCTTTTCCCGAAACGTTTAATCCCCTTCATCGGAGATACCCGTAAAAACACATGTTCCCCTACTTGGAACTCAACATCTCTGCGTTTCGGATCTGCGTAACTCTTCTGTCTGCTCTGTGAGGCAAGCATTCTAGCTTTTATCTTTTCTATCGCCTCATTGGTCCGCTGAACTGACGCTGGACCTAGGTATTTCCTTTCCCCTGTCTCATCCCAGTGGATAGGGGATCTGCATTTCCTACCGTACAACAGTTCATAGGGAGCCATCCCTATCGTACTCTGATAACTGTTGTTGTAAGAGAATTCTATCAACGGTAGATACTTACTCCATGAGCCTTCAAAGTCCATAACACAGGCTCTCAACATATCCTCCAATATCTGAATTGTCCTTTCGGATGACCATCCGTCCGAGGATGGAATCTTTGCATCTTGAATTTTAGCTTTGTACCCATTGCCCGTTGCAAACTTTGCCAAAATTTGGAGGTGAATTTCGGATCCCTGTCCGAAACTATAGACTTCGGTACCCCATGAAGTCTCACTATCTCTCTGACGTACAGTTCTGCCAACTGATCCACTGAAAATGTTGTTCTAACCGGCAGAAAATGAGCAGATTTCGTAAATCGATCCACCACTACCCAGATGGAATCATACATACCCGTGGTCCTAGGTAACCCGACCACAAAATCCATCGTAATATCTTCCCATTTCCATTCTGGTAGGGTTAGAGGCTGCAACAACCCTGCTGGTCTCTGATGTTCAGCCTTAATCTGCTGACAAGTGAGGCATCTCGATACGAATTCTACCAAATTCTTCTTCATACCGCTCCACCAGAAGTACGGTTTCAAATCTTGGTACATCTTGGTGGTGCCGGGATGTAGAGAATACGGGGTAGAATGTGCCTCCTCAAAAATCTCATTTCTAAGTTCCACACTGTTCGGAACACAAACCCTGGCTTTATACAAAAGCATCCCTCGTCGACAACGAAAAGTCCTTGGCTTGACCGGCCAACCCCTCATCTCGGATCTTCACTAACTCCGGATCCGTCATACCGAGCGACTTTTATTCTTTCCAACGGATCGGATTGCGGCGTTAAGTTGTGAAGCCGACCTACTACAAACTCAATCTTTGGATCTAATCATATCCTCTGCTAGCTGAGGTGAGATCTGAATCATGCTAGCTACTTGCCCGGGACCCTTCCTGCTCAGGGCATCAGCCACTACATTGGCTTTTCCGGGATGATAGAGGATCTCGCAATCGTAATCCTTCACTAATTCCAACCAACGCCTTTGTCTCATGTTCAAATCTTTCTGAGTAAAGAAATACTTGAGACTTTTATGGTCGGTATAGATCTCACACTTCTCCCCGTAAAGATAATGCCGCCAAATCTTCAGTGCAAAAACCACTGCGGCCAATTCTAAATCATGAGTCGGGTATCGCTGTTCATAATCCTTTAACTGACGGGAGGCATAAGCGATGACCCGATCGGCTTGCATCAATACACACCCCAAACCCTGTTTGGATGCGTCACAATAGACTACGAACTTTTCCTTGTCCGAAGGCAAAGCTAGTACTGGAGCAGTAATCAACCTCTGTTTCAGCTCCTGAAAACTAGCTTCGCATTTATCTGACCAGATAAACCGCTGATTCTTCTTTGTAAGCTCGGTTAGGGGCATTGAAATTTTGGAGAACCCCTCCATGAACCTACGGTAGTACCCAGCTAATCCCAAGAAGCTTCTGATCTCTGTCACTGTCTTCGGTCTCGGCCAATCCCTGACGGATTCAATCTTCCCGGGATCCACCTTAATCCCATCTTTACTCACAATGTGCCCTAGGAAGGACACCTGAGACAACCAGAACTCACATTTCTTGAACTTGGCGTAAAGCTTATGTTCTCGAAGTCGTTGCAGTACCATCTGAAGATGTAACTCATGCTCCTCTTCTGATTGAGAGTACACGAGGATGTCGTCGATAAACACAATCACACAGATATCGAGGAAATCCTTGAATACTCTATTCATCAGGTCCATGAATGCAGGAGGAGCATTGGTTAGTCCGAATGACATAACCAGAAACTCGTAATGTCCATACCTAGTGCGGAAAGCCGTCTTTGGAATGTCCTCCTCTCGGATTCTCAACTGATGATAACCCGAACGGAGATCAATCTTAGAAAAGACCGTCTTCCCCTGAAGCTGATCGAACAAGTCATCGATCCTAGGTAATGGATATTTATTCTTCACCGTCAGCTTGTTCAATTCTCTGTAGTCGATGCACATCCTCATAGATCCATCCTTCTTCTTGACGAACAAAACCGGGGCTCCCTAGGGTGACACACTGGGCCGAAAGAACCCTATGTCAAGCAACCCTTGGAGCTGAATCTTTACTTCCTTAAGTTCAGCTGGAGCCATCCTATACGGGGCTTTGGAAACCGGATCCACCCCTGGTGCCAAGTCAATCACGAAATCAATCTCCCGCTGAGGTGGTAACCCTAGAAGTTCTTCGGGAAAAACGTCCAAAAATTCCCGAACCACTCTGATGTCCTCCGGCCGAATGGTATCTGGCCGAGTGGTGTCCACCACCACGGCCAGAAATCCTAAGCAACCGCCGTGCAACAATTCTCTCGCTGACATAGCCGAGATCACCGGGATCCGAGATCCCTGAACTGAACCCACAAATACAACCGGTTCTTCACTTTCCGGTTGGAAGACCACCATCTTCCTTTTACAATCAATGCACGCCGAATATTTATATAGGAAATCCATTCCTAAAATAATATCGAATTCGACTAAACTCATCTCTATCAGATCAACATTTAACTCTCTACTATCTATCCTGATCGGCATAGACCTAATCCACCTATTGGAGATAACCAATTCTCCGCCAGGTAACAGGGTTCCAAACCCTGATTCATATCTGTCACACGGTCTAACCAATTTACTAGAGATTCTAGCAGCCACACAAAAACAACCTTGACCCAAGCACTCACCCGGAGGATGCCTCTCACTAATGAGACACTCCAGTAGGAACAATGGGTCTCAACACTACCCTGACGATCGTCTTGATTCTGGTTCCCTCAGAACCTCTTGTTCTGCCTCGAGCCACCGGATGCAGTGGATGATTCCTCTTCCAGTCCATGGCCGAACCACTACCTCCCCTGCTGAAACCTGACGCAGGAGGGGTAGGAGCCCCGCCACATTCCGGAGTCCTAACTGATTCCACATACATCTAGGTGCGCCCTCAGCTCACCATGCTTTCTTCGCCATCTCAACTTAGATGGTCTTATCGTCGGTAGTGATCATAAGGTCATACTTGATCTTCACATTAAGTCCATCGAGATATTTTCTTTCTTACTGAAATCGGTTGGCGCAAATCCCGAGGCTAACCTCACCAACCGGCTGAACTGAGTAATATATTCCGTCATGCTCATATTCTCTCGCTGGGTCAGGTGGGCGAACTCTTTCCTCTTGGCGCTTCTGACCGCCTCGTTATAACATTTAACGCTGAAGAGTTCCTAAAACCTTTCCCAGGTCATAGTGATAACGTCATGGATCTGAGACACTATGTCCCACCAGACCAGAGCGTCTTCTTAAAACTGAAAAGTGGCACTCACCACTCTGTCGTTCCCGGTGACACCCATAAAGTTCAGAATCTTGGTGATCACCGTCAGCCACTGCTCGGCTTTTATCACGTCCGGACCTCCCAGGAAAACCGGAGGTGCTTGCTTCCGGAACCGCTCATACAGAGGTTCCAATCTATGGGCCGCCACCACTATCTCGGCCTGGGCAGCAGGGGCAGGTGCCACTGGAACTACGGGCACTGGAACTGCAGGAGCACCCTGCTGTCTCAACCTCTGAATCTCGAGGTCTTGTTCTTCTATCCGGGCTTGCATTTCCGCAAACCGAACTTCCCAATTCTGGGCTTCCTGATTGACTTGGGCAGCCTGCGGCGAGTTAACATCACTCCAACCGCGAACCCTGCCCCTGGGACCTCTACCTCGGCCCAAAACACTTGAGGGGAACTGAGCTCCTCGACCTTGATCTGACCCGACTGAGATGCCCTGACTCCTAATATTTCGTCTGGCGTCCATCTAGTCTGAACCGCCTCGAAATCCCGAGTTGGCACTTCAGGTCACGATCATCGAGAGCTTACTAATGCCGCTTAATTTGGAAATTAAAAACGAAACATGCGCCTATTCTACTATCAGGCTACTAACATGCTTCCTAACAGGCTTTTCTTTTTCATAACTGAATAAAATAAACTACTAAAGCAATAAAGGCTTACTGAACCGTGAACCGAGCTAACTGCTGATGATGATTGTACATGTCGTTACGATCTTCGGAAGACAACCTGGCGGCTCTGATACCAAATTGTAACACCCTAACTAACATAGGCGTATTACGTGATTTTTTAAACATGCTGTGCAGCTCGTTGCTAATCAACGAGGTTTATGGAAAAACGTGATTAATTAAAATTTTGCTTTTTAATTAAACTTATAAAACAATATTACAAAAGACTCGGGATCCCGATTATAAAATCATTTACAAAAAGATTTAACTGTTTAACTGATACACAAAATAAATGTCGTCTAACGACCAGTTACAAAAATCAGCCTCGCTGTCCCGATGATCGTACGCTCCAGGCCTAACCGCCCCGACATGTACAATCTCATAAGCTCGCTCACGGTCCATCAGCTATAGCCTTGCCTTTACCTACACATAAACGTAGATCTGTGAGTCGACAGACTCAGTAAGAAAAGCATAATAATACTCATACATAATACTAACTGCCGTGTCCAACACGATACTGAGTCCCGCTACTGCCATGTCCAACATGGTACTGAGCCACTACTGCCATGTCCAACATGGTACTGAGTTCTGAACGTTCATAGGGACGGTACTATTGACACGTAACAGCCTGATCGGTCGAACCGGTCATACTCCGGCTGCTGGTCATACTCCAGCCTGTACCGACGTGTTACTATATCCTCCTGATCGGTCGAACCGGTCATACTCCGGCTGCTGGTCATACTCCAGCCTGTACCGACGGGATACGTCAATAGTACGGAACCACCAACCAAGTGTCAGCCTGATCGGTCGAACCGGTCATACTCCGGCTGCTGGTCATACTCCGGCTGTACCGACGTGACAGGGTTGGATGGTTCGAAGCCAACATACATATCTAATGTAATCTAATAGGCTTCCTACATGCACGCTAAACATGTAATCTACATATGCATACTGTTATACTAATCTTACCTGGATTCCGAATTCAGGTGTGCCGGTCAACCTGAGTGGAACTTAGCTGAGCGGCGGATTACAGGCTCCTAAACCGTAAAAATCACAACACCGATAAGTGACACGCTAAATCACAACGGGGACAAAGGTTTTAAAACCAAACTTAACTCACTGCAACTTAATACTAAAATACCCCCAAACTAGCAGAGAACAAACTGTCTGAAAACCCGAAACTAGCACAAAACGGAAAGTTGAGAAAAACCGGTTTCTCACCCTACTGCAAAATCCGGGTAACCGGTTTTACACGCAGTGTAAAACCGGTTAGCCGGTTTTACCCAGAAAAACCACAAAAATCATTTCACCAACCAAAACGATTCCAAACTCAACCAAACTTTCCAGACCTGCTAATTAGACCCTAATCAACATTTTCCAAGTGATAAAACAAAGCTTCATGCACAATATCAAAATCCACCATTAAAGCTCCAAGCTTTGAGTTCAAAACTCAAACTTGGTTAAATCTAACAAACAAGCATCCAAACCAACTCAAATCTTCCTAGATATGCATAAAATAATCTCAGAAGACAACAACAAGCAACAACAATAAGAGCAGCAACTGATTCATCAATTTCTTTGAAAAAACATAGTTTTGAGTAAAATTTCATAGCTTGATAAAACCAACAAATCATCAACACAATCATGCTTGAATCAACATTCTAAATCATATTCTAACTTCAGAGATCAACAACAAACAACCACAGCCACAACAGCAACTAAACTCCATTACATGCATGATTTCTTTTCTTACAATTCAAGAAAATAAGAAGGAAAGAGCTAAGGACCTTACCTAGATTAAAGATCACAAAGAATTTGATTGAAATCCAAAGATGAAGCAGCAAATTCACCAACCCTAGCTGGGTTCTTAAGGGAAAAACGAGAGAGAGAGTTTGAAGAGAGAGAGATATGCTTCTTTTTTTTCAATTTCTTATTTTTTGAAAAAGTGGATAAAATAATGGTTTTATTAACTCATTTCAGCCAACACAATAAATAATAAACCCACATAATCACATATTTTCACAACATAAAGTCCACAAAAGGACAAAATAACAATGGGGCAAAATGACCATTTTGCCCCTTCTCACTAAAATAGCATAACTAACACTAAAGGGGGTATTTTGGGAAATTCTAAATTCCCGGCCATTCCCGACATTCCCAATGTCTAATAAACCGTCCCAAACTACTAACATACTAAGTTGTGATTTCTACTGAGCCAAACGCCGAGTTCCAAAATACCGGGCACCGGAAATGCAAAATATGAAAACTACTGAATGACATAGCAATGCATTTCTGAATTCAATAAATAACAGTATAATAAATTATTTAAATAGCTATAAATAATTTCATAAATAATCATAAACAACTGCTAATTTCCAAATTAACTAAGCGGGCTTTACAAGACTTTACCAAGGATTAGAAGAACACTTAGATTGGATGAAACTAGCTTGAAAATTGAAAGACAACTAGCCCTTGAACCCCAAGCCTTCAGCCGAAAAAGAGAGAGAGAAAAGAGAGGTTTTCCAATTTTCTAATTTTTCTAAACTTTGAAATTTTTGGATAAATGAATTAAACCCCCATTACATAACCCTTATTTCAGCCAAATAATACTAAAAATTAAACATTTAATTTTCAAATAAAAAGTCACTAAAAGACAAAACACTAATGGGGCAAAAAGACCATTTTGCCCCTTCACCATAAAATCATGAAAATCATACTAAAGGGGTATTTTTGGGAAATTATAAATTCCCGGCCATTCCCGACATTCCCAATGTCCAAAACCCGTCCCCAAATTACTAACATACTAAGTTGTGATTTCTACTGAGCCAAACGCCGAGTCCAAAATACCGGACACCGGAAATGCAAAATATAAAAACTACTGATGACATAATCATGCATTTCTGAATTCCATAAATAACAGTAATAAATTATTTAAATAGCTATAAATAATTTCATAATTAATCATAACCAACTGATAATTTCCAAATTAACTAAGCGGGCTTTACATGATGAATGTTAATGTTGTACGAAATTTTTCCATGATATATATTTTTTTCAATTTTTGAAAATATTTTATTTGGATTCCTTGTGAAAATTGAGCAATTTTCGTTTTTACGGAACTCAATTCCGATGAAAAACGAAAAAGTTATGATTTTTGGAAAAATCGAATTTCGGGTATGCATGGGTGCTCAATCGCACGCGTGGGCTGTGCATCCAGCTCGTGTGCACCCTGCACCTCTGCCCGTGCGCACCCTGCAGCTGACTGAGTTTTCTCGGTCAGGCATGCTGCAGGCGCCGAAGTTCCTCGGCGTCACCCCCTCCTCCGCGCGCGTAAGGGGCTGCTGGCAGCCTCCTGGGCTGCTGAATGCAGCCTCCTGGGCAGCAGTTTCCCAAAATTGCGATTTTTGGGGTTTTTTCCCAAAAATCCATTTTTTTCATGGGATTGTTTCCCAAAATTTATTTTTCCAATTTTAAATATTTCTAAATTGAAATGTTTCCAATTTTAAATATTTTCAATTTGGAATTTTTCCATTTTTTAAATATTTTTGTTTTGGAATGTTTCCAATTTTAAATATTTCCTATTATGGTCAGATTTAAAAATTTGTTAACTTCTTTAATATTTATTTATTATTTAATTATAAGATTAGATATTTTGATATTTAAGATATTTTAAATTAAAAGATAACTTTGTCTTTTTATTTAAAATATTATATTAAAATTATCTTATATGATAAATTAAATAATTAATAAATTTGAAATTAACATAGATATTTTTATAGATATACTTACCAAAATATTTTCAAATTCAAAAATTTGTTACTTTGTAAAATATTTAATTATTTATAAATTATAAGTTTAAAAATGATATTTTTCTATATATATCATTTTTTCCTTATTAGAAATTTATAAATCATATCTTAAATATTTAAATAACATAGATATTTTTGTAGAGATTTGAATATTGCTTAATTTGAGATATTTTGACATATAATTATGGTAATTATTATTTAACCAAATCTATTTTAAAATTGGTTTATTTTATTAAATTATAAGATCTGAAAGTGATATTGAAGATTCTTTCCTTTCAAATCATTGATCTTATTAGATATTTAATTAAATTTGATTCAAATAAACCTAGATATTTTAAAATTAGTTTGCTTTATTTGGTTAGTTTAAGAATAATAATTTAATTATATTAATATCTTGATTCACATCTGTTACATGGACAATGTTTGTTTGTTTATATTGTTTATTCAAAACTTTTTAACAAACCTATTATTTATCTGATCTAAATTGCTATGATTAACTTGTTGACAGATCATGATCCAATGATCTGATTTTAATCATAGTCCAATTGACGATAGATCTTATAAATAATTTGTAACAGGTAAATTTTGTACTTCTCTCATCTGTGTAAACCTAGTAACATGATAGGGTCCATCCAAATCATTTGACCTGTGTGAGCCTATATGTTTGCTATTGGGCTTAGATACATATAGGGAGCCCATTTAAGTTTTTACTAAGTAAATGGACTAGGTTGCTAAAATAAATTTTCACATAAGGAAATTTATTTAGGCTCAATTAGATTTGGGCTTATTCAATGAATAACAATTGTTTATTTTAAGGTTAAATTCCTCTCTTTTGGGCCTTGTATGAGAGTTGGGGGCCATAGAAGTGGGTACGACATACTGAACCCAGCTCCCCCTCACATGAACTACCCCAATTGTGAAGGCCCATTTGCCTTATTTAAATAATTGTATTAGGTTAATTATATTAGTCTAACCTAATTAAAATTGAATTAGCAACATAATTAACTTTTAAAATATATGAAATTTATTTTTCATTGTAATATTTTAAAGTTAATTTTAGAAAAACACTTAGTCAATGATATATTCTAGATAGTTATTTCTAGTACAAGTTATTATTTCTAATATTAAATAGGAAAATATCATAGATTGTGAAATTAATTGTTTCCTAATTAATTTTGGTACAATCTAAGTTTAGTATATTTTCCTAGTATTAAACTAGAATTAATAATTAAGTTTTCTCTTTACTTAATTATTTGTTTCTTGAATTTAATACATTTAATTAAATTGAAAATTTCAATATCTAAGTTGATTTTCATCATGATATTTTAATATTGTTATTTTCATGTTATTTAATTAAAGTTAAAAATTATCTTAAGTTTGGAATCTTATTTCAGAATAACTTAAGTTTGAATAATTTTCAGAATATATTTTATTTTATTTTATTAATCATTTCCCAAAATTTCGAAATTACATTTCTTTAATGTAGAAATTTCGAATTTTATTTGAAAAATAGATTAAAGTTGAAAATTATTTATTTAATTTTGGACCAACTTAAATCAATGACTTTTTCATTTAATGATTAATTGAAATAAATGAACTAAAATATATTATAATTAGAAATTGGATTAATTAGTCCATGAAAGTCTAGATACATATTATCTGTTTTGCTTGAAGTATTTTTCTAGTGTATTTAATTAAATGGAAAATTAATATTTAAGTTGATTTTTTAATCATGATACTTAAATATTTGAAATTTTTCTTAGATATTTAATTAAATAGGAGAATTATAATTTTTTGTTGAAAATTAATTTTTATTAATTTTGGGCCAACATAAAATTAGAGTAATTTTCAAGGATTTATTTTATTTTATTTTAAAGCATTTTCGAAATGCAATATATATTTATAGAAAATTTAATTTGAGTTGTAAATTAATTAATTTTGACATAACTTAAATTGAATAATTTTCTACATATTTATGGAAATTATTACTAAGATGGAAATAATTCACGTTATTTATCTATCTAAGTATAATTTATAAATATTAAATAAAAATTTATATTTGGAATTTTTCATTCTAAATTGGAAATTTTAATTAAATAAATATATATTTAAAATAAACGGATTAAAGTAAATATTAGAAGAAAATACAACCCTTCATTAAATAATGAGCTTTATTATTATAAGGATATTCGATCTCCATTGTTGGTTTTACATAGCTATTGTTTTAGTGAGTAATCCTCCCTAATGGAGGAACGTTCATTAGCAAGTTAGCA
Organism: Cannabis sativa; assembly: GCF_029168945.1. Classification (NCBI taxonomy): domain Eukaryota; kingdom Viridiplantae; phylum Streptophyta; class Magnoliopsida; order Rosales; family Cannabaceae; genus Cannabis; species Cannabis sativa. The sequence continues at coordinate 570,442 of NW_026870043.1, read as the reverse complement.
CCGTTTAATCTCGAAAGATAAGTAATGTTGTAAGTTTTTTTATATAGTTTATGATCACCCCAATGGTGGCGAATATATAAGACTTGCAAGAATATGAAACAATGGTGGAAGCTCATAAGATAGAATAGCCTTGACTCTCGCCTAAACGGGACAACGCGGATTCAAATCTTGATCGAATAAAAGGTTGCTAGAATGTTTGACATTTTAGATGAGTTGACAACTCTATTCAATGAATGGTAGCTTTGACTCTTGCCTAAACGGGACACTGATATCAGTTTGTTGAAAACCTTGGAAATTATTTAGGATTGTATGTTTTAGTATTTTCACTTGTCATTCCTACTTGCTATATGCTTCATAATTTCTAAATTGTGTATGAATTTGTATTGAACCATGTTATTTTCTGTTATTAAATTGTAGTTTAATTTCGAATCTTCATTGTTGGTCTAACTTGATTTGTTTTTCTAGTGAGATAAATCCCTAATGGATTTTACCATTAGACTAACATAATAGTGTTAGATCTCGAAAGATAAATATTGTAAATGCAACATCTAGCTGTTCATCAATTGATGACACCCTAGACTAGTATTTTACAATATGAAACAAGAAGATTGTATAAATAAGATTACTTTGACTCTCGCTAATCGGAGCATTGTTGGATTCTTATTTAGAACGAAATTATCCTAATTCCTCTTAGCTTATTCATTTCGAATCAGCTTAATGACATATCATTGGATGAATGGTCTATAAATCATATAAAGTCTTATTTTCTCTTAAGAAATTAGATGACGCATATGATTATATTCCCGGAATTCTATCCCAAAATGATATATATCCTCAATCTTAGATATCTCCTACTTGTATAGGCAAATCATAGAGTTAGATTAGTAGTGGTGGTCCAAGAAAGAATGACTAATTATACAGTTACACTTTCACAAGTGTTTCATAACCATTTTCTATCAATGGATTTAAACTGTATGAGTTTAGTATTCTGTGACCAGAATCCACTTGCACTATTCTAAGAACTCTTTGATGTAACTAAACTTAAGTCATCAAAAGATACAACCACATATTTTATAAATCTATGGCATTTGTATCTTGGTCATAGTGGTTTTGACAAGATCATTCTCTGCAAAGAGTTAATATGCCTATATCCACTGAAAGTAAGTTCATCTCATTCGCAGATGGATGTACATTCAGGGGTGGATATGAGTTTTCGTTGTATTCTTAAAACGATCACTCTAGATTTTACCTTATGCAAAAGAAATTTGAAATGTTTAAAAAATTTCATGAATTTCTAGCAATGGTGAAGGTAAGTGGTTAAAGATCTTGCGAACTGATAGGGGTGGAGAAAAAGTTAGTAGATATGCAGTTCAAAGATCATTAATTTGATTTTTGAATTGTATCCAAACTTACCTCCCCAGAAATTCGAGTTGCATATTGATGATTAGTTACTAGTCATTGCCTAAATCTTTATATGGTAATTTCAGAATGATGTAATGGTTGTATACTTAATGTAAATCATTACTAGATTCATGGATGACCTAATCGAAATCTTAAGAAAAGCTAGAACTGCTAACCTTGGTTTGCATGTTTGTTAGCTATTCTAAGTGATTAGGGGTGGAGCATCCCGTAGTCATTAGATAAGAAAGTGTTTGTTTAAACAAATACTATTTTTCTAAGAAAATGACTAAGTCTGAAAATAAAGTAGCAAATAAAGGAGATTATTTTTTTCTTGATTCCATAAGTGTTCTATCATCTTATTCATTACACAAGATGATCCCACTGCCTCTGTTGTCTTAACACAACTGAAGAGGTCTATACCATTTAGTTTTCTTTGACATAGTTCACGGTACCTTGTTGTAGTGGGAGAGTTTCTAGGAACTCACCTTCTTATAACTTGGAAGACACTAGTGATTAAAATCCATTGTGAGTTTAAACAAGTAATGGATTGTCAAGATAAGAAACTAAGAAGAAAGCGAAGAGAACTATGGTTTGATCCATTCACATGGAGTAACCTAAAGTTTTCTATTACAAGGACATGAAAGGAAGTTTTCGTTCATAAGTCTATTCAATGGACTTAACAAAAATTCCTGTTCCTAGTATTATAGGTTTGAGTTTATCTAAACCTATGGCTTATGGTATACCTGGTAATTACTTACTCTTATGCAAGCATGAGATGCTGAAGCATTTTCTTTCCAATGGCAATCTATAGAAGCTTCACAACTTCTTAGATATAGATTTTATTTATCTAAGGAAGAGTCTCAACTATTCCAGAGAAGATAAAGCCATGAAAGAATTTCTAAAATCAACAGTGAGAGGTCTCAGATATGCTTTAGTATGCCTTAGACTAGACACCTGCTGTTGAGTGGGAGTAATGAGTAAGTATCAGATTAATCCAGGAGAGGAACATTGGAAGACAATCAAGTAAATCTTAAGATTAAGAAGAGGAACTATATGTTAGTCAATAAGGGTGGTTTTGAAACTCTTAGACTACACCACATCAGATTTCAAGACTTGCCTTTGTGCTAGAAAGTCTGCTGATGAGATGGTGATTACTTTGGTGGTGGAGTAGTGATTTTGGAGAAGTGTAAAAACCTATCTGAAATCTCTTGGTCTACCAGAAAGAGACTGAATGTTAAAAGTTGCAGGAAAGATACTTTTTCAGTCTAAGGAAAGTTCTATACATTTGTGGCAGTGTTCCAACTTGCCTTAACTACTAGGGTTACTTCCTGTATAACAAAAGAGTAGTTGCCCAAAAGTATAGAATCCAGTATCCCAAAAAGAGTAGACATATAGAGAGGAATTTCACATTATCAAGGATTTTGTGATTAAGGAAGAGTAATGGTGGAGAAGAGGTTGTGTTTAATTCAACCTGTCAGATCCCATTACGAGGAGTATACTACTATTACACTTGATTGGTAAATCAAGGTGTTAATGATTATTTGAAATGCACTTTTTGTTTTATATTAGTGCAAGTGGGAGTTTGTTGGGTTTTATGCCCTAAATAAAACTCATTTCATATAATCAAATTTACTTATTAATAAAGATCAGAAATAACATTTTATGTTGCATGGTTCACATGATTTATTTCATGATTATAGGTATATAATGTATGAATTCTTTTTAAGTCCAGAACATATGAGTTGGTTAAAGATTATAGTGTTGTCAGCACAGTGGAATATAATCTTTATTATATGTTCAAAAGTTTATTCCCTGATTTGTCAGAACACTGGATTTAGACTGACATGGTATAATCAGCGATAGGTATTCTTACACCTTGGAAAAGTGTTATGTCCTTTCCAGGACATTGGCAAAGTTTACCAGTATCGGATGTACGGAGTATACATCAGAAGGGACCGATATTGAACTTTGATTAGATATGTTGAAATTTACCGTAATATCTATTCAATTCAATATCAACTGTTGATTCTAGATCACATGATCGAAATCCTGATATGGTTAGGCTCATTTTCAAGAGTGTTACTCGTGTTCTTTGATTTGTTAAGTTAAGCCTACTTTTGGGTTAGGGTCATACTTACATTTTGGGAACACGATAGTGCAATTGAGTGGGAGCGCTAACATAAATATGGAATCTATAGCTTCTATTTGGCAAATAGAAGTAAAGGATGATTTCCTTCGAGCTTAACCAAACGAAGATAAATGGTGGAGATCTCATTTCACTTAGGTGAAATATCATTTATGCAGGGTTAAGTGTTTTAAGGATAAAATACATTGTAGGGTGTTACGGTAATTTAATCTTGTACAGTGTAAATCATCTATATAGAGGATCATTGATCACATTAGGGTTATAACAATGGATAACTAATGACGTGTCTATATCGTGGAACATATAGAGCGTTTCTATATGACTGAGAGTGCAATTCCAAGTTCTAAGTGTGGATTCAATGAGGAATTAATAAGTTAGGGAATTTACTTGGTAAATTCAGTTCAACTTATTGGAAGCTCGGTTATATAGACCCATGGTCCCCATACTAGTTGAGGCCATACTGCTTGTAAGACTCAGTTAATTGATTTTAATTAATCAATTATAATTCTAAAAGTTAGACTATGTCTACTTTATGAATTCTCACAGTTTAAGGATGAAATCGTAAAGAAAAGGGTTTCTAGGTTTAATTACTAATTAAGAGACTTTGTATGTCTAATTAATAATTATTTTAAATGACAATATTATTTAATAATCTATTTTAGTTATTAAATAATTAGTTTTGGCATTTAAATGATTAGAATTGGAAAAATGGCATTTTTGGAGAAATTGAAATAAAATTGAGGAAACTGCAAAATCCAAGTGAGGCCCATTTCCCTCTATGGCCGAGCACTCCCTTTGTGTTTCCCAATTATTATTTTCTTTTTTTATTGCCATGTAATTGCTAATCAAAGCATAGCTATAATAGGAAAGTGGTGGATCACACTAAATAAGGCAGTTGATTGATTACACAGTAATTAAGGAAACTGTTTTATTTGGAAAGTTGTGCTCTCCCTTTTCCCTATATAAAGCAACCTTGCTCTCTTCTCTTGCATGGATGAAAAGCCACGAAATTAAGAGAGAAAAATAGAGAGAAATTTCGAAATCCTTGTGAGATGAGTAGTGCCCACACACATCAAGTGGTATCTCAATCATAGTATGGAAGACTATGGAATTTCTGCATCAAAGAAGGAGAAAAGAAGATCTAGGTTCAGATCTTGGTGATGCTCTGCTACAGAAAGGAATCAAGGGCTAGAGATCTGAACGGAAGGAGTCATATTATTCCGCTGAACCCATTGTAAGGTTTTCTAACTTTATATGTGTTTATTTTCATTGTTTTAGAATTCATATTAGGTTGTTAATCCAACATACTTGTTAGTAAATCTAGATCCTGGTAAATAATTTCCAACAGAGATCATCGAGGATAGTTCTCCAATTGGGTTAGCCGAAATGTATGAAGCTAGATTAAAGGTAAGAAAACTATATTGTACTGCATCGTACGTTATATGTAATACAATTAGTATTGTTATAAATTGATTAATATTGAGATATAGTTAATATTGTTGTATAATGAAAAGACTAATTGGTTGAGTAATGATAATGTGATAATATTATGCATGTGATATATGGGCTCACCTGATTAGGTGATGTGATTTTCCTGGCAACGTACTGGGCGTAACTACGGGCGTCAATGATATATGATGAGTACCGAGTGTAGGTACGGGCTCACCTAATTAGGTGATGTAATTTTCTGGCAACGTACTAGGCGTCAGTACGAGCGTCAGTGATATATGATGAGTATCAAATGTAGGTACCGGCTCACCTAATTAGGTGATGCGATTTTCCTGGCGATGTACTAGGCGTAAGTATGAGCGTCAGTGATATATGATGAGTACCGAGTGTAGGTACGGGCTCACCTGATTAGGTAATGCGATTTTCCTGGTAACGTACTGGGTGTAAGTACGAGCGTTAGTGACATATGATAAGTACCGCGCGTAGGTACGGGCTCGTCTGATTAGACGATGCGATATATTGGTGCCAAATTGCGGCACGGGCTCACCTAATTAGGTGATACAATTATATGATATATGGGTGCAGGTTTTTGGCACAGGCTCACCTAATTAGGTGATGCAGTTATGTGACATATGGGTGTCAAGCTATGGCAAGGGCTTGCCTGATTAGGCGACGCAATGCAAGATTATCAAATTAAAGCATCGACTTGCCTAATTAGGCAACATGATGTTATGAAGATGGTTGCTTATGAGGTAACATATATATTATTTATATGATTAAATGAATATGAATTCCATTATTGGTATAATGGTTTTGTATTACCAAATATTTGTATACTGATGTTTATTCGTGGCAGATGCCAGTAGTGATTTTGATTTCATCTTATGAACAATGTGTGATGGTTTGATTCTTACTGTGTATGAATGAATATATTCAAATAATAAACTATATGATTGTTATTATTATTTCTCTTACTGAGTCATTGTGACTCACGGGTGCTATGTGGTGCAGGTAAAGACAAAGAAAAGCTAGATCAACCATGAGGTGGCAGTCTTCTCCAGTAATGTACATATTGACCTCATAGGCACATGCATCTTGGGAGTTGCCAAGAGTCGTTTTGGGCTGGCTGTATTTGCTGTGTATTTTGATTTTGTATTTAAATAGTTGTTGTATATATTTCTTTAGCAAAACTTTTTATAACAGGAATTCCCGAAACATGCTTTTTATGATGTTATAATGTCCGTTTTTAGCGTTTTATTTTAGTCAAGTCTTTTAATATTATCACAGTTTTTAATAATTAATTATTCTACTAGTATTAAACTAGTTTATAAAATCACACACGTGGTGTCCCTATAGATGAACGAAAGAACAAACGAGCCCTCGTTCTCCCTCCTTCGACAAAACCTTCTTCCCCTATATCCATTTTTCTCGTGTTTAAATATGAAACTTAGCGATCTAAGCTCTGGTAGTAGCAGGATAGCAAATCCTTGAAGAGGGAAAGCTTAAGGTATGGTTTGATTTCGTTTTAAGTTTAAAAATAATTAGTTTCGTATAGGGGGTACGTGATTTAAAATAGTTATGGGCATTCTGACTTTGTAGAATTGTTCTTTGGTACCTATGGGACTAGGATCGATATCAACTTGATTTTGGGTTAGAAATCGAGTTTGTAACTTTTTAAAGCTTAGTCTGAACGTTAATGGCGTTTTTCATTTAAAGGTCTAATTTTTATTTCTGTTACGTAAGGATGGTAATATTTATGGTATATATGCTGTTGGATATTATTTTACCAGGATCTTAGATCTACTCACAAGTATGTTGATTAACACCCTAAATATGAACTTTCTAAAACGATGAAATAAACACATATAAAGTTTAGTAAACCTTACATTGGGTGCAGCGGAATAATATGACTCCTTCAGTTCAGATATCTAGCCCTTGATTCCTTTCTGTAGCAGAGCATTATCAATATCTGAACCTGGATCTCTTTCTCTGATTCTTTAGTGCTAAAACTCCTTCTTGCTGAAAGACTTTCTTCACGATCTTCCTCACTATGATTGAGGTATCACTTGATGTGTGCGGGCACTACTCTCACACTAAGAATTTCGAAATTGAAGAGGGAAGGAAGAGAGCAAGGTGGCGACTAAAGATAGGGAGAGAGAGAGGCTCTGTTTTTCTGAATGAAAAGTCAGAAGGAAAGTGTGTAATTTTCCTGAACCCTTCACTATCTATTTATAGCATTCCACTAGGGTTAGGTTTGAATTATTTGACATTTAAATAATGAAAATATCAGTTTAAATTCCCTACAAAAGTGGACGGCCCTATACATGTGGATTTGGGCCTCACTTATTGAAATTTTGCAATTTTATCTTTTCTGCATCTGATTTTCTCAAAAACGCCAATTTTGTAATTCAACCATTTAAATGCCAATTCTAACTATTTAATAAGTATAAATAATTATTAAATAATATTGTCATTTATCATATTTATTAAATGAACCATACAAAGTATCATAATTAACAAATATGCCCCCAAAACTCTTTCTTTACAATTTCGCCCTTACTTAGTGAAAAATTCACAAATAGACATAGTCTAATTTGAGAATTATAATTGATTAATCAAAACTAATTATATGAGTCTTACAAAAAAATATTATCTCAACTAGTGCGGGGACCATAGGTCTATATAACCGAGCTTCCAATAAGTAGATCAAGAATTTATTACTAAAATTCACTAACATATTAATTCTTCGTTGAATCCACACATAGAACTTAGAATTGCACTCTCAGTATATAGAATGCTCTATATGTTCCACGATATAGACACATCATTAGTTATCCATTGTGATAATCCTAATTTGATCAATGATCCTCTATATGAATGATCTACACTGTAAAGGGATTAGATTACCGTTACACCCTACAATGTATTTAATCCTTAAAACACTTAACCCCATATAAATGATATTTCAGTTTATGTGAAATGAGATCTCCACCATTTATTTTTGTTTGGTCAAGCTCGAAGGAGATCATCCTTTACTTACTATTCGCCAGATAGAAGCTATAGATTCCATGTTTATGTTAGCGCTAACACTCAATTGCACTACCGTGTTCCTAAAATGTACGTACCACCCTAACCCAAAAGTAGGCTTAACTAACAAATCAAAGAACACGAATAGCCTTTTGAGATTGAGCCTAATCATAACAGGATTAAGATCATTTGATCTAGGATCAACTAGGCGATATTGACTTGAATAGATATTACGGTAAGTTTAATAAATCTAAGTCAAAGTTCAATATCGGTCCCTTCCGATGCATACTCCATGCATCCAACCTGAGCTTTACTTTAACCAATGCTTTGGAAAGAACATAGCATTTCTCCAAATGCAAGTAAACTCTGTTGTAGATTATCATATCAGTAAATCCATGTGTCTGATAAATCTAGGAAACTTTATTCACATAGTAATGTTTACTTTCCAATGTGTTGACAGCACAATAAACAGGATCAAGTATGTGAAAAGGATTTCAGATAAATTTATACATTATGTACATATAATCATGAAATAAATCATGTGAACCATGCAACACTAAATGTTACTTCTCGAATAGTTGAGACTTTTCCTTAGATAAATAAAATCTATGCCTAAGAAGTTGTGAAGCTTCTATAGATTGCCATTAGAAAGAAAATGCTTCAGCATCTTACTAAAGTAAGTTGCTTGTATTAGAGTAAGTAATTACCAGGTATACCATAAGTCATAGGTTTAGATAAACTCAAACCTATAATACTAGGAACAGGAAGTTTTGTTAAGTCCATTAAATAGACTTACACGAAATTTCGTTTTATGTCCTTGTAATAGAAAACTTTAGGTTACTCCATGTGAATGGATCAAACTATAGTTCTCTTGACTTTCTACTTAGTTTCTTATCTCGACAATCCATTACTTGTTTAAACTCACAATGAATTTTAATCACTAGTGTCTCCCAAGTCATAAGAAGTGAAGTTCCTAGAAACTCTCCCACTACGACAAGGTACCGTGAATTATGTCTAAGAAAACTAAATGGTATTTATCTCTTCAGTTGTTACAAGATAACAGAGGCAGTGGGTGTTGGAAATTATTTTACCAGGATCTATTTACTATCATGTATGTTGGATTAACAACCTAATATGAATTCTAAAACAATGAAAATAAACACATATAAAGTTAGAAAACCTTACAGTGGGTGCAGCGGAATAATATGACTCCTTCTGTTCAGATCTCTAGCCCTTGATTCCTTTCTGTAGCAGAGCATCACCAAGATCTGAACATGGATCTTCTTTTCTCCTTCTTTGATGTAGAATTTCCATAGTCTTACATACTATGATTGAGATACCACTTGATGTGTGTGTGCACTACTCATTCACTCAAAGTTTCGAAATTTAGAGAGAAGAAAAGAGAGAGAGGCGTGTGAGGCATTTTCTGAGGGAAACAAAGTGATCACAGATGTGTGTCAATTTCCTCAAGCCAACACTTTCTATTTATAGAAAACCCTCTAGGTTTAGGTTAGAATTGTATGGCATTAAAATAATGGAAACTACAAATGGAATTTCCTATGCATAGGGCCGGCCATACAAAGGGTATTGGGCCTCACTTTGCAACTTTCCCATTTTGTTATTTTCCATTCCCATTTTCTCAAAAATACCAATTTTCCAATTTAACCTTTTAAATGTCAATTCTAATTATTTAATAACTTGGAAATAATTATTAAAAAATATTGCCATTTAATATATTTATTAATTTAGACATATACAGTCTCTTAATCAATAAATAAATCTAAAATCTCTTTTCTTTACAATTTCGCCCTTGCTTAGTGAAAATTCATAAAGTAGACATAGTCTAACTTTTAGAATTTTAATTAATTAATTAAAATCAATTAACTAAGTCTTACAAGCAGTATGGTCTCAACTAGTATGGGGACCATGGGTCTATATAACCGAGCTTACAATAAGTCGAGCCGAATTTACCAAGTAAATTCCCTAACTTATTAATTCCTCATTGAATCAACACTTAGAACTTGGAATTGCACTCTCAGTCATATAGAACGCTCTATATGTTCCATGATATAGACACGTCATTAGTTATCCATTGTTATAACCCTAATGTGATCAATGATCCTCTATATAGATGATTTACACTGTAAAGGGATTAAATTACCGTAACACCCTACAATGTATTTTATCCTTAAAACACTTAACAATGTATCAAAGTTCAATATCGGTCCCTTCCGATGTATACTCCATACATCTGATACTGGTAAACTTTGCCAATGTCCTAGAAAGGACATAACACTTTTCCAATGTGTAAGAATACCTATCGCTGATTATACCATGTCAGTTTAAATCCAGTGTTCTGACAAATCAGGGAATAAACTTTTGAACATATAATTAAGATTATATTCCACTGTGCTGACAACACTATAATCTTTAACAAACTCATATGTTCTGTACTTAAAAAAGAATTCTTACATTATATACATATAATCATGAAATAAATCATGTGAACCATACAACATAAAATGTTATTTCTGATCTTTATTAATAAGTAGATCTGATTATATTGAAATGAGTTTTATTTACGGCATAAAACCCAACAGTGGGATCATCATATGTCATATAAGATGATAGAGCACTTTTGGAATCAAGAAAAATATCTCCTTTATTTGCTACTTTATTTTCAGACTTAGTCATTATCTTAGAAAAGTAGTATTTGTTTGAACAAACACTTTCTTATCTATTGACTATGGGATGGTCCACCCCTAATCACTTAGAATAGCTAACAAAACCATGGTTAATAGTTCTAGCTTTTCTTAAGATTTTGATTAGGTCATCCATGAATCTAGTAATGATTTACATTAAGTAGACAACCATTACATCATTCTGAAATTGTATTACCATAGAATGAATTAGGCAACGACTAGTAACTAATCATCAATATGCAACTCGAAATTTCTGGGGAGGTAAGTTTGGATATAATTCAAAAATCAATTTAGTGATCTTTGAACTACATATCTACTAACTATTTCTCACCCCTATCAGTTCGCAAGATCTTTAACCACTTACCTTAATGGTTTTAACCATTGCTAGAAATTAATGAAATTTTTTAAACATTTCAAATTTCTTGCTAAAAGGTATAATCTAGAGTTATCGTTTTAAGAATACAACGAAAAACTCATATCCACCCCTGAATGTACATCCATCTGCGAATGAGATGAACTACTTTCAGTGGATATAGGCATATTAACTCTTTGCAGAGATTGATCTTGTCAAATCTACTATGAACAAGATACAAATGCCATAGATTAAAAAAAAATGTGGTAGTGTCTTTTGATGACTTAGGTTTAGTTACATCAAAGAATTCTTAGAATAGTGCAAGTGGATCCTGGTCACAGAATACCTAACTCATATTCCATACAGTTTGAATCCATTAATAGAAGATGGATATTAAACCATTGTGAAGGTGTAACTGTATTGCATTCTGGAATTAGAAGTATAAGAAAATTTCTGTTTGGAATCTAAAATTAAAGTCAAAGACTTAAATTTATACCAAATATTATGCGTAATTCTATCTTGGACCACCACTACTAATTTAACTGTAAGTCTGATTTGCCCATACAAGTAGGAGATTTCTAAGATTGAGGATTTATATCAATTGGGAATAGAATTTCGGGATTATAATCATATGCGTCATTTAATTTCTTAAGAGAAAATATAATGACATTAAATGATATATAAACCATTCATCCAATGATATGTTGTTGAGCTAATTCGAAATGAATAAGCTAAGAGGAATTAGAATAATTTCGTTGTTTAAATAAGAATCCAACGATGCTTCCATTAGCGAAAGACAAAGTAATCTTATTTATATAATCTTCTTGTTTCATATCGTAAAAATACTAGTCTCAGGTGTCATCAATCGATGAACAGCTAGATGTCGCATATACAATATTTATCTTTCGAGATCTAACACTATTATGTATGTCTAATGGTGAAAATCCACTAGGGATTTATCTCATTAGATAACAAACCAAGTTAGACCAACAATGAAGATTCGAAATTAGACTACAACTTAATAACAGAAAATAACATGGTTCAATATAAATTCATACACAATTCAGAAATTATTAAATATATAGCAAGTAGGAATGACAAGTGAAAATACTAAAACATACAATCCTAAATAATTTTTACGGTTTTCAACAAACTGATATCAGTGTCCCGTTTAGGCGAGAGTCAAAGCTACCATCCATTGAATAGAGTTGTCAGCTCATCTAAAATGTTAAACATTCTAGCAACCTTTATTCAATCAAGATTGGAATTCAGCGTTGTCCCGTTTAGGCGAGAGTCAAGGCAATTCTATCTTATGAGCTTCCACCATTGTTTCGTAATTTGCAAGTCAAATATGGTCGCCACCATTAGGGTGATCCATACCATATAAAACACTTACAAACTACTTATCTTTTGAGATTAAACGGTGCGAAATTGCTAATGAACGTTCCTCCATTAGGGAGGATTACTCACTAAAACAAACGCGATGTAAAACTAACAATGGAGATTGAATATCTTAATAATAAAGCTCATTATTTAAAGAGAGTTGTATTTTCTTTGATTCTCTTTATTTAATCTATTTATTTTAAATATATATTTATTTAATTAAAATTTTCAATTTAGAATGAAAAATTCTAAATATAAATTTTAATTTAATATTTATAAATTTTACTGAGATGGATATGAAAATAATATGAATTATTTCCATCTGAGTAATAATTTCCAATAAACATTTAGAAAAATATTCAATTTAAGTTGTTACAAAATTAATTTAAATTAATTTACAACTCAAATTGAATTTTCTATAAATATATATTGCATTTCGAAAAATTAAAGTATTCAAGGATACAATTTTCGAAAATGCATGTTAAAATAAAAAATTAATCCTGAAAAAATTATTGTAATTTAATGTTGGCCCAAAATTAATTAATAAAATTAATTTACAACAAAAAATATAATTTTCCTATTTAAATAAATATATAAGAAAAAATTCAAATATTTAAGTATGATAATGAAAATCAACTTAAATATTAATTTTTTATTTAATAAAATACACTAGAAAAATACTTCAAGCAAAAACAGATAATATCTATCTATATTTTCATTTTGACTAATTAATTTAATTTCTAATTAAATATATTTTACTTCATTTATTTTAATTAATCAATAAATGAAAAAATCATTGATTTAAGTTGGTCCAAAATTAAAATAAATAATTTACAACTTTAATCTATTTTTCAAATAAAATTCGAAATTCCAGCATTTAAGAAATATAATTTTGAAATTTGATTAATAAAATAAAAAAATATATATTTTGAAAATTATTTAAATTTAGTTGAAAAAATAAATTTCAACTAAAAATAATTTTCTATTTAATTAAGTGTCATGAAAAAGAAATATTTAAGTATCATGATGAAAATAAACTTAGATATTTAATTTTCAAATTAATTAAATGTATTAAATTCAAGAAATAAATAATTAGGTGTAGAGAAGGCTTAATTATTAATCTCTAGTTTAATAATAGGAAAAATATACTTAAAATAAATTGTACCAAAATTAATTATATAAATAATTAATTTCACAATGTATAATATTTTTATATTTAATATTAGAAATAATAAGTAGTCTAGAAATAACTATCTAGAAAATATCTTATTTGACTAAGTATCTTTTCCACAAAATTTGAAAAAATATCTAATTTAAGTTGTATTAGAAAAAATCTAGAACTTAAATATTTTCAAATTTAAATTTAATTAATTATCAAAAATTAAGTTGTAACCACTTAATTTTAGAAATATTCCATTTTAAGTTAATATTCGAAAAGGTATTAACTTAAAAAATATCTAAAATATTCCATTTTAAGTTAATATTCGAAAAGATATTAACTTAAAAAATATCTAAAGAATCTTAATAACCAATGCCTAAAATTCATGAACTTAATTTTGAAATTTTAAATCCAAAAGATATTCAGATTTAAGTTGGTTTGTTGTAGATAACTAAATATCAACTTAAATAGGAATATTTAATGAAAAAATTTAAATTAATCTTCAGAAAGAATCTAGATGATTATAATTCTATATTTAATTAAATACAAGAAAATACATATAGTTTAGCTTAGAATAAAAAATTCTTTAAACTATGGTTTTCTTAAATTATTTTCAAAATAAATGAAATTAATTATGTTACTAATCAATTTTATTAGGTTAAACTAATTTAATTAACCTAGTACAGTTATTCAAATCAGGCAAATGGGCCTTCACAATTGGGGTGGTTCATCTGAGGGGGTGCTGGGTTCAGTATGTCGTACCCACTACTATGGCTCCCAACTCTCACACAAGGCCCAAAAGAGAGGAATTTAACCTTAAAATGAACAACTGTTATTAATTGAATAGGCCCAAAAACTAAATTGGCCTAAATAAAATCTATCAAGAACTATGACATTTTATTTAGCAACAACAACCTATATGCATCTATAATGAAATTAAACACATAGGCTCACACAGGCACACTTTGGATGGGTCCTATCATGTTGCTAGGTCATACACAGATAAAAGAAGATTGTAAATATACCTGCTACAAATTATTGACTTGACCAAGGGAGCCATAAGATCATTAGATCTGGCAAAAATTTAACCATGGCTATTTTCAATCAAGCAATAATAGGTTTTGAAAACTTACAAACAAGCTAAAACATATACTCCTCCAACAAGGTTAGCTGAATAGTTGGATGTAGGATTTATCTAATTTTAAATAAATAATTTCGAAAAATAATTAATTAAATTAAAAAAAAAAATTCGAAAATTAAAAAAAAAATATTTAAAAAAATATTTTCGAAATTAAAAAAAAAATTAAAATTAAACCTACAATTTTGAAAAAATTAGGTTTCAACCAACCTAAATATCATTTCAAAATTTGCTAACTACTTTTAAAAATTTAAATGTTATTTTATAAATAAAAATTAAATAAAAAATTAAAAAAGATAAATAAATATCTTTTTCAGATTTTAAATGTAATTTAAATAAATAAAATAACAAAATTTAAAAGTTAGCAAAATATCTTACATCTATTTAAAATTACATCATTATAGTTATCTTATTTTAAATTTAAATAAGGTCAAATTATTTTTTAAAAAAATTAATTTAAAAAATTTAATATCTGACCTTAAATTTAAAAATAAGATAAGATATTATCAAATTTAAAAATAAGATAGAATTGAATTAGGAATAGTAAATGTATAAATACAGAACTACACGAAAAATCGGAAGTTAATTCCATGAAAAAGCATGAAAAAACGAAGAAAAACGAAAAAATTGCAAGGGTGATTTGGGCGTGCAAACTCGGCGCAGGGAAGGAATGCATGATTTCCACTCGCGCAGGTTTTGATGCTCAACCCCGATTTTTTCAAAACTTCAAAAAATCATAACTAATTCAAATTAAATCGAAATTGAGTTATATAAAAAAGTAACTTGCTTAATTTTTTCCATACTATCCAATAAAAATAATTCCAGAAACAGATATTCAAGTATTTTTTACGAAAATTCACAAACATCAATCAATCATCAAATAACACTCAATACAACATGATACCATCCAAAACATCAAACAACCGTTTTAAAGTCCAAATTTCTTGCAAGCAAATGAATTACCATGGCTCTGAGGACAGTTGTTGGATATTATTTTACCAGGATCTTAGATCTACTCACAAGTATGTTGATTAACACCCTAAATATGAACTTTCTAAAACGATGAAAAAAACACATATAAAGTTTAGTACACCTTACATTGGGTGCAGCGGAATAATATGACTCCTTCCATTCAGATATCTAGCCCTTAATTTCTTTCTGTAGCAGAGCATTATCAATATCTGAACCTGGATCTCTTTCTCTGATTCTTTAGTGCTGAAACTCCTTCTTGCTGAAAGTCTTTCTTCACGATCTTCCTCACTATGATTGAGGTATCACTTGCTGTCTGTGGGCACTACTCTCACACTAAGAATTTCGAAATTGAAGAGGGAACGAAGAGAGCAAGGTGACGGCTAAAGATAGGGAGAGAGAGAGGCTCAGTTTTTCTGAATGAAAAGTCAGAAGGAAAGTGTGTAATTTTCCTGAAGCCTTCACTATCTATTTATAGCATTCCACTAGGGTTAGGTTTGAATTATTTGACATTTAAATAATGAAAATATCAGTTTAAATTCCCTACAAAAGTGGACGGCCCTATACATGTGGATTTGGGCCTCACTTTTTGCAATTTTGCAATTTTATCTTTTATGCATCTAATTTTCTCAAAAACGCCAATTTTGTAATTCAACCATTTAAATGCCAATTCTAACTATTTAATAACTATAAATAATTATTAAATAATATTGTCATTTATCATATTTATTAAATGAACCATACAAAGTATCATAATTAACAAATATGCCCCTAAAACTCTTTCTTTACAATTTCGCCCTTACTTAGTGAAAAATTCACAAATAGACATAGTCTAATTTGAGAATTATAATTGATTAATCAAAACCAATTATATGAGTCTTACAAACAATATTATCTCAACTAGTGCGGGGACCATGGGCCTATATAACCGAGCTTCCAATAAGTAGATCAAGAATTTATTACTAAAATTCACTAACTTATTAGTTCTTCGTTGGATCCAAGCATAGAACTTAGAATTGCACTCTCAGTATATAGAATGCTGTAACACCCTAACTAACATAGGCGTATTACGTGATTTTTAAACATGCTGTGCAGCTCGTTGCTAATCAACGAGGTTTATGGAAAACGTGATTAATTAAAATTTTTCCTTTTTAATTAAACTTATAAAATATTTATACAAAAGACTCGGGATCCCGATTACAAAATCATTTACAAAAGTTTACTGTTCATACAAAATAATTGTCGCCTAGCGACTAGTTACAAAAATTAGCCTTGCTGTCCCGAGGATCGTACGCTCCAGGCCTAACCGCCCCGACATGTACAATCTTCATAAGCTCATTCACGGTCCATCAGCTTTAGCCTTGCCTTTACCTACACATAAACGTAGAACTGTGAGTCGACAGACTCAGTAAGAAAAGCATAATAATATTCATACATAAACCCGGTCATGATCAGACGCCCATACCCCTGATCATAACCCTAACTGCCGTGTCCAACACGATACTGAGTCCCCCTAACTGCCGTGTCCAACACGGTACTGAGTTCTGAACGTTCATAGGGACGGTACTATTGACAAGTAACAGCCTGATCGGTCCAACCGGTCATCCTCCGGCTGCTGGTCATACTCTAGCCTGTACCGACGTGTTACAGTATCCTCCTGATCGGTCGAACCGGTCATACTCCGGCTGCTGGTCATACTCCAGCCTGTACCGACGGGATACGTCAATAGTACGGAACCACCAACCTAAGTGTCAGCCTGATCGGTCGAACCGGTCATACTCCGGCTGCTGGTCATACTCCAGCCTGTACCGACGTGACAGGGTTGGATGGTTCGAAGCCAACATACATAACTAATGTAATCTAACAGGCTTCCTACATGCACGCTAAACATGTAATCTACATATGCATACTGTTATACTAATCTTACCTGGATTCCGAATTCAGGTGTGCCGGTCAACCTGACTGGAACTATCTGCGCGGCGGATTACAGGCTCCTAAACCATAAAAATCACAACACTATAAGTGACACGCTAAATCACTTTCCGGGGACGTAAACTAGGAACTAAAAGTTTCCCTATCGATAAAAAGCATGGCAATACCCCCAAAAACATAAAATCGAGGAAAACTAGGGTTCCTGAATTTTCCCCAACCGGTAGACCGGTTGCCCAACCGGAATTCCGGTTCTGGGAAATTTCAGAACCCCATCCGGAATTCCGGATGCACAACCGGAATTCCGGTTCCTCGCAGGCAGCAACATCAAAAATTCATATCTTGCTCAAATCAACTCCAAATCATCTCAAACCTTCCAGACCTGTTCTATATATCCCCTAGAACATTTCTAAAGCTTCAAAACCACCCAGATTGCACATAATCAAAAATCACCATTAAAGCTCAAGCTTTGAGTTCTAAACTCAAACTTGAGCAAACCTAGCTAACATGCAATCAAACCAACATAAATCTACTTAATCAAGCATAAATAAACCTCTGAAAACAACTACAAACATCAATAACATCACAGCAACAGAACATACAATTTTCATGTTGAAAACCAAACTTTTGCATAAGAAAACATTAGCTTTACTTAACCTAACTATCATGCTTCACAAACAGCTCATTTAACTTCAATTAAACATGCTTAAATTACAGAATTTAACAACAAAACACAGCAGCAACAACATCCAAATAATCCATGCATAACTCATAATTTCACCATTTTTTTCAAGAAAACAAAAGGAGAGAAGCTAGAGAAAACATACCACAACAAGAGTTCACAAATTTAGGTTGAAGCTAGCTTGAAAATCAATGAAAACCAGCCCTAGAATTCCCATGCAACCAGCCGAGAGAGAGAGAGGAAAAGAGAGAGCTTGAGAGGTTTTGAAATTTCTATTTTCTAAACTTATAATTTTGAAATGAAAATGAATTACATGTAACATCTTACTCTTTATTTCAGCCAATATTTAAAATCAAATAACATTTATTTTTCAATTAATAAGTCACAAAAAGACAAAACATCATTGGGGCCAAAAGACCATTTTGCCCCTCCACACCAAAACCACATAAATAACACTAAAGGGGTATTTTTGGGAAATTCTAAATTCCCGGCCATTCCCGACATTCCCAATGTCTAATAAACCGCCCCAAACTACTAACATACTAAGTTGTGATTTCTACTGAGCCAAACACCGAGTTCCAAAATACCGGGCACCGGAATGCAAAATTATGAAAACTACTACATGACATAAAAATGCATCTCTGAATTCAATAATAACAGTATAAATAATTATTTAAATAGCTATAAATAATTTCATAATTAAACGTGATTAACTGCTAATTTCCAAATTAAACTAAGCGGTCTTTACAACTATTCCCCCCTTAAAAGGATTTCGTCCCCGAAATCTAACCTGAATAACTCTGGATATTGAGCTCTCATATCTGACTCTAGCTCCCAGGTGGCTTCCTCAACCTTGCTGTTTCTCCAGAGAACTTTGACCAATGCTATGGTCTTATTCCGAAGGACTTTATCCTTTTTATCCAGGATCTGCACTGGCTGTTCTTCATAAGTCATGTCTGGCAACAGCTCAAGGCTCTCATAACTGAGTATATGAGAGGGATCTGAAACGTATTTTCTCAACATCGAGACATGGAATACGTTATGAACTGCTGATAAAGCTGGAGGCAATGCTAACCGGTATGCCACTTGACCTATCTTCTCGAGAATCTCGAAAGGTCCTGTAAATCTAGGGCATAACTTGCCTCTTTTCCCGAAACGTTTGATCCCCTTCATTGGAGATACTCGTAAAAACACATGGTCCCCTACTTGGAACTCAACATCTCTGCGTTTCGGATCTGCGTAACTCTTCTGTCTACTCTGTGAGGCAAGCATTCTAGCTTTTATCTTCTCTATTGCCTCATTGGTCCGCTGCACTGACTCTGGACCTAAGTATTTCCTCTCCCCTGTCTCATCCCAGTGAATGGGAGATCTACACTTTCTACCGTATAACAGTTCATAGGGAGCCATCCCTATCGTACTCTGATAACTATTGTTGTAAGAAAATTCTATCAACGGTAGATACTTATTCCATGAGCCTTCAAAATCCATAACACAGGCTCGCAACATGTCCTCCAATATCTGAATTGTCCTTTCGGACTGACCATCTGTCTGAGGATGGAATGTTGTACTAAATTTCAGCTTTGTACCCATTGCTCGCTGCAAATTCTGCCAAAATTTGGAGGTGAACTTCGGATCCCTGTCCGAAATTATAGACTTCGGTACCCCGTGAAGTCTTACGATCTCTCTGACATACAACTCTGCTAACTGATCCACTGTAAATGTTGTTCTAACCGGCAGAAAATGAGCAGATTTTGTAAATCGATCCACCACTACCCAGATGGAATTAAATAAACCCGTGGTCCTAGGTAACCCGACCACAAAATCCATCGTGATATCTTCCCACTTCCATTCTGGTAGGGTTAGAGGCTGCAACAACCCTGCTGGTCTCTGATGTTCAGCCTTAATCTGCTGACAAGTGAGGCATCTCGATACGAATTCTACCAAATTCTTCTTCATACCGCTCCACCAGAAGTACGGTTTAAGATCTTGGTACATCTTAGTGGTGCCGGGATGCAGAGAATACGGGGTAGAATGAGCCTCCTCAAAGATCTCACTCCTGAGTTCCACACTATTCGGAACACAAACCCTAGCTTTATACAGAAGCATCCTGTTGTTTGACACTGAAAAGTCCTCGGCTTGACCAGCCAACACCTCATCCCTGATCTTCACTAACTCTGGATCTGTCATCTGAGCGACTTTTATTCTTTCCAACAGATCAGATTACAGCGTTAAGTTGTGAAGCTGACCTACCACAAACTCAATGCTGGATCTAACCATATCCTCTGCTAGTTGAGGTGAGATCTGAACCATACTAGCTACTTGCCCGGGACCCTTTCTGCTCAGGGCATCGCCTACTACATTGGCCTTTCCAGGATGATAGAGGATCTCACAGTCGTAATCTTTCACTAATTCCAACCAACGCCTTTGTCTCATATTCAAATCCTTCTGAGTAAAGAAATACTTGAGACTTTTATGGTCGGTATAGATTTCACACCTTTCTCTGTAAAGGTAATGCCGCAAAATCTTCAATGTAAAAACCACCGCGGCCAACTCTAGATCATGAGTCGGGTATCGCTGTTTATAATCCTTTAACTGACGGGAGGCATAAGCGATAACCCGATCGGCTTGCATCAACACACACCCCAGACCCTGTCTGGATGCATCACAATAAACTATAAACTTTTCATTGTCTGAAGGCAAAGCTAGCACTAGAGCAGTAATCAACCTCTGCTTCAGCTCCTGAAAACTAGCTTCGCATTTGTCTGACCAGACAAACCACTGATTCTTCTTTGTAAGTTCGGTTAGGGGCATTGAAATTTTTGAGAACCCTTCCACGAACCTACGGTAGTACCCAGCTAAACCCAAGAAGCTTCTGATCTCTGTCACTGTCTTCGGTCTCGGCCAATCCCTGACGGATTCGATCTTTCCGGGATCTACCTTGATCCCATCTTTGCTCACAATGTGCCCTAGGAAGGACACCTGAGATAACCAAAATTCACATTTCTTGAACTTAGCATAAAGCTTGTGTTCCCGAAGCCGCTGCAGTACCATCTGAAGATGTAATTCATGCTCCTCTTCTGATTGAGAGTACACGAGGATGTCGTCGATAAACACAATCACACAGATATCGAGGAAATCCTTGAATACTCTATTCATCAAGTCCATAAATGCTGCAGGAGCATTGGTTAGTCCAAACGACATAACCAGGAATTCATAATGTCCATACCTACTGCGGAAAGCCGTCTTCGGAATGTCCTCCTCTCGGATTCTCAACTGATGATAACCCGAACGGAGATCAATCTTAGAAAAGACTGTCTTCCCCTGAAGCTGATCGAATAAATCATCGATCCGAGGTAATGGATATTTATTCTTCACCGTCAGCTTGTTCAATTCCCTGTAGTCGATGCACATCCTCATAGATCCGTCTTTCTTCTTGACGAATAAAAACGGGGCTCCTCAGGGTGACACACTGGGCCGAATAAACCCTATGTCAAGCAACCCTTGGAGCTGAATCTTTAACTCCTTAAGTTCAGCTGGAGCCATTCTATATGGGGCTTTGGAAACCGGTTCCACCCCTGGTGCCAAATCTATCACGAAGTCAATCTCCCGCTGAGGTGGTAATCCTGGAAGTTCTTCGGGAAAAACATCCAAAAATTCCCGAACCACCTTGATGTCCTCTGGCCGAATGGTATCTGGCCAAGTGGTGTCCACCACCACGGCCAAAAACCCTAAACAACCGCCATGCAATAAATCTCTAGCTGACATGGCCGAAATCACCGGGATCCGAGATCCCCAAACTGAACCAACAAACACGAATGGTTCTTCACTTTCCGGTTGGAAGATCACCATCTTCCTTTTGCAATCAATGCTCGCCGAATATTTAGATAGGAACTCCATTCCTAAAATAATATCAAACTCTACTAGACTCATCTCTATCAAGTCAGCACTTAACTCTCTACCATCTATCCTGATCGGCATAGACCTAATCCATCTGTTGGAGATAACCAATTCTCCGCCAGGTAATAGGGTTCCAAACCCTGATTCATAACTATCGTACGGTCTATCCAATTTACTAAAGACTCTGGCTGCCACATAAGAATGTGTAGCCCCAGAATCAAACAGTACTGAGTAAAGCGAGTTATTAACAGAAAGCTGACCTGTTACAACTGATGGGCTGGCATCTGCATCAGCCTGAGTGATGGCGAACACCCTGGCTGGAGTGGGTATCGCCGGAGCTCTCGGTGCCTCTGAACGGAGCTGGGGACAGTCCCTCTTGAAGTGTCCGAGCATGCCACAGTGAAAGCATCCCTGACCTTTGCATTCACCCCGATGGTGCCTTTTGCAGCTAGGGCACTCGGGATAGGAGAATCGCGTCTCAGTACCACTGGAACGACTACCTCTATTCTGGTTCCCCCGGAACCTCTTGTTCTGACTCGAGCCACCGGATGCAGTGGGTGCTCTCTTCCTCTGATCAATGGCCGAACCACTACTCCCCCTGCTAAAGCCTGATGCAGGAGGGGTAGGAGCCCCGCCACTCGCCGAAGTACTAGCTGACTCCGACATACACCCAACTGCGCCCTCAGCTCGCAGTGCCTTCTCCAGCATCTCAGCATAGGTGGTGTTGTCATCCGTGGTGATCATCAAATCATGTTTGATCCTCGCATTTAAACCGTCCAGGTACTTCTCTTTCTTGCTGAAGTCGGTTGGCACAATTCCCAAGGCTAACCTCGCCAACCGATCGAACTGAGTAGTATACTCAGTTACGCTCATATTCTCACGCTGGGTCAGGTGAGCGAACTCTTTCCTCTTGGCGCTTCTGACCGCCTCATTATAGTATTTGGCGTTGAAGAGTTCCTGGAACCTTTCCCAGGTCATGGTGGTGACGTCATGAATCAAAGACACCATGTCCCACAAGACCAGAGCGTCCTCCTGGAACTGGAAAGTGGCACACACCACTCTATCATTACCGGTGACACCCATGAAGTTCAGGATCTTGGTAATCACCGTCAGCCACTGTTCGGCCTTTATCACGTCTGGACCTCCCAAGAAAACCGGAGGTGCTTGCTTCCGAAACCGTTCATACAAGGGTTCCAATCTATTAGCCGCCACCACTATTTCGGCCTGAGCAGCAGGGGCAGGTGCCACTGGAACTACGGGCACCAGAACTGCAGGAGCACCCTGCTGTCTCAACCTCTGAATCTCGAGGTCTCGCTCTTCTATCCGGGCTTGGATCTCAGCAAACCGAACTTCCCAATTCTGGGCTCCCTGATCGGCTGGGCGAGCCTGTGGCGGGTTCTCATCACCCCGACCACGAGCCCTGCCTCGGGGACCTCTACCTCGGCCCCTAACTGGCGGGGGAAACTGAGCTCCCTGTCCTTGATTCGACCCCAGTGAATTGCCCTGACTCCTGGTAGTCCGCCTGGCGTCCATCTAGTCAGAACTGCATGCGAAACCAAGAGTTGGCATATCAGGTCGTATTCAAGGAGAGCTAACTAATGCCGCTTAATTTGGAAATTAAAAACGAAACATGCGCCTATTCTACTATCAGGCTACTAACATGCTTCCTAACAGGCTTTTCTTACTCATAAATAAATATATAAACTACTAAAGCAATAAAGGCTTACTGAACCGTGAAACGAGCTAACTGCTGATGATGATTGTACATGTCGTGACGATCTTCGGAAGACAACCTGGCGGCTCTGATACAAAATTGTAACACCCTAACTAACATAGGCGTATTACGTGATTTTTGAACATGTTGTGCAGCTCGTTGCTAATCAACGAGGTTTATGGAAAACGTGATTAATTAAAATTTTTCCTTTTTAATTAAACTTATAAAATATTTATACAAAAGACTCGGGATCCCGATTACAAAATCATTTACAGAAGTTTACTGTTCATACAAAATAATTGTCGCCTAGCGACTAGTTACAAAAATTAGCCTTGCTGTCCCGAGGATCGTACGCTCCAGGCCTAACTGCCCCGACATGTACAATCTTCATAAGCTCATTCACGGTCCATCAGCTTTAGCCTTGCCTTTACCTACACATAAACGTAGAACTGTGAGTCGACAGACTCGGTAAGAAAAGCATAATAATATTCATACATAAAACTCGGTCATGATCAGACGCCCATACCCCTGATCATAACCCTAACTGCCGTGTCCAACACGATACTGAGTCCCCCTAACTGCTGTGTCCAACACGGTACTGAGTTTTGAACGTTCATAGGGACGGTACTATTGACAAGTAACAGCCTGATCGGTCCAACCGGTCATACTCCGGCTGCTGGTCATACTCCAGCCTGTACCGACGTGTTATAGTATCCTCCTGATTGGTCGAACCAGTCATACTCCGACTGCTGGTCATACTCCAGCCTGTACCGACGGGATACGTCAATAGTACAGAACCACCAACCTAAGTGTCAGCCTGATCGGTCGAACCGGTCATACTCCGGCTGCTGGTCATACTCCAGCCTGTACCGACGTGACAGGGTTGGATGGTTCGAAGCCAACATACATAACTAATGTAATCTAACAGGCTTCCTACATGCACGCTAAACATGTAATCTGCATATGCATACTGTTATACTAATCTTACCTGGATTCCAAATTCAGGTGTGCCGGTCAACCTGACTGGAACTATCTGCGCGGCGGATTACAGGCTCCTAAACCATAAAAATTACAACACTATAAGTGACACGCTAAATCACTTCCCGGGGACTTAAACTAGGATCTAAAAGTTTCCCTATCGATAAAAAGCATGGCAATACCCCCAAAAACATAAAATCGAGGAAAACTAGGGTTCCTGAATTTTTCCCAACCGGTAGACCAGTTGCCCAACCGGAATTCCGGTTCTGGGAAATTTCAGAACCCCATCCGGAATTCCGGATGCACAACCGGAATTCCGGTTCCTCACAGGCAGCAACATCAAAAATTCATATCTTGCTCAAATCAACTCCAAATCATCTCAAATTCCAGACCTGTTCTATATATCCCCTAGAACATTTCTAAAGCTTCAAAACCACCCAGAACATAATCAAAAATCACCATTAAAGCTCAAGCTTTGAGTTCTAAACTCAAACTTGAGCAAACCTAGCTAACATGCAATCAAACCCACATAAATTTACTTAGTCAAGCATAAATAAACCTCTGAAAACAACTACAAACATCAATAACATCACAGCAACCGAACATACAATTTTCATGTTGAAAACCAAACGTTTGCATAAGAAAACCTTAGCTTTACTTAACCTAACTATCATGCTTCACAAACAGCTCATTTAACTTCAATTAAACATGCTTAAATTACAGAATTTAACAACAAAACACAGCAGCAACAACATCCAAATAATCCATGCATAACTCATAATTTCACCATTTTTTTCAAAAAAAACAAAAGGAGAAAAGCTAGAGAAAACATACCACAACAAGAGTTCACAAATTTAGGTTGAAGCTAGCTTGAAAATCAATGAAAACCAGCCCTAGAATTCCCATGCAACCAGCCGAGAGAGAGAGAGAGGAAAAGAGAGAGCTTGAGAGGTTTTGAAATTTCTATTTTCTAAACTTATAATTTTGAAATGAAAATGAATTACATGTAACATCTTACTCTTTATTTCAGCCAATATTTAAAATCAAATAACATTTATTTTTCAATTAATAAGTCACAAAAAGACAAAACATCATTGGGGTAAAAAGACCATTTTGCCCCTCCACACTAAAACCACATAAATAACACTAAAGGGGTATTTTTGGGAAATTCTAAATTCCCGGCCATTCCCGACATTTCCAATGTCTAATAAACCGTCCCAAACTACTAACATACTAAGTTGTGATTTCTACTGAGCCAAACACCGAGTTTCAAAATAACGGGCACCGGAATGCAAAATTATGAAAACTACTACATGACATAAAAATGCATCTCTGAATTCAATAATAACAGTATAAATAATTATTTAAATAGCTATAAATAATTTCATAATTAAACGTGATTAACTGCTAATTTCCAAATTAAACTAAGTGGTCTTTACAAATGCTCTATGTGTTCCACCATATAGACACATCATTAGTTATCCATTGTTATAATCCTAATTTGATCAATGATCCTCTATATGAATGATCTACACTGTAAAGGGATTAGATTACCGTTACACCCTACAATGTATTTAATCCTTAAAGCACTTAACCCTGTATAAATGATATTTCAGCTTATGTGAAATGAGATCTCCACCATTTATTTTCGTTTGGTCAAGCTCGAAGGAGATCATCCTTTACTTACTATTCGCCAGATAGAAGCTATAGATTCCATGTTTATGTTAGCGCTCCCACTCAATTGCACTACCATGTTCCCAAAATGTACGTATCACCCTGACCCAAAAGTAGGCTTAACTAACAAATCAAAGAACACGAATAGCCTCTTGAGATTGAGCCTAATCATAACAGGATTAAGATCATTTGATCTAGGATCAACTAGGCGATATTGACTTGAATAGATATTACGGTAAGTTTAATAAATCTAAGTCAAAGTTCAATATCGGTCCCTTCCGATGCATACTCCATGCATCCAACCCGAGCTTTACTTTAACCAATACTCTGGAAAGAACATAGCATTTCTCCAAATGCAAGTAAACTCTGTTGTAGATTATCATATCAGTAAATCCCTGTGTCTGATAAATCTAGGAAACTTTATTCACATAGTCATGTTTACTTTCCAATGTGTTTACAGCACAATAAACAGGATCAAGTATTTGAAAAGGGTTTCAGATGAATTTATACATTATGTACATATAATCATGAAATAAATCATGTGAACCATGCAACACTAAATGTTATTTCTGATTTATATTAATAAGTAAATCTGATTATATTGAAATGAGTTTTATTTAGGGCATAAAACCCAACATATGCGCCATATGAAGTTTGGAGTGATTTGGATATGTTTTGATAGTGTTTCGGTGAGTGTGAAAATCGGGATTTTTGAGTTTCATAGTTTTTAGAAATTCCTAGGATATCAAAAATCATATTTTGGTCATAACTTTTGACTCGGGTGTCCATTTCGGACATTCTATGTACTGTTTCAAAGCTTGCGACGAGCTCTACAATATGGTGTATGTTTTAGACCCAAAATATAAGCTTTATTTTAGTGTATTTATACCACGGGGTTTGGTAGAAAACCCTAGATTGTCGTATGTGAATATAAGCAGTGTTTTAGGATAAACACTTATTGG
This sequence comes from Cannabis sativa, assembly GCF_029168945.1. NCBI lineage: Eukaryota > Viridiplantae > Streptophyta > Magnoliopsida > Rosales > Cannabaceae > Cannabis > Cannabis sativa. Next base: position 542,880 of record NW_026870043.1, on the reverse strand, counting down.
TTTATCGTTGTTGTGACATAGGGCCGAGATCATCGGGGATAGTTCTACACTTGGGTTAGCCGAAATGTATGAACCTGGATTACAGGTAAGAAAAATATATTGTACTGCATAGTACGTTGTATGTAATACAATTAGTATGGTTGTGAATTGATTAATATTGAGATATAGTTAATATTGCTGTATAATGAAAAGACTAATTGGTTGAGTAATGATAATGTGATAATATTATGCATGTGATATATGGGCTCACCTGATTAGTTGATGTGATTTTCCTGGCAACGTACTGGGTGTAAGTACGGGCGTCAGTGATATATGATGAATACCGAATGTAGGTACGGGCTCACCTAATTAGGTGATGCGATTTTTTTGGCAACGTACTGGGCGTAAGTACGGGCGTCAGTGATATATGATGAGTACCGAATGTAGGTACGGACTCACCTGATTAGGTGATGGGATTTTCTTGGCGACGTACTAGGTGTAAGTACGAGCGTCAGTGATATATGATGAGTACTGAGTGTAGATACGGGCTCACCTGATTAGGTGATGCGATTTTCCTGGCAACGTATTGGGTGTAAGTACAAGCGTCAGTGACATATGATAAGTACCGCGTGTAGGTACGGGCTCGTCTGATTAGACGATGCGATATTTTGGTGCCAGATTGCGGCACGAGCTCACCTGATTAGGTGATGCAATTATATGATATATGGGTGCAGGTTTTTGGCACAGGCTCACCTGATTAGGTGATGCAGTTATGCCACATATGGGTGTCAGGCTATGGCACGGGCTTGCCTGATTAGGCGACGCAATACAAGATTATCAAATTAAAGCATTGACTTGCTTGATTAGGCAACGTGATGTTATGAAGATTGTTGCTTATGAGGTAACATATATATTATTTATATGACTAAATGAATATGAATTCCATTATTGGTATAATGGTTTTGTATTACCAAATATCTGTATACTGATGTTTATTCGTGGCAGACGCCAGTAGTGATTTGGATTTCATCTTATGAACAATGTGTGATGGTTTGATCCTTACTGTGTATGAATAACAATATTCAAATAATAAATTATATGATTGTTATTATTACTTTTCTTGCTGAGTCCTTGTGACTCATAGGTGCTATGTGGTGCAGGTAAAGACAAAGAAAAGCTAGATCAACTATGAGGCAACAGTCTTCTCCAGCAATGTACATATTGACCTCACCGGCCTGCGTGCCGAGTTGCCAGGAGTCATTTTGGGCTGGCTGTATTTGCTGTGTATTTTGATTTTGTGTTTAAATAGCTGTTGTATATATTTCTTTAGCAAAACTTTTTATAACAGGAATTCCCGAAACACGCTTTTTATGCCGTTATAATGTCCGTTTTTAGCGTTTTATTTTAGTCAAGTTTTTTAATATTATCACGGTTTTTAATAATTAATTATTCTACTAGTATTAAACTAGTTTATAAAATCACACACGTGGTGTCCCTATAGATTAGGGCGTTACACGTTTATTTTTCAAATAAAATAAGAGAATATGCCCCAAAAAAAAAGGAAAAATAGGAACAAAAAATAGTAAAATGCCACCTAAATTTTTCTTGTGCATTCCTTTATATATATATTGAGTAGATGAAAGTTACGTGTCCATCCACGTAAAAGGTTTTTTATTTATTTTTTTAAAATTCTACAATTAATGGTATGATTATATGAATGATTCGTTTTATTAAAGTAATCTTTGTATTATTGTATTTGGTTAGTAAAACATAGTTGTGTATATAAAGTTATGATATCTACATTGGTATTAATAATAAAAAAAATACGTTAATTGCAATAATAACACAATTATAACGTAATTATCCTTAATGTGAAGAAATAATTTATAATGAGTCATAACATTATATAACTTTAACATTTATTATTTATTTTTGGAAAATTCAAAATAAGAATACATGTGTTTTGCAAAATTTAAAGTAAATATTATGTAGCGAAAATTAAAAGAAAAAATAGCATCTTAAAATAAATGAAAAAAATTATTAAATAAAGTCTTAATATAAAATATCTAAACTCACTGTAAATATCCGACTTTAAAATTAAATTTTTAATATTATAATTAAAATATTTTATCTTATTATAATTTGAGTGTTTTAGATAGCAATGCACCTGCCAATTTACAAAAAAAAATATTTTACCTCTATTATTATTTGTTTTCGTTAAAAACACAGTGCGACCAAACACAACTAGTAACCAAAGTAAGTATCATAATTATGAAACAAAAATATAACTGCAAGCTGGGACATAATTAAACAGCTAAAATATACTAACGTCATTTATTTTGCATGAATCGTCACAACAACCCCCACATTAAGAAAAATAAGAATTATTCAACCTAATAGGGCCATGGGAAAAATCCAGACTTAAATTAATTTACAGAAACCTAAATATGTAAGAAAAATATATAACCAGCTCGACAGTCAAAATGCATTACTCATGGACATGTAAACAAAAGGCTCAGGAATCCCAATAGTGGCCTAAACCGGCTAAAACACAAATACGAGTTAAAAAAGAGAGCTCATTATCCAAAAAACTGTTTTTTTTTTTTTGAATAAAAAACTTAAAAAAAAAAAGTCACCCTATAATTTATTATAAACCAACAATTCTATTATATAACCACATTTTATATAGAATAGATATTGATAAAAGTTAGCTTTAAAACAATTAAAAACCTTCATAGTAATTCTCAATTGAATATTAAAATAGGAATTACACTATCTAATATTAAACAGACGTTTGGTTAATCATGACCTAGTATCACAAACAATTCGAAATAGTTTTTAAAACACTACTAATTCAAATTGAATCAAATTATAAGGTGTAAAAAAAGAAGAGAAAAGAACTTGGTTGAGTTTTTATATTTACTTTGGACAGTATTTGCATAAGAAGATACTTTTGCTCAAGCCAAACCAAAAACTATATTCTCTTCAGTAAACCATGGGATTTGCCATTGCTCACATATCAACTTTCCAGAATTCCCACGTATGGAAGAAGAAATTGTTGAATTCAATGAGTTGTCGAAAAAAAATCTTAATAATAATATAAAATGTATTTTTGAAGGCTATTTTAGTCATTTGATACTACTTCCTTACTCTAAATGCAGATCTATATAAGTAAGGTGTGTAACACTCTCAGACAAAGACAGAGTGGTACAGTGGTAGATAACAGAGAATTAGCTTCCTCTCCATGAACTGTACAATGTCAGTACGAATGGAAAAAAAAAAAAATGGGATTTTCATTTTCTTTTTATTATTATTTTAGAAATAAAAACATATTGGTCGATCAACTTGTTTGAGAATGACCTTTTCAAATATAATATTTAGAGCAATAAAAAATTATGAAGAAATGAAAGGAAGAGCCAAAAGAATGGTGGAACAGTTATTTAGAAGTTCTAGGAAGCGAAAACAAAGCACAAGTTAAATTACACACAATAACTCATTAACCATAATAATTGTTAGTTTTTTCCTATTTTTTAAATTGTGCAACCAGAATGGTACTATAAATATAATATAATAAAACCTAACTTCTAAAAACAACTTATAACTTTGTTACTTCATTGTTGGGAATTTGGAATTAGTTTCAGTACCAAAAACAGAGTTGAGAAAAATGGATTACAGTTAGAGAATGAAAGAAAAAGAAAGAGAGATGAAAGAAGATAAAGTTTATAATTATAGTAAAAGCAAAGCAAAACGAACTTCACCTTTGTTTGCAATAAACAACTTGGTCGTAATATCAGATCCAAGCAAAGCGGGCCAAAAAATTGTTCTACCTTGATAATCGAACCAAACAAAGCTATTCTTGGGATGAAGAATAATCCAATGTGGACGAGAAAAAAAAAAACTGTTCAATGCCTAATGGAGTTAACGAATTCTGCATCAGAAACGGCCGAGTGTTCAATTTGGCTAACTTCATCTTCATCGACTGGAGCTGGAAGATTAAGATCTAACAAGCTTTCCACGACCTTTCTTGAGCTCTTAGTAGCTTGAGTATGAGTAGTAGTAGTAGTAATTGTGTATGAACCCGTAACATGTGATCTTTTATGGCCACCAAGGGCTTGCCCAGATGAGAAAACTCTGAAACAAACAGGGCATTGATGGACTTTCTTCTCCGCCATTAACGTAGCAGTAGTAGCAGTAGTAGCAGCATTTTCTTCAGGCTCATTCAAAGCAGTGATAGTAGTAGTAACAACATTTGAAGCTTTGATCTTTTTGTGACTGGCTCTATGTCCCCCTAAAGCTTGATAAGATCGAAACACTTTCTTGCACGTCTCACACTTATATTTACATCTTGTTCTACTTACATTAACAATAGTCCTCGTTGATTTGAGCTCCTCTGATTGATCACTGTCATCCATGGATCTTTCTTCTTCTTCTTCTTCTTCTTCTTCATCTTCTTCCTCCTCCTCCTCCAAGTCTTCTTCGATGACTCGGGGTTGGTTCTCTTCTCTCCTCCATTTGTCCCTCGACAGCATCATAAGACAAAAAGCAACATCTTCTTCAGTAGTAGCATCAGAGACAGAACTTACCGGTTCTGGCTCAGCCCAAGACTCGGTCTTATTACTTAGCTTGCTAAGCTTTATCTTCTTTAAAGAATCATTCTCTTCTTGATATTGATGATGGTGGTCAATTTTATGGTATTGCCGTTGTTCATGATGAGGATGGTGGTGGTGGTGGTGGTGTTGGTGGTGATGGTGGTGTCTGTCAAACCCACAAGATTTCCGAGCTCTCTTGGATCGTCTCCGAGTTGGGTTTTTGGAGGACTCGGTCTCGCTCTCTCGGTCTTGAAGGACAACAGAGCCAGCATCTACCACAGCAAACGAAAATTCAGGATCTCCCAATCGAATACTCCTCTTTGGATTCTCTCTCAGCCCATAATACACACCCTTTTCATCTATCAATTCCCTTTCCTCAATTTCTTCTTCTTCTGCTTCATCATCCTCCGAAGACGAAGCTGACTCAGCGGAGTCACTGAGTTCAGGCGGTGTCTGAGGTGGTGGAGGCTTCTGCTTCTGCTGCTGCTCATCCCCTTCTTGCTTCGGAGGAATTGGAAGATTCAACATATGAGACCTCATATGACCCCCTAAAGCTCTGCCATTAGAGAAGCTTCTAAAGCAGAGCTTACACTTATGCTTCTCCATTGAAACAGAGAGCAGAAGCGCAGCTAAATGGCTATGGCCGAACTTTGTTTGGGAGGTTCTTGAGAGCTATATGTTCTTTTTCTTTTGTTTCGATTGTTTATGAGAGAGAGTGGAAACTAAAAAGGAGTAGGTGACAAGCATTCCTCCACCAAGAGAGAGATATATACCAAAAGTTACAGCAAAAAAAAAAAAAATTCCTTTCTCTATTTTTATTATTTTTTATTTTTGTTATTGTAATTTCGCTGTTAATATTTCCCATTTATTCCATAAAAAACGGCAAGAAAAAAATAAATAAGTTTAGATTTTAATTTAATTAAAGCGTATGCATGAAGGGAGAAAAGAGCGACATGTAACATGCGAACCTTGCCCGTTTCTGTATTTATTCCCACCCTCTTTCCTACAATTTAACCCTTTTTTTTATTTCCAAAACTACCCTTATTGACCTCTAACATATTACTTCAAAAGATAAATCAAATAAATTATTATGCTAAAAATATATAATTAGTCGTCGTTTTCTTGTTTTTGTAGCATACTTCTTTTACTTAATAAAGGTTTTTCTTAAATTAATAATTATAGGAAAAGGGTAATTAAGTAATTAAGTATAAGGTCACCAGAATAAACTGGTGGCTTGCGTGTCCAAGTCAAGGAAACTGCTAGGTTTGTTGTAACGACGGAGCAGAAATAAAAACATATCGAAGGGTGTCCTCAAAAAATAAAAAAGAAAAAGAAAAAAAACGATCCAGCTTAATTTAAACATCACCCAGCTGTGACCTGTAATCAATAACAAACACACACCATTGTATTGAGAGCACCACGCGCACCAACCAAATGGACGTGTCACCACCAGACCATATCATAGGTGGGCCCTACATTTTCATCCATAAATCATAACCGAAATAAAAAAGATTGATATTAATTTTGTGATTTAAATTGCCTTTTAAGCCGATGGACAATTAATTTAGGGGATTGTATAAATCATCCAGATTTTGTTACCATTAATTAATTAATCAGGTAGTTTAATTTTTTTTTTTGGAGGGCGTAGGGGTTTGGCTTGGTATTAATAGTTTTCCATTGAATATGGATCTTTAGTTGAAGAAGGTTGATAGGAATGAAGGGTGGGAAATGAGTAGGGAAGTAATAACCTCTTTTGCATAGGGGAAGGAGTTTTCTAAGGGTGGGGAAAGTAGATGCCGTTTCGTTAGGAGTTGGTAGACCCAGTCCTATTTCCTACATTTTCATCCTAAGCTAATCCCATGTCGGTTTTTTAATTAAAATAATAAATTACATTATATATAAATATATTATATATATATATATATACACACTAGTAGTTCCTGAACTTTGTTATGAAAGTCCCATGTCATGTACTACTAGTATATATCACTTTTTTCATCAATGATTATTAATCAAACCCCAATAAACATCTCCAAGTAAATGTCATTGTCATTATGCTAGCATCTTGTTCGGCTTCACTACCCTATTATAAATATAAATATATATTTTTAGGCAGGCTAAGTATGAAGAAAGAAATGGTCTTTAGCTTTGTGTTTATATGTTAGTGATACATTAAATGTGATTTATATAATAGAATGAATATATAATTTTAGGCAGGCTATGTAGTATGAAGAAAGAAATTTTTTTAGTTGCAAAATTACTTAATTTTTCTTTTGTTTGCTATTTACGTTTTCTGTTCAAAATTAAGTATCATATTGAACATGCCATATTGAACATGCCATAGTATTTACAAATGTACACGTGACAAATATTTAAGGGTCTACCTAATACTAAAAATATTTTAAATCAATTTCAAAAATAAAAAATGATGGAAAATAAAAAATAAAATATATATATATAATTTTTATTTTTTATTTTATTTTATTTTCTTTCTTTTTCTTTTTCTTTTTCCTTTCTTCTTCTTCTTCTTCTAAAAATAAATGTTAACCCGAAATTTTTTTCTGGTGACGTGGACATCATTGTTTGACACGTCGCATGAAGGATGACATCACGGAGTTGAGTAGACCCGAGTCATAGTAGTCAACTATGGAGGGGACCTTAGCCCTACGCCTAGGTTGACTTTGGGATCTCCAGGGTGGAAGTTCAAACTTTAATAACTTGAATCAAACCTATTGTCTTTCATTATCATGTACCATCAAGGCATGGAGCAACCTAATACAATGTCCGGAAGCTAAAATTACACGAACCTACAACCCGAAAACCAACATGGGCTAAAATTACACGAATCTTTGATGCTGAAACTCCTTCTTGCTGAAAGTCTTTCTTCACGATCTTCCTCACTATGGTTGAGGTATCACTTGCTGTGAGTGGGCAGTACTCATACACTAAGAATTTCAAAATTTGAGAGGGAAGAAAGACAGAGGGAGTGGTCGGCCAGATAGGGAGAGAGAATGCTCAGGTTTTTCTGAATCAGAAGTGTCAGAAAAAAGTGTAATTTTCCTGAAGCCTTCACTATCTATTTATAGCATTCCACTAGGGTTAGGTTTGAATTATTTGGCATTAAAATAATGAAAATATCAGTTTAAATTTCCTACAAAAGTGGCCGGCCCTATACAAGTGGATTTGGGCCTCACTTTTTGCAATTTTGCAGTTTTATCTTTTCTGCATCTAATTTTCTCAAAAACGCCAATTTTCTAATTCAACCATTTAAATGCCAATTCTAACTATTTAATAACTATAAATAATTATTAAATAATATTGTCATTTATCATATTTATTAATTGAACCATACAAAGTATCATAATTAACAAATATGCCCCTAAAACTCTTTCTTTACAATTTCGCCCTTACTTAGTGAAAAATTCACAAATAGACATAGTCTAATTTGAGAATTATAATTGATTAATCAAAACCAATTATATGATTCTTACAAGCAATATTATCTCAACTAGTGCGGGGACCATGGGTCTATATAACCGAGCTTCCAATAAGTAGATCAAGAATTTAGCACTAAAATTCACTAACTTATTAATTCTTCGTTGAATCCACGCATAGAACTTAGAATTGCACTCTCAGTATATAGAATGCTCTATATGTTCCACCATATAGATGCATCATTAGTTATCCATTGTTATAATCCTAATGTGATCAATGATCCTCTATATGAATGATCTACACTGTAAAGGGATTAGATTACCGTTACACCCTACAATGTATTTTATCCTTAAAACACTTGACCTCGTATAAATGATATTTCAGCTTATGTGAAATGAGTACTCCACCATTTATGTTCGTTTGGTCAAGCTCGAAGGAGATCATCCTTTGCTTACTATTCGCCAGATAGAAGCTATAGATTCCATGTTTATGCTAAGGCTCCCACTCAATTGCACTACCCTGTTTCCAAAATGTACGTATCACCCTGGCCTAAAAGTAGGCTTAACTAACAAATCAAAGAACACAAATAGCCTTTCAAGATTGAGCCTAATCATAACAGGATTAAGAACATTTGATCTAGGATCAACTAGGCGATATTGACTTGAATAGATATTACAGTAAGTTTAATAAATCTAAGTCAAAGTTCAATATCGGTCCCTTCCGATGCATACTCCATGCATCCAACCTGAGCTTTACTTTAACCAATGCTCTGGAAAGAACATAGCACTTCTCCAAATGCAAGTAAACTCTGTTGTAGATTATCATATCAGTAAAACCCAATGTCTGATAAATCTAGGAAACTTTATTCACATAGTCATGTTTACTTTCCAATGTGTTGACGGCACAATAAACAGGATCAAGTATGTGAAAAGGGTTTCAGATGAATTTATACATTATGTACATATAATCATGAAATAAATCATGTGAACCGTGCAACATTAAATGTTATTTCTGATCTATATTAATAAGTAAATCTGATTATATTGAAATGAGTTTTATTTAGGGCATAAAACCCAACAGTTCGCTGGGTTTTTCTTATCCGAATCTGATGTTGTTTCAACCTTCCGTCAAGTTTTTCACAAGTGCAATGATCCATGAAGTCAGATAAATCAAATTCACAACTTCAATTTTGGCTCATTCGAAAGCTAGAAGTTTCGAGTCCTTCATTTTTGCAAAATTGCAACATCTCTGAGAATGTGTGACCAGCTTCACCAAAACATATAAAGGACTAAAGGGTGTGAAAACATCACTTAGGAATCTCAAAGGACTTCCCTTGGATGTTTCTACACTTTTACAACATTTAGGTTGACATCCCAGGTTAACATTGGGCATTGGGATGTAAACCTGGGCACTGGATGTCAACCTGACATTTGGACCTGAACTGTGTTCAGTAAAACAGACATAACTCACTCAATTTTTATCTAATTGACATGATTCAACTTGAGTTTTGAAGCTATTTCAGCCTTCTGTCAAGTCATATCTCACACAACAGTCGAAATGCTGAAGCTATCATCGTCAAAATTCACCTCCAAGAGAGTTACAAAAATAAGCTTTGAGTAACTCACAATGGGACCCACTAGACATAAAAAATCAACCATCACTACCAGAAATTAATTTTCACCGTTAGATCATCGTCAACGGTAGAAAAAAATTATTTGTATTTTATCTCTTATTTTTGTGGGCCTCCTTCACCTATAAAAGAAGAGCTCCCTTAGTTCATTCTTCACTTTCAGAAAACTACCCACAAGGTCAGAGCTTCTCTCTCTAGAGTTTGGAGCTTTTGATACTTAAATAGTTATTGTAATTACCATCTCATGAGAAATAAAAACTCAAAGTAGAAGTAGTCCCATTACTATCGCGACATAGGAGGTGAACTACTATAGCTTATTGTGTCTCTCATTGGTTACTTTAATACTTTTCTCATTCTCGCCAATCTAGCGAGAAGATGTGGCTTAGGAGTCTAATCCAAATTTCTGAGTCAATATTTTGATGCTTTCATTGAGAGCCACAACTCAAGAAATTCACAAGTCAAGATGCTTGCAACACTGTAATGCCCTAATGATTAGGCACGCTACAGTGACTTTTTAATTACAGTGCACACCTTTGCTAATGAAAGAGTTTTCTCGAAAATCATGATAAATTTAAAATTTTGAATTAACTTTAAACTTTAAAATATATACATATATCCATATAAAAAGCTAAGATCCCGCTTTTAAATCTTATATTAATTTTCAAAATAAAATTTACAAACATGTCACATAGCAACTATAAAATGAAGCCCAAGTCGTCCCGAGATTGAACTCTCCAGGTTGCACCATCTTGACATGTAGAATCGTCCCCGAGCTCTGGACACACTAATGTTCAGCTTTAGCCTTTCCTTTACCTACACATGAAAATAATATATGTGAGTCAAAAGACTCATTAAGAAAAGTATATAACATAATATATATATTAGTGACTTGTATTTAGGCGCCCATACACCTATCCATAAGGCTAAATAGACGATCAGGAATGTTCTTAACAGAAGTCCAACCTCTATACCACATGCACTAAGTACTGCTAATATACTAGTGTTGGTAGGGCTGAACCGTACTTCGAGTACTACTGAGTGTTGTACCACATGCACTATGTACTTAACCTTACTAGTGTTGGTAACACCGAATCATACCCTTTAAAAGTCATATACTCTACAAATGCACTCAGTACAACTACTATACTAGTGTTGGTAGTATATGAATCACATAACAACATACATAAAATACACGTGCACATATACATAGATATCCTATGCTAGTCTTGTTAGGTTTTATGCCCTAAATAAAACTCCATTTCAATGTAATCTATTTTATTCAACCTCAATAAAGAAACAGAAGTATTTTCATTCATTTGTGTATGTTTTGGTTCACTTTATCAATTGCTTGTCTAATTGATTTATAAATTCATCTTAAACCCTTTTCACATACTTGATCATGTTTATTGTGCTGTCATCACATTGGAAAGTAAACATGACTATGTGAATAAAGTTTCCTAGATTTATCAGACACATGGTTTTACTGATATGATAATCTACAACAAGAGTTTACTTGTATTTGGAGAAATACTATGTTCTTTCCAGAACATTGGTTAAAGTAAAGCTCAGGTTGGATGCATGGAGTATGCATCGGAAGGGACCGATATTGAACTTTGACTTAGATTTGATTAAACTTACCGTAAAATCTATTCAAGTCAATATCGCCAAGTTGATCCTAGATCAAATGATCTTAATCATGTTATGATTAGGCTCAATCTTGAAAGGCTATTCATGATCCTTGAATTGTTAGTTAAGCCTACTTTTAGGTCAGGGTGATACGTACTTTTTGGGAACACGATAGTGCAATTGAGTGGGAGCGCTAGCATAAACATGGAATCTATAGCTTCTATCTGGCGAATAGTAAGCAAAGGATGATCTCCTTCGAGCTTGACCAAACGAAAATAAATGGTGGAGATCTCATTTCACATAAGCTGAAATATCATTTATACGGGGTCAAGTGTTTTAAGGATAAAATACATAGTAGGGTGTTACGGTAATTTAATCCCTTTACTGTGTAGATCATTCATATAGAGGATCATTGATCAAATTAGGATTATAACAATGGATAACTAATAATATGTCTATATGGTGGAACATATAGAGCATTCTATATACTGAGAGTGCAATTCTAAGTTCTATGCGTGGATTCAACGAAGAATTAATAAGTTAGTGAATTTTAGTAATAAATTCTTGATCTACTTATTGGAAGCTCAGTTATATAGACCCATGGTCCCCCCACTAGTTGAGATAATATTGTTTGTAAGACTCATGTAATTGGTTTTGATTAATCAATTATAATTCACAAGTTAGACTATGTCTATTTGTGAATTTTTCACTAAGTAAGGGCGAAATTGTAAAGAAAGAGTTTATAGGGGCATATTTGTTAATTATGATACTTTGTATGGTTCAATTAATAAATATGATAAATGACAATATTATTTAATAATTATTTATAGTTATTAAATAGTTACAATTGGCATTTAAATGGTTGAATTAGGAAATTGGCATTTTTGAGAAAATCAGATACAAAAGGTGTTAAAATTGCAAAATTGCAAAAAGCAAGGCCCAATCCACTAAGTGCATGGCCGGCCACCTATTGTAGGTATTTTAAGTTGATTTTTTCATTATTTTAATGCCATATAATTCAAACCTAACCCTAGTGGAATGCTATAAATAGATAGTGAAGGCTTCAGGAAAATAACACTTTTTCCTGACACTTTCTAAATCAGAAAAACCTGAGCCTCCTCTCTCTTCTCTAGCCGCCACTGTCTCTCTCTATTCTTCCTTCATATTTCGATCCTACCTTAGTGATTAGAGTAGTGCCCACACATATCAAGCAATACCTCAATCATAGTGAGGAAGATCGTGAAGAAAGATCATCAGCAAAGGAGTTTCAGCATCAAAGATTCAGAGAAAGAGATCCAGGTTCAGATATTGATAATGCTCTGCTACAGAAAGGAATCAAGGGCTAGATATCTGAACGGAAGGAGTCATTATATTCCGTTGCACCCAATGTAAGGTTTCTTAAACTTTATATGTGTTTAATTTATCGTTTTAGAAAGTTCTTATTTAGGATGTTAATGAACATACTTGTGAGTAGATCTAAGATCCTGGTAAAATAATTTCCAACAACTGGCCTCAGAGCCATGGTAATTGATTTACTTGCAAGAAATTTGGACTTTAAAACGATTGTTTGTATGTTTTTGCATGGTATCATGTTGTATTGAGTGTTATTTGATGATTGATTGATGTTTGTAAATTTTCGTGAAAAATAATTGCAATTCTGTTTCTGGAATTATTTTTATTGGATAGTATGGGAAAAATTAAGCAACTTATCCTTTTACAGAACTCAATTTCGATTTTATTTGAATTAGCTATGATTTTTTGAAGATTCGAAAAAATCGGAGCTGTGCTGAAATTTTCCTGCGATCGCGAAAACTGTCCGTACAGTTCACAATTTTTTCGTTTTTCTTCAATTTTTCATGCTTTTTCATGGAATTAACTTCCGATTTTTTGTATAGTTTTGTATTTATACTATTACTATTCCTAATTCAATTCTAATTATCATTTTGAATTAATTTAATATTTTTTTTAAATTTAATTCAAGATATTAGTGTAATTTGAATTTGAATAGAATTAGTATCTATCTTCTTGCTTAAAAAATTATCTTATTTTTAAATTTGATTATATCTTATCTTAATTTTAAATTTAAGGTCAGATTTTATATATATTTTTTAAATTAAATCTTTTTTTAGATATTTTGACCTTATTTAAATTTAAAATAAGATAATTATAATCATGTAATTTTAAATAGATGTAAGATATTTTGCTAACTTTTAAATTTTGTTATTTTATTTATTTAAATTAAATTTAAAATCTGAAAAAGATATTTAACTTATCTTTTCTAATTTTTATTTAATTTTTATTTATAAAATAACATTTAAATTTTAAAAGTAGTTAGCAAATTTTGAAATGATATTTAGGTTGGTTGAAACCTAATTTTTCAAAATTGTAGGTTTAATTTTAAATTTAAATTTTTTTTAAATTTTGAATGATTCAATTTTTTTTTAAATTTTCGAAAAATTATTTTCTAATTAATTAATTATTTCAAAATTAATTATTTAATTTAAAATTAAATAAATCCTACATCCAAATATCCAGGTAACCTTGTTGCAGGAGTATGTGTTTTAGCTTGTTTGTAAGTTTTCAAAACCTATTATTACTTGATTGCAAATAGCCATGGTTACTTTTTGCCAGATCTAATGATCTGATGGCTCCCTTGGTCAAGTTAATAATTTGTAACAGGTATATTTACAATCATCTTTCATCTGTGTATGACCTAGCAACATGATAGGACCCATCCAAAGTGTGCCTGTGTGAGCCTATGTGTTTAATTTGATTATAGATACATATAGGTTGTTGTTGCTAAAATAAATTATCATAGTTCTTGATAGAATTTATTTAGGCCCATTTAGTTATTGGACTTATTCAATTAATAATAGTTGTTCTTATTAAGGTTAAATTCCTCTCTTTTGGGCCTTGTGTGAGAGTTGGGAGCCATAGAAGTGGGTACGACATACTGAACACAGCACCCCCTCACATGAACCACCCCAATTGTGAAGGCCCATTTGCCTGATTTGAACAACTGTACTAGGTTAATTACATTAGTTTAACCTAATAAAATTGATTAGCAACATAATTAATTTCATTTATTTTGAAATTAATTTAAGAAAATTATAGTTTAAAGAATTCTTTATTCTAAGCTAAACTATATGTATTTTCTTGTATTTAATTAAATATAGAATTATAACCATCTAGATTCTTTCTGGAACTTAATTTACATTTTTCATTAAATATTCTTATTTAAGTTGATATTTAGTTATCTACAACTAACCAACTTAAATCTGAATATCTTTTGAATTTCAAATTTCAAAATTAAGTTGAGGAATTTTAGGCATTGGTTATTAAGATTCTTTAGATATTTTTTAAGTTAATATCTTTTCGAATATTAACTTAAAATGGAATATTTTCAAATTAAGTGGTTACAACTTAATTTTGGATATTTAATTAAATTTAAATTTGAAAAATATTTAAGTTCTAGATTTTTTCTAATACAACTTAAATTAGATATTTTTTTTTCAAATTTTGTGGAAAAGATACTTAGTCAAATAAGATATTTTCTAGATAGTTATTTCTAGACTACTTATTATTTCTAATATTAAATAGGAAAATATTATACATTGTGAAATTAATTAGTTATATAATTAATTTTGGTACAATTAATTTTAAGTATATTTTTCCTAGTATTAAACTAGAGACTAATAATTAAGCCTTCTCTACACTTAATTATTTATTTCTTGAATTTAATACATTTAATTAATTTGAAAATTGAATATCTAAGTTGATTTTTATCATCATACTTAAATATTTCTTTTTCATGATATTTAATTAAATAGAAAATTATTTTTAGTTGAAATTTATTTTTTCAACTAAATTTAAATAATTTTCAAAATATATTTTTTTTCTTTCTTTATTTTATTAATCAATTTTCGAAATTGCATTTCTTAAATGCTAGAATTTCGAATTTTATCTTGAAAAATAGATTAAGTTGTAAATTAATTATTTATTTTAATTAATTCTTGGATCAACTTAAATAAATGATTTTTTCATTTATTGATTAATTTAAAATAAATTGAATTAAAGTATATTATTAGAAATTGAATTAATTAGTCAAAGGAAAATCTAGATAGATGATATTTTTGCTTGAAGTATTTTTCTAGTGTATTTAATTAAATAGAAAATTAATATTTAAGTTGATTTTGATCATCATACTTAAATATTTAGAATTTTTCTTATATATTTAATTAAATAGGAAAATTATATTTTTTGTTGTAAATTAATTTTGGGCCAACATTAAATTAGAATAATTTTTCCAGGATTAATTTTTTATTTTAACATGCATTTTCGAAAATTGTATTCTTAAATACTTTAATTTTTCGAAATGCAATATATATTTATAGAAAATTAAATTTGAGTTGTAAATTAATTTATATTAATTTTGTAACAATTTAAATTGAATATTTTTCTAAATATTTATTGGAAATTATTACTAAGATGGAAATAATTCATGTTATTTTCATATCCACCTAAGTAAAATTTATAAATATTAAATTAAAATTTATATTTGGAATTTTTCATTCTAAATTGGAAATTTTAAATAAATATATATTTAAAATAATAAATTAAATAAAGAGAATCAAAGAAAATACAACTCACTTTAAATAATGAGCTTGATTATTATTAAGATATTCGATCTCCATTGTTGGTCTTACAAAAGTTACATGTTTTCAATATAACCTCGAGACGCTAGACTTCGTCCTCCTATGGATGGTTATTCGTTGAATGCATTTAACACCGTAAGATTTCATTTGATAAGTGTTTCGTGAGTTTTCGTCTCTATTTAGACTCTCCCCTACGGTGACTACTTAGAGATAAACTCATAAAACATGAAACAATGGTGGAAGCTCATAAAATGAGAATAACCTTGACTCTCGCCTACCGGGACAACGTTGGATTCTTATTTTGATCGAATAAAAGGTTGCTAGAATGGTTTCTATTTTAGATGAGCTGACAACTCTATTCAATAAATGATGCTTTGACTCTCGCCTACCGGACACCGTATCGCATTGTTGAAAACCTTGGAAATTATTTAGGATTGTATGTTTTAGTATTTTCACTAGTCATTCCTACTTGCTATATGTTTATAATTTCTGAATTGTGTATGAATTTATATTGAACCATGTTATTTTCTGTTATTAAGTTGTAGTTTAATTTCGAATCTTCATTGTTGGTCTAACATGTTTGTTTTTCTAATGAGATAAATCCCTAATGGATTTTCACCATTAGACATACATAATAGTGTAAGATCTCGAAAGATAAATATTGTATATGCAACATCTAGCTGTTCATCAATTGATGACACCTTAGATTAGTATTTTTACAATATGAAACAAGAAGATTACATAAATAAGATTACTTTGTCTTTCGCTAATCAAAGCATCGTTGGATTCTTATTTATAAACGAAATTATCCTAATTCCTCTTAGCTTATTCATTTCGAATTAGCTTTAAAAACATATCATTGGATGAATGGTCTATAAATCATTTCATGTCATTATATTTTCTCTTAAGAAATTAAATGACGCATATGATTATAATCCCGAAATTCTATTCCCAATTGATATAAATCCTCAATCTTAGAAATCTCCTACTTGTATAGGCAAATCTGACTTAGAGTTTGTATTAGTAGTGGTGGTCCAAGAAAGAATTACTCATTATATTTGGTTGAATTTAAGTCTTTGACTTTAATTTTAGAATCCAAACAGAAATTTTCTTATATTTCTATTTCTAGAATACAATACAGTTACACTTTCTCAAGTGTTTAATATCCATCTTCTATTAATGGATTAAAACTGTATGGAATATGAGTTAGGTATTTTGTGACCAGGATCCACTTGCAGTATTCTAAGAACTCTTTGATGTAACTAAACCTATGTCATCATAGACACTACCACATTTTTTTTAATCTATGGCATTTGTATCTTGTTCATAGTGGATTTGACAAGATCAATCTCTGCAAAGAGTTAATATGCCTATATCCACTGAAAGTAGTTCATCTCATTCGCAGATGGATGTACATTCAGGGGTGGATATGAGTTTTTCGTTGTATTCTTAAAACGATCACTCTAGATTATACCTTTTAGCAAAGAAATTTGAAATGTTTGAAAAATTTCATTAATTTCTAGCAATGGTTAAAACCATTACGGTAAGTGGTTAAAGTGTTGGAAATTATTTTACCAGGATCTTAGATCTACTCACAAGTATGTTTATTAACATCCTAAATAAGAACTTTCTAAAACGATAAATTAAACACATATAAAGTTTAAGAAACCTTACATTGGGTGCAGCGGAATATAATGACTCCTTCCGTTCAGATATCTAGCCCTTGATTCCTTTCTGTAGCAGAGCATTATCAATATCTGAACCTGGATCTCTTTCTCTGAATCTTTGATGCTGAAACTCCTTTGCTGATGATCTTTCTTCACGATCTTCCTCACTATGATTGAGGTATCACTTGATGTGTGTGGGCACTACTCTAATCACTAAGGATTTCGAAATTCAAAGGAAGAAGAAAGAAGAAGTGGTAGCTAAAGATAGGGAGAGAGAAGGCTCAGTTTTTCTGATTCAGAAAGTGTCAAAAGAAAAGTCTATTTTTCCTGAAGCCTTCACTATCTATTTATAGCATTCCACTAGGGTTAGATTTGAATTATATGGCATTAAAATAATGAAAAAATCAACTTAAAATACACACATAGGTGGCCGGCCATGCACTTACTGGATTGGGCCTTGCTTTTTGCAATTTTGCAATTTTAACACCTTTTGTATCTGATTTTCTCAAAAATGCCAATTTCCTAATTCAATCATTTAAATGCCAATTCTAACTATTTAATAACTATAAATAATTATTAAATAATATTGTCATTTATTATATTTATTAATTGAACCATACAAAGTATCATAATTAACAAATATGCCCCTATAAACTCTTTCTTTACAATTTCGCCCTTACTTAGTGAAAAATTCACAAATAGACATAGTCTAACTTGTGAATTATAATGGATTAATCAAAACCAATTACATGAGTCTTACAAACAATATTATCTCAACTAGTGGGGGGACCATGGGTCTATATAACCGAGCTTCCAATAAGTAGATCAAGAATTTATTACTAAAATTCACTAACTTATTAATTCTTCGTTGAATCCACGCATAGAACTTAGAATTGCACTCTCAGTATATAGAATGCTCTATATGTTCCACCATATAGACACATCATTAGTTATCTATTGTTATAATCCTAATATGATCAATGATCCTCTATATGAATGATCTACACAATAAAGGGATTAAATTACCGTAACACCCTACTATGTATTTTATCCTTAAAACACTTGACCCCGTATAAATGATATTTCAGCTTATGTGAAATGAGATCTCCACCATTTATTTTCGTTTGGTCAAGCTCGAAGGAGATCATCCTTTTCTTACTATTCGCCAGATAGAAGCTATAGATTCCATGTTTATGCTAGCGCTCCCACTCAATTGCACTACCGTGTTCCCAAAAAGTACGTATCACCCTGACTTAAAAATAGGCTTAACTAACAATTCAAGGAACACGAATAGCCTTTCAAGATTGAGCCTAATCATAACAGGATTAAGATCATTTGATCTAGGATCAACTAGGGGATGTTGACTTGAATAGAATTTACGGTAAGTTTAATTAAATCTAAGTAAAAGTTCAATATCGGTCCCTTCCGATGCATACTCCATGCATCCAACCTGAGCTTTACTTTAACCAATCCTCTGGAAAGAACATAGTATTTCTCCAAATACAAGTAAACTCTTGTTGTAGATTATCATATCAGTAAAACCCTGTGTCTGATAAATCTAGGAAACTTTATTCACATAGTCATGTTTACTTTCCAATGTGTTGACGGCACAATAAACAGGATCAAGTATGTGAAAAGGGTTTCAGATGAATTTATACATTATGTACATATAATCATGAAATAAATCATGTGAACCATGCAACATTAAATGTTATTTCTGATCTATATTTGTAAAGCCCGCTTAGCTAATTTGGAAATTATCGGTTAATTATGATTAATTATGAAATTATTTATAGCTATTTAAATAATTTATTATACTGTTATTTATGGAATTCAGAAATGCATGGTTATGTTATTCAGTAGTTTTCATATTTTGCATTTCCGGTGCCCGGTATTTTGGAACTCGGCGTTTGGCTCAGTAGAAATCACAACTTAGCATGTTTTAGTTTGGGACGGGTTTTTAGACATTGGGAATGTCGGGAATGGCCGGGAATTTAGAATTTCCCAAAAATACCCCTTTAGTATGATTTTTGTGATTTTATGGTGGAGGGGCAAAATGGTCTTTTTGCCCCATTAGTGTTTTGTCTATTAGTGACTTGTTTATTTGAAAATAAATGTTATTTTATTTAGTTAATGGCTGAAATGAATTATTAGAGGTGGCTTTGATTTCACTTATTCCTTTTACAAAAAAATTACTAAGTGTAGAAAATAGAATTTTTCCAAAAAGCTCTCTCTCTTTTCCTCTCATTTTCGGCCATTTGGGGCAGCAAGAAGCTTGGATTTTCCTTTTCTTTTTGAAGTAATTTTCAGCAAGTTAGAGTGTTTCTAATTAAGGTAATTCTTGTCTAGCTTTCTCTACTTTGTTTTCTTGAGATTTTATGAAAATTGATGAAATGCATGCTTGATTATTTGTTATTGTTGCTGCTGAAATCTTGTTGTTGTTTCTGGGTTTAAACTTGTTAGATTAGGTTATTTAAGTTGTTTTGATGCATGATTATTAGGTTGAGCATGCTATAGCTTTTTCTATGCAAAAAGTTATGATTTTTGAAGAAATGTTGTGTAATCTGTTACTATGTTGTTGCTGTTGTTCTTGTTTGTTTTCAGAAGCTTAATCATGCATATTTAAGTAGAATTAACCAGGTTTGATTGCATGTTTGTGGGATTTGCTCAAGTTTGAGTTTAGAACTCAAAGCTTGAGCTTTAATGGCAATTTGTGTATCTGTGATTTCTGGGTTAGTTTGATGCCTTGGATATGTTCTTTGGGGTATTTAGAGCAGGTCTGGAAGGTTTGGTACAGATTGGGTTTGATTTGGTTGAGTTAGGAATTTTTGAAAAATTCCTGCGAGGAACCGGAATTTTGGTTGTGCAACTGGAATTCCGGATGAGGGTCCAGTAATTCCCAGAACCGGAATTCCGGTTGGGCAACCGGTCTACCGGTTGGGGAATTTTCAGAACTCGTGTTTTTCCTCGTTTTTATGTTTTTAGGGGTATTGCCATGCTTTTTATCGATAGGGAAACTTTTAGTTCATAGTTTAAGTCCCCGGGAAGTGACTTAGCGTGTCACTTATAGCGTTGTGATTTTTATGGTTTAGCAGCCAGTAATCCGCCGCTCAGTTAAAGTTCCAACGGAGTTGATTGGCACACCCGAATTCGAATCCGTAAGATTAGTATAACAAGTATGCATATGTAGATTACATGTTTAGCGTGCATGTATGAAGCCCGTTAGATTACATTAGTTATGTATATAGGCTTCGAACCATCCAACCCCGTCACGCTTCTGCATGTGCCGGAGTATGACCAAGAATGGAGTATGACCGGCTCGACCGATCAGCCGACATTTGGTTGGTGGTTCCGTGCTATTGACCTATCCCGTCGGTGACAGCCGGAGTATGACCAAAGAATGAGTATGACCGGTTCGACCGATCAGGAGGATACTTGTCAATAGTACCGTCCCCGTGAACGTTCAAAACTCGCACCATGTTGGACATGGCAAGAGTGGCTCGCACCGTGTTGGACACGGCAAGAGCGGGACTCGCATCGTGTTGGACACGGCAGCTAGATTTATGTATGAGTATTATTATGCTTTTCTTACCGAGTCCGTCGACTCGCGCTTACGTTTATGTGTAGGTAAAGGCAAGGCTAAAGCTGATGGACCGTGAGCGAGCTCGTGAAGATTGTACATGTCGGGGCGGTTAGGCCTGGAGCGTACGATCATCGGGACATCGAGGCTGATTTTTTTGTAACTGGTCGTTAGACGACTTTTATTTTATGTAACAGTTAAACAGTCAAATCTTTTTGTAAATGATTTTATATTCGGTATCCCGAGTCTTTTGTAATATTGTTTATAAGTTTAATTAAAAAGCAAAATTTTAATTAATCACGTTTTTCCATAAACCTCGTTGATTAGCAACGAGCTGCACAGTATGTTTAAAAATCACGTAATACGCCTATGTTAGTTAGGGTGTTACAATTTGGTATCAGAGCCGCTGTGTTGTCTTCCGAAGATCGTCACGACATGTACAATCATCATCAGCAGTTAGCTCGTTTCACGGTTCAGTAAGCCTTTATTGCTTTAGTAGTTTATTTTATTCAGTTATGAAAAAGAAAAGCTTGTTAGGAAGCATGTTAGTAGCCTGATAGTAGAATAGGCGCATGTTTCGTTTTAATTTCCAAATTAAGCGGCATTAGTAAGCTCTCCTTGAATACGACCTGATATGCCAACTCTTGGTTTCGCAGGCGGTTCTAACTAGATGGACGCCAGGCGGACTACCAGGAGTCAGGGCAACTCCGTAGGGTCGAACCAAGGACAGGGAGCTCAGTTTCCCCCACCTGCTAGGGGCCGAGGTAGAGGTCCCCGAGGCAGGGCTCGTGGCCGGGGTGATGAGAACCCGCCACAGGCTGCCCAGGCTCCCCCAGCCGATCAGGGAGCCCAGAACTGGGAGTTACGGTTTGCGGAGATGCAAGCCCAGATCGAAGAACAAGACCTCGAGATTCGTAGGCCGAGACAAGCAGGTGCTCCCGCAGCCCAAAGGCTCCATAGTTCCAAAGTGCCCATAGTTCCAAAGGGCACCGCCCCTCGCCGCCTGTGCCGAGATAGTGGTGGCGGCCCATAGATTGGAACCTCTGTATGAGCGGTTCCGGAAGCAAGCACCTCCGTTTTTCCTGGGAGGTCCGGACGTAATGAAAGCCGAGCAATGGCTGACGGTGATCACCAAGATTCTGAATTTCATGGGTGTCACCGGTAACGACAGAGTGGTGTGCGCCACGTTTCAGTTCCAGGAGGACGCTTTGGTCTGGTGGGACATGGTGTCTCAGATCCATGACGTCACCACCATGACCTGGGAAAGGTTCCAGGAACTCTTCAACGCAAAGTATTACAATGAGGCGGTCAGAAGCGCCAAGAGGAAAGAGTTCGCTCACCTGACCCAGCGTGAGAACATGAGCGTCACTGAGTATACTACTCAGTTTGATCGGTTGGCGAGGTTAGCCTCGGGAATTGTGCCGACCGACTTCAGCAAGAAGGAGAAGTATCTGGACGGGTTGAATGCCAGGATCAGGCATGATCTGATGATTACCACAGACGACAGCACCACCTATGCTCAGATGGTGGAGAAGGCACTGCGAGCTGAGGGCGCAGTTGGGTGTATGTCGACCGCCCAAGATCTCCGGTGAGTGGCGGAGCTCCTACCCCTCCTGCATCAGGCTATAGCAGGGGGAGTAGTGGTTCGGCCATTGACCAGAGGAAGAGAGCACCCACTGCTTCCGGTGGCTCGAGTCAGAACAAAAGGTTCTAGGGGAACCAGAACAGAGGGAGTCGTCCTGGTGGTACTGAGACCCGATTCTCCTATCCCGAGTGCCCTAGCTGCAAGAGGCACCATCGGGGCGAGTGCAAAGGTCAGGGATGCTTTCATTGTGGCATGCCCGGACACTTCAAGAGGGATTGTCCCCAGCTCCGACAAGAGGCACCGAGAGCTCCAGCGATACCCACTCCAGCCAGGGTATTTGCTATCACGCAGGCTGATGCAGATGCCAGCCCATCAGTTGTCACAGGTCAGCTTTCTATTAGCAACTCACTATATTCAGTGCTGTTTGATTCTGGGGCTACACATTCTTATGTGGCGGCCAGAGTCTTTAGTAAATTGGGTAGACCCTATGATAGATATGAATCAGGGTTTGGAACCCTGTTACCTGGCGGAGAATTGGTTATCTCCAATAGGTGGATTAGGTCTGTGCCGATCAGGATAGATGGTAGAGAGTTAAGTGCGGATCTGATAGAGATGAATTTAGTCGAATTCGATATTATTTTAGGAATGGATTTCCTATCTAAATATTCGCCGAGCATTGACTGTAAAAGGAAGATGGTGGTCTTCCAACCGGAAAGTGAAGAACCGTTTGTATTTGTTGGTTCAGTTCAGGGATCTCAGATCCCGGTGATCTCAGCTATGTCAGCGAGAGAATTGTTGCACGGCGGTTGCTTAGGGTTTCTGGCCGTGGTGGTGGACACCACTCGGCCAGATACCATTCGGCCAGAGGACATCAAGGTGGTTCGGGAATTTTTGGATGTTTTTCCCGAAGAACTTCCAGGGTTACCACCTCAGCGGGAGATTGATTTCGTGATTGACTTGGCACCAGGGGTGGAAACGGTTTCCAAAGCCCCGTATAGAATGGCTTCCAGCTGAACTTAAGGAATTAAAGATTCAGCTCCAAGGGTTGCTTGACATAGGGTTCATTCGGCCCAGTGTGTCACCCTGGGGAGCCCCGGTTTTGTTCGTCAAGAAGAAGGATGGATCTATGAGGATGTGCATCGACTACAGGGAGTTGAACAAGCTGACGGTGAAGAATAAATATCCATTACCTAGGATCGATGACTTGTTCGATCAGCTTCAGGGGAAGACGGTCTTTTCTAAGATTGATCTCCGTTCGGGTTATCATCAGTTGAGAATCCGAGAGGAGGACATTCCGAAGACGGCTTTCCGCACTAGGTATGGACATTACGAGTTTCTGGTTATGTCATTCGGACTAACCAATGCTCCTGCAGCATTCATGGACCTGATGAATAGAGTATTCAAGGATTTCCTCGATATCTGTGTGATTGTGTTTATCGACGACATCCTCGTGTACTCTCAATCAGAAGAGGAGCATGAGTTACATCTTCAGATGGTACTGCAACGGCTTCGAGAACATAAGCTTTATGCCAAGTTCAAGAAATGTGAGTTCTGGCTATCTCAGGTGTCCTTCCTAGGGCACATTGTGAGCAAAGACGGGATCAAGGTGGATCCCGGGAAGATTGAATCCGTCAGGGATTGGCCGAGACCGAAGACAGTGACAGAGATCAGAAGCTTCTTGGGTTTAGCTGGGTACTACCGTAGGTTCGTGGAAGGGTTCTCTAAAATTTCAATGCCCCTAACCGAGCTTACAAAGAAGAATCAGCGGTTTATCTGGTCAGATAAATGTGAAGCTAGTTTTCAGGAGCTGAAACAGAGGTTGATTACTGCTCCGGTGCTAGCTTTGCCTTCGGACAAGGAGAAGTTCGTAGTTTATTGTGACGCATCCAAACAGGGTTTGGGGTGTGTGTTGATGCAAGCCGATCGGGTCATCGCTTATGCCTCCCGTCAGTTAAAGGATTATGAACAGCGATACCCGACTCATGATTTAGAATTGGCCGCAGTGGTTTTTGCACTGAAGATTTGGCGGCATTACCTTTATGGGGAGAAGTGTGAGATCTATACCGACCATAAAAGTCTCAAGTATTTCTTTACTCAGAAAGATTTGAATATGAGACAAAGGCGTTGGTTGGAATTAGTGAAGGATTATGATTGTGAGATCCTCTATCATCCCGGAAAAGCCAATGTAGTGGCCGATGCCCTGAGCAGAAAGGGTCCCGGGCAAATAGCTAGTATGGTTCAGATCTCACCTCAGCTAGCGGAGGACATGGTTAGATCCAGCATTGAGTTTGTGGTAGGTCAGCTTCACAGCTTAACGCTGCAATCTGATCTATTGGAAAGAATAAAAGTTGCTCAGATGACGGATCCAGAGTTAGTGAAGATTCGGGATGAGGTGTTGGCTGGTCAAGCCAAGGACTTTTCAGTGTCAGACAGTGGGATGCTTTTGTATAAAGCCAGGGTTTGTGTTCCGAACAGTGTGGAACTTAGAAATGAGATCTTTGAGGAGGCTCATTCTACCCCGTATTCTCTGCATCCCGGCACCACTAAGATGTACCAAGATTTGAAACCGTACTTCTAGTGGAGCGGTATGAAGAAGAATTTGGTAGAATTCGTATCGAGATGCCTCACTTGTCAGCAGATTAAGGCTGAACATCAGAGACCAGCAGGGTTGTTGCAGCCTCTAACCCTACCAGAATGGAAATGGGAGGATATTACGATGGATTTTGTGGTCGGGTTACCTAGGACCACGGGTTTATTTGATTCCATATGGGTAGTGGTGGATCGGTTTACGAAATCTGCTCATTTTCTGCCGGTTAGAACAACATTTACAGTGGATCAGTTGGCAGAGTTATATGTCAGAGAAATAGTGAGACTTCACGGGGTACCGAAGTCTATAGTTTCGGACAGGGATCCGAAGTTTACCTCCAAATTTTGGCAAAGTTTGCAACGGGCAATGGGTAAAAAGCTAAAATTCAGTACAGCATTCCATCCTCAGACAGATGGTCAGTCCGAAAGGACAATTCAGATATTGGAGGACATGTTGAGAGCCTGTGTTATGGACTTTGAAGGCTCATGGAATAAGTATCTACCGTTGATAGAATTTTCTTACAACAACAGTTATCAGAGTACGATAGGGATGGCTCCCTATGAACTGTTGTACGGTAGGAAATGTAGATCCCCTATCCACTGGGATGAGACAGGGGAGAGGAAATACCTAGGTCCTGAGTCAGTACAGCGGACCAATGAGGCGATAGAGAAGATAAAAGCTAGAATGCTTACCTCACAGAGCAGACAGAAGAGTTACGCAGATCCGAAACGCAGAGATGTTGAGTTCCAAGTAGGGAAACATGTGTTTTTACGGGTATCTCCGATGAAGGGGATTAAACGTTCTGGGAAAAGAGGCAAGTTATGCCCTAGATTTACAGGACCTTTCGAGATTCTCGAGAAGATAGGTCAAGTGGCATATCAGTTAGCATTGCCTTTAGCCTTATCAGCAGTTCACAACGTATTCCATGTCTCGATGTTGAGAAAATACGTTTCAGACCCCTCTCATATACTCAGTTATGAGAGTCTTGAGCTACAGCCAGACATGACTTATGAGGAGCAGCCAGTGCAGATCCTGGATAGAAAGGATAAAGTCCTTCGGAATAAGACCATAGCTTTGGTCAAAGTTCTCTGGAGAAACAGCAAGGTGGAAGAAGCCACCTGGGAGCTAGAGTCAGATATGAGAGCTCAATATCCAGAGTTATTCAGGTTAGATTTCGGGGACGAAATCCTTTTAAGGGGGGGATAGTTGTAAAGCCCGCTTAGCTAATTTGGAAATTATCGGTTAATTATGATTAATTATGAAATTATTTATAGCTATTTAAATAATTTATTATACTGTTATTTATGGAATTGAGAAATGCATGGTTATGTTATTCAGTAGTTTTCATATTTTGCATTTCCCGTGCCCGGTATTTTGGAACTCGTCGTTTGGCTCAGTAAAAATCACAACTTAGCATGTTTTAGTTTGGGACGGGTTTTTAGACATTGGGAATGTCGGGAATGGCCGGGAATTTAGAATTTCCCAAAAATACCCCTTTAGTATGATTTTTGTGATTTTATGGTGGAGGGGCAAAATGGTCTTTTTGCCCCATTAGTGTTTTGTCTTTTAGTGACTTGTTTATTTGAAAATAAATGTTATTTTATTTAGTTAATGGCTGAAATGAATTATTAGAGGTGGCTTTGATTTCACTTATTCCTTTTACAAAAAAATTACTAAGTGTAGAAAATAGAATTTTTCCAAAAAGCTCTCTCTCTTTTCCTCTCATTTTCGGCCATTTGGGGCAGCAAGAAGCTTGGATTTTCCTTTTCTTTTTGAAGTAATTTTCAGCAAGTTAGAGTGTTTCTAATTAAGGTAATTCTTGTCTAGCTTTCTCTACTTTGTTTTCTTGAGATTTTATGAAAATTGATGAAATGCATGCTTGATTATTTGTTATTGTTGCTGCTGAAATCTTGTTGTTGTTTCTGAGTTTAAACTTGTTAGATTAGGGTTATTTAAGTTGTTTTGATGCATGATTATTAGGTTGAGCATGCTATAGCTTTTTCTATGCAAAAAGTTATGATTTTTGAAGAAATGTTGTGTAATCTGTTACTATGTTGTTGCTGTTGTTCTTGTTTGTTTTCAGAAGCTTAATCATGCATATTTAAGTAGAATTAACCAGGTTTGATTGCATGTTTGTGGGATTTGCTCAAGTTTGAGTTTAGAACTCAAAGCTTGAGCTTTAATGGCAATTTGTGTATCTGTGATTTCTGGGTTAGTTTGATGCCTTGGATATGTTCTTTGGGGTATTTAGAGCAGGTCTGGAAGGTTTGGTATAGATTGGGTTTGATTTGGTTGAGTTAGGAATTTTTGAAAAATTCCTGCGAGGAACCGGAATTCCGGTTGTGCAACCGGAATTCCGGATGAGGGTCCAGTAATTCCCAGAACCGGAATTCCGGTTGGGCAACCGGTCTGCCGGTTGGGGAATTTTCAGAACCCGTGTTTTTCCTCGTTTTTATGTTTTTAGGGGTATTGCCATGCTTTTTATCGATAGGGAAACTTTTAGTTCCTAGTTTAAGTCCCCGGGAAGTGATTTAGCGTGTCACTTATAGCGTTGTGATTTTTATGGTTTAGGAGCCAGTAATCCGCCGCTCAGCTAAAGTTCCAGTCAGGTTGACCGGCACACCTGAATTCGGAATCCAGGTAAGATTAGTATAACAGTATGCATATGTAGATTACATGTTTAGCGTGCATGTAGGAAGCCTGTTAGATTACATTAGTTATGTATATAGGCTTCGAACCATCCAACCCTGTCACGTCGGTACAGGCTGGAGTATGACCAGCAGCCGGAGTATGACCGGTTCGACCGATCAGGCTGACATTTGGTTGGTGGTTCCGTGCTATTGACCTATCCCGTCGGTACAGGCTGGAGTATGACCAGCAGCCGGAGTATGACCGGTTCGACCGATCAGGAGGATACTTGTCAATAGTACCGTCCCTGTGAACGTTCAAAACTCAGTACCATGTTGGACATGGCAGTAGTGGCTCAGTACCGTGTTGGACACGGCAGTAGCGGGACTCAGTATCGTGTTGGACACGGCAGTTAGATTTATGTATGAGTATTATTATGCTTTTCTTACTGAGTCTGTCGACTCACAGTTTACGTTTATGTGTAGGTAAAGGCAAGGCTAAAGCTGATGGACCGTGAGCGAGCTCGTGAAGATTGTACATGTCGGGGCGGTTAGGCCTGGAGCGTACGATCATCGGGACATCGAGGCTGATTTTTTTGTAACTGGTCGTTAGACGACTTTTATTTTATGTAACAGTTAAACAGTCAAATCTTTTTGTAAATGATTTTATATTCGGGATCCCGAGTCTTTTGTAATATTGTTTATAAGTTTAATTAAAAAGCAAAATTTTAATTAATCACGTTTTTCCATAAACCTCGTTGATTAGCAACGAGCTGCACAGTATGTTTAAAAATCACGTAATACGCCTATGTTAGTTAGGGTGTTACAATATTAATAAGTAAATCTGATTATATTGAAATGAGTTTTATTTAGGGCATAAAACCCAACATAAAGATCTTGCGAACTGATAGGGGTGGAGAAATAGTTAGTAGATATGCAGTTCAAAGATCATTAAATTGATTTTTGAATTATATCCAAACTTACCTCCCCAGAAATTTCGAGTTGCATATTGATGATTAGTTACTAGTCGTTGCCTAAATCCTTCTATGGTAATACAATTTCAGAATGATGTAATGGTTGTATACTTAATGTAAATCATTACTAGATTCATGGATGACCTAATCAAAATCTTAAGAAAAGCTAGAACTGTTAACCATGGTTTCTTAGCTATTCTAAGTGATTAGGGGTGGACCATCCCATTGTCAATAGATAAGAAAGTGGTTGTTCAAACAAATACTACTTTTCTAAGATAATGACTAAGTCTGAAAACAAGTAGAAAATAAAGGAGACATTTTTCTTGATTCCAAAAGTATTCTCTCATCTTATATAACATATGATGATCCCACTGCCTCTGTTGTCTTGTCACAACTGAAGAGATCAATACCATTTAGTTTTCTTAGACATAATTCACAGTGCCTTGTCGTAGTGGGAGAGTTTCTAGGAACTCACCTTCTTATGACTTGGGAGACACTAGTGATTAAAATCCATTGTGAGTTTAAACAAGTAATGGATTGTCAAGATAAGAAACTAAGAAGAAAGTCAATAGAACTATGGTTTAATCCATTCACATGGAATAACCTAAAGTTTTCTATTACAAGGACATAAAAGGAAATTTTTGTTAATAAGTCTATTCTATGGACTTAACAAACTTCCTGTTCCTAGTATTATAGGTTTGAGTTTATCTAAACCTATGGCTTGTGGTATACCTGGAAATTACTTACTCTAGTGCAAGCAACTTACTTTAGTAAGATGCTGAAGCATTTTCTTTCTAATGGCAATCTATAGAAGCTTCACAACTTCTTAGGTATAGATTTTATTTATCTAAGGAAAAGTCTTAACTATTCCAGAAAAGATAAAGCCATGAAAGAATTTCTTATATCGACAGTGAGAGGTCTTAGATATGCTTTTGCATGCCTTAGACCAGACACCTGTTGTTGAGTCGGAGCAATGAGTAGGTATCAGATTAATCCAGGAGAAGAACATTAGGAGACAATCAAGTAAATCTTAAGATTAAGAAGAGAAACTATATGTTAGTCTATAAGAGTGTGTTTAAAACTCTTAGACTACACCACATCAGATTTCGAAATTTGCCTATGTGCTAGTAAATATTTCTGATAAGATGGTGGTTACTCTGGGGGTGGAATAGTGATTTTGGAGAAGTGTAAAAACCTATCTGAAGTCTCTAGGTCTACCAGAGAGGGACTGAATGTTAAGGTTGCAGGAAAGGTACTTATTCAGTCTAAGGAAAGTTCTATACATTTTTGGCATCATTCCAAATTGCCTTAAACTACTAGTGTTAATTTCCTGATTAACCAAAAGTAGTTGCCAAAGATATAGAATCCAGTATCGCAAGAGAGTAGACATATAGAGAGGAATTTCACATTATCAATGATTTTGTGATTAAGGGAAGAGTAATGGTGGAGAAAAGGTTGTGTTTAATTCAACCTTTCAGATCCTATTACGAGGAGTTTACTACTACTACACTTGATTTGTAAAGCCCGCTTAGTTAATTTGGAAATTAGCAGTTATTTATGTTAATCAGGAAATTATTTATAGCCATTTAAATAATTTATCATTGTTAATTATGAAATTCAGATATGCATAATTATGTCATCAGCAGTTTTATATTTCGCATTTCCGGTGTCCGGTATTTTGGAACGCGGCGTTTGGCTCAGTAGAAATCACAGCTTAGTATGTTAGTATTTTGGGGACGGGTTTTAGACATTGGGAATGTCGGGAATGGCCGGGAATTTAGAATGTCCCAAAAATACCCCCTTTAGTATGATTTTCATGGTTTATGGTGGAGGGGCAAAATGGTCTTTTTGCCCCATTAGTGTTTTGTCTTATGTGAGCTTTTTATTTGATAAATTAAATGTTAAATGTTTATTTAATTATGTGTTTTGTGGGCTGAATATAAGGAAATGTTAAAGCTTTTATTCATTTTTCCAAACTTAGAAAAAAATCACATTTTTCTCAAAGAAACTCTCTCAACTCTCTTTCTCTCTTTTCGGCCACTTGAGGCAGCTCCTAGGGTGATTTTTCCTCTTCAAATTCTAGTAGATTTCAGCTTGTTGTGTGTCTCTAATCAAGGTAAATCTTGTCTTGCTTTTTCTATTTAGTTTTCTTGAGATTTTAAGTGAAAATGGATGAAATGCATGCTTGAATAGTTGTTGTTGTTGCTGCTGAAATATGATTGTTATTTTGAGTTTAAGCATGTTAGTTTAGGGTTGTTTATGTGATAAAGAAAGCATGTTGTATTGATTGTTTAAAGCTTTTAGTTTATATGTTAAAATAGGTGATTTTTGAGAGAAAATGCCATGTTTTGTTTCTGTGAATTGCTGGATGTTTCTGTTTGTTTTCAGAGATGTTTTTAGGCTTAGTTAAGTAGAATTAAGCTTATGGATTGCATGTTTAGGTGGTTTTGCTCAAGCTTGAGTTTGGAACTCAAAGCTTGAGCTCCTATGGTGAATTTTGCATGTGTGGTTTCTGGGTAGGTTTGATGCCTTGGAATTGTTATTTGGGGCATATAGAACAGGTCTGGAAAGTTTGGGACCAATTGGGGTCGAATTGGTCAAGTTTTGAGATTTTATGGTTGTCGTCTGCGAGGAACCGATCTCCGGTTGAGCATCCGGAATTCCGGATGGGGGTTCAGAATTTCCCAGAACCGGAATTCCGGTTGGGCAACCGGTCTGCCGGTTGGGGGATTTTTCAGAACCCTAGTTTTCCTCGTTTTTGGGTTTTTAGGGGTATTGCCATGCTTTTTATCGATAGGGAAACTTTTAGTTTCAAGTTTTAGTCCCCGGGAAGTGATTTAGCGTGTCACTTATAGCGTTGTGATTTTTATGGTTTAGGAGCCAGTAATCCGCCGTTCAGCTTCAGTTCCAGTCAGGTTGACCGGCACACCTGAAATCGGAATCCAGGTAAGATTAGTATAACAGTATGCATATGTAGATTACATGTTTAGCGTGCATGTAGGAAGCCTGCTAGATTACATTAGATATGTATTTAGGCTTCGAACCATCCAACCCTGTCACGTCGGTACAGGCTGGAGTATGACCAACGTGAGTATGACCGGCTCGACCGATCAGTGACACTTGGTTGGTGGTTCAAAGGCTATTGACCTATCCCGTCGGTACAGCCGGAGTATGACCAGCGGCGGAGTATGACCGGTTCGACCGATCGGAGGATACTTGTCAATAGTACCGTCCCCCGAACGTTCAAAACTCGCACCATGTTGGACATGGCGGTAGTAGCTCGCACTGTTGGACATGGCAGTAGCGGGACTCAGTATCGTGTTGGACACGGCAGTCAGTTTTATGTATGATATTATTATGCTTTTCTTGCTGAGTCTGTCGACTCACAGTTTACGTTCATGTGTAGGTAAAGGCAAGGCAGTTGCTGATGGACCGTGAGCGAGCTTATGAGATTGTACATGTCGGGGCGGTTAGGCCTGGAGCGTACGATCCTCGGGACAGCAGGGCTGAGATTTTTGTAACTGTCGTTAGACGACTTTCATTTTGATGTAAAAGTTAAACAGTTAAAACGTTTGTAAATATTTTTAAAAATCGGGATCCCGAGACTTTTGAAAAATGGTTTATAAGTTAATGAAAAAGCAAAATTTTAATTAATCACGTTTTTCCATAAACCTCGTTGATTAGCAACGAGCTGCACAGTACGTTTAAAAATCACGTAATACGCCTAAGATAGTTAGGGTGTTACAATTTGGTATCAGAGCCGCCAGGTTGTCTTCCGAAGATCGTCACGACATGTACAATCATCATCAGCAGTAGCTCGGTTCACGGTTCAGTAAGCCTTTATTGCTTTAGTAGTTTATTTTATTCAGTTATGAAAAAGAAAAGCCTGTTAGGAAGCATGTTAGTAGCCTGATAGTAGAATAGGCGCATGTTTCATTTCTAATTTCCAAATTAAGCGGCATTAGTAAGCTCGCCTTGAATACGACCTGATATGCCAACTCTTGGTTTCGCAGGCGGTTCTAACTAGATGGACGCCAGGCGGACTACCAGGAGTCAGGGCAACTCCGTAGGGTCGAATCAGGGACAGGGAGCTCAGTTTCCCCCACCTGCTAGGGGCCGAGGTAGAGGTCCCCGAGGCAGGGCTCGTGGTCGGGGTGTTGAGGACCCGCCACAGCCGCCTGTGCTCCCCCGGCTCGATCGGGGAGCCCGGCCCCGGGAGTTGCGGTTTGCGGAGATGCAAGCCCGGATCGAAGAACAAGACCTCGAGATTCGTAGGTTGAGACGGCAGGGTGCTCTGCGGTTCCGGTGCCGGTAGTTCCGGTGGCACACCGCCCCTGCTTGCCTGTGCCGAGATAGTGGTGGCGGCCCATAGATTGGAACCGTTGTATGAGCGGTTCCGGAAGCAAGCACCTCCGGTATTCCTGGGAGGTCCAGATGTGTCGAAAGCCGAGCAGTGGCTTACGGTGATCACCAGAATTCTGAACTTTATGGGTGTCACCGGTAACGACAGAGTGGTGTGCGCCACATTCCAGTTCCAGGAGGATGCCCTGGTATGGTGGGACATGGTGTCTCAGATTCACGATGTCACCACCATGACCTGGGAAAGGTTCCAGGAACTCTTCAACGCGAAGTACTATAATGAGGCGGTCAGAAGCGCCAAGAGGAAAGAGTTCGTCCACCTGACCCAGCGGGAGAACATGAGTGTCACTGAGTATACTACTCAGTTTGACCGGTTGGCGAGGTTAGCCTCGGGAATTGTGCCGACCGATTTCAGCAGAAAGGAGAAGTATCTGGACGGGTTGAATCCCAAGATCAGGCATGACCTGATGATTACCACAGACGATAGCACCACCTATGCTCAGATGGTGGAGAAGGCACTGCGAGCTGAGGGCGCAGTGGGGTGCATGTCAGATTCAGTTAGTACTCCGGTTGGTGGCGGGGCTCCTACCCCTCCTGCATCAGGCTTTAGCAGGGGGAGTAGTGGTTCGGCCATTGATCAGAGGAAGAGGGCACCCACTGCTTCCGGCGGCTCGAGTCAGAACAAGAGGTTCCGGGGGAACCAGAACCGAGGGAGTCGTCCTGGTGGTAATGAGACCCGATTCTCCTATCCCGAGTGCCCTATCTGCAAGAGGCACCATCGGGGCGAATGCAAAGGTCAGGGATGCTTTCATTGTGGCATGCCCGGACACTTCAAGAGGGAATGTCCCCAGCTCCGACCAGAGGCACCGCGAGCTCCAGCGATACCCACTCCAGCCAGGGTGTTCGCTATCACGCAGGCTGATGCAGATGCCAGCCCATCAGTAGTCACAGGTCAGCTTTTTATTAACAACTCGCTTTATTCAGTGCTGTTTGATTCTGGGGCTACACACTCTTATGTGGCGGCCAGAGTCTTTAGTAAGTTGGGTAGACCCTATGATAGATATGCATCAGGGTTTGGAACCCTGTTACCTGGCGGAGAATTGGTTATCTCCAATAGGTGGATTAGGTCTATGCCGATCAGGATAGATGGTAGAGAGTTAAGCGCTGATCTGATAGAGATGAGCTTAGTCGAATTCGATATTATTTTAGGAATGGATTTCCTATCTAAATATTCGGCGAGCATTGACTGTAAAAGGAAGATGGTGGTCTTCCAACCGGAAAGTGAAGAACCGTTCGTATTTGTGGGTTCGGTTCAGGGATCTCGGATCCCGGTGATCTCGGCGATGTCAGCGAGAGAATTATTGCACGGTGGGTGCTTAGGGTTTCTGGCCGTGGTGGTGGACACCACTCGGCCAGACACCATTCGGCCAGAGGACATCAGGGTGGTTCGGGAATTTTTGGACGTTTTTCCCGAAGAACTTCCAGGGTTACCACCTCAACGGGAGATTGACTTCGTGATTGACTTGGCACCAGGGGTGGATCCGGTTTCCAAAGCCCCGTATAGGATGGCTCCAACTGAACTTAAGGAGTTAAAGATTCAGCTCCAGGGGTTGCTTGACATAGGGTTCATTCGGCCCAGTGTGTCACCTTGGGGAGCCCCGGTTTTGTTCGTGAAGAAGAAGGATGGATCTATGAGGATGTGCATCGACTACAGAGAGTTGAACAAGCTGACGGTGAAGAATAAATATCCATTACCTTGGATCGACGACTTGTTCGATCAGCTTCAGGGGAAGACGGTCTTTTCTAAGATTGATCTCCGTTCGGGTTATCATCAGTTGAGGATCCGAGAGGAGGACATTCCAAAGACAGCTTTCCGCACTAGGTATGGACACTACGAGTTTCTGGTTATGTCATTCGGACTAACCAATGCTCCTGCAGCATTCATGGACCTGATGAATAGAGTATTCAAGGATTTCCTCGATACCTGTGTGATTGTGTTTATCGACGACATCCTCGTGTACTCTCAATCAGAAGAGGAGCATGAGTTACATCTTCAGATGGTACTGCAACGACTTCGAGAACATAGACTCTACGCCAAGTTCAAGAAATGTGAGTTCTGGTTGTCTCAGGTGTCCTTCCTAGGGCACATAGTGAGTAAAGATGGGATCAAGGTGGATCCCGGGAAGATTGAATCCGTCAGGGATTGGCCGAGACCGAAGACAGTGACAGAGATCAGAAGCTTCTTGGGATTAGCTGGGTACTACCGTAGGTTCGTGGAGGGGTTCTCCAAAATTTCAATGCCCCTAACCGAACTTACAAAGAAGAATCAGCGATTTATCTGGTCAGATAAATGCGAAGCTAGTTTTCAGGAGCTGAAGCAGAGATTGATTACTGCTCCGGTACTAGCTTTGCCTTCGGACAAGGAGAAGTTTGTAGTCTACTGTGACGCATCCAAACAGGGTTTGGGGTGCGTATTGATGCAGGCCGATCGGGTTATCGCTTATGCCTCCCGTCAGTTAAAGGATTATGAACAGCGATACCCGACTCATGATCTAGAATTGGCCGCAGTGGTTTTTGCACTGAAGATTTGGCAGCATTACCTGTATGGGGAGAAGTACGAGATCTACACCGACCATAAAAGTCTCAAGTATTTCTTTACTCAGAAAGATTTGAACATGAGACAAAGGCGTTGGTTGGAACTAGTGAAGGATTATGATTGTGAGATCCTTTACCATCCCGGGAAAGCCAATGTAGTGGCCGATGCCCTGAGCGTAAAGTGGTCCGGGCAAGTAGCTAGCATGGTTCAGATCTCACCTCAGCTAGCAGAGGATATGGTTAGATCCAGCATCGAGTTTGTGGTAGGTCAGCTTCACAACTTAACGCTGCAATCTGATCTGTTGGAAAGAATAAAGGTTGCTCAGACGACAGATCCGGAGTTAGTGAAGATCCGAGATGAGGTATTGGCTGGTCAAGCCAAAGACTTTTCAGTGACAGACAGTGGGATGCTTTTGTATAAAGCTAGGGTTTGTGTTCCGAGCAGTGTGGAACTGAGGAATGAGATTTTTGAGGAGGCTCATTCTACTCCATATTCTCTGCATCCCGGCACCACCAAGATGTACCAAGATTTGAAACCGTACTTCTGGTGGAGCGGTATGAAGAAGAATTTGGTAGAATTCGTTTCGAGATGCCTCACGTGTCAGCAGATCAAGGCTGAACATCAGAGACCAGCAGGGTTGTTGCAGCCTCTAACCCTACCAGAATGGAAATGGGAGGATATTACGATGGATTTTGTGGTCGGGTTACCTAGGACCACGGGTATGTATGATTCCATCTGGGTAGTGGTGGACCGATTTACGAAATCTGCTCATTTTCTGCCGGTTAGAACAACGTTTACAGTGGATCAGTTGGCAGAGTTATATGTCAGGGAGATAGTGAGACTTCACGGGGTACCGAAGTCTATAGTTTCGGACAGGGATCCGAAATTCACCTCCAAATTTTGGCAAAGTTTGCAACGGGCAATGGGTACGAAGCTGAAATTCAGTACAGCATTTCATCCTCAGACAGATGGTCAGTCCGAAAGGACAATTCAGATATTGGAGGATATGCTGAGAGCCTGTGTTATGGACTTTGAGGGTTCATGGAGCAAATATCTACCGTTAATAGAGTTTTCATACAACAACAGTTATCAGAGTACGATAGGGATGGCACCCTATGAACTGTTGTACGGTAGGAAATGTAGATCCCCTATCCACTGGGATGAGACAGGGGAGAGGAAATATCTGGGTCCAGAGTCAGTTCAGCGGACCAATGAGGCAATAGAGAAGATTAAAGCTAGAATGCTTGCCTCACAGAGCAGACAGAAGAGTTACGCAGATCCGAAACGTAGAGATGTTGAGTTCCGAGTAGGGGACCATGTGTTTTTGCGAGTATCTCCGATGAAGGGGATTAAACGTTTCGGGAAAAGAGGCAAGTTATGCCCTAGGTTTACAGGACCTTTCGAGATTCTCGAGAAGATAGGTCAAGTGGCATATCGGTTAGCATTGCCTCCAGCTTTATCAGCAGTGCACAACGTATTTCATGTCTCAATGTTGAGAAAATACGTTTCAGACCCCTCTCATATACTCAGTTATGAGAGCCTTCAGCTTCAGTCAGACATGTCTTATGAGGAACAGCCAGTGCAGATCCTGGATAGGAAGGATAAAGTCCTTCGGAATAAGACCATAGCGTTGGTCAAGGTTCTCTGGAGAAACAGTAAGGTGGAAGAAGCCACCTGGGAGCTTGAGTCAGATATGCGAGCTCAATATCCAGAGTTATTCAGGTTAGATTTCGGGGACGAAATCCTTTTAAGGGGGGGATAGTTGTAAAGCCCGCTTAGTTAATTTGGAAATTAGCAGTTATTTATGTTAATCAGGAAATTATTTATAGCCATTTAAATAATTTATCATTGTTAATTATGAAATTCAGATATGCATAATTATGTCATCAGCAGTTTTTATATTTCGCATTTCCGGTGTCCGGTATTTTGGAACGCGGCGTTTGGCTCAGTAGAAATCACAGCTTAGTATGTTAGTATTTTGGGGACGGGTTTTAGACATTGGGAATGTCGGGAATGGCCGGGAATTTAGAATGTCCCAAAAATACCCCTTTAGTATGATTTTCATGGTTTATGGTGGAGGGGCAAAATGGTCTTTTTGCCCCATTAGTGTTTTGTCTTATGTGAGCTTGTTATTTGATAAATTAAATGTTAAATGTTTATTTAATTATGTGTTTTGTGGGCTGAATATAAGGAAATGTTAAAGCTTTTATTCATTTTTTCCAAACTTAGAAAAAAATCACATTTTTCTCAAAGAAACTCTCTCAACTCTCTTTCTCTCTTTTCGGCCACTTGAGGCAGCTCCTTGGGTGATTTTTCCTCTTCAAATTCTAGTAGATTTCAGCTTGTTGTGTGTCTCTAATCAAGGTAAATCTTGTCTTGCTTTTTCTATTTAGTTTTCTTGAGATTTTAAGTGAAAATGGATGAAATGCATGCTTGAATAGTTGTTGTTATTCTTTATTTGAAATATGATTGTTATTTTGAGTTTAAGCATGTTAGTTTAGGGTTGTTTATGTGATAAAGAAAGCATGTTGTATTGATTGTTTAAAGCTTTTAGTTTATATGTTAAAATAGGTGATTTTTGAGAGAAAATGCCATGTTTTGTTTCTGTGAATTGCTGGATGTTTCTGTTTGTTTTCAGAGATGTTTTTAGGCTTAGTTAAGTAGAATTAAGCTTATGGATTGCATGTTTAGGTGGTTTTGCTCAAGCTTGAGTTTGGAACTCAAAGCTTGAGCTCCTATGGTGAATTTTGCATGTGTGGTTTCTGGGTAGGTTTGATGCCTTGGAATTGTTATTTGGGGCATATAGAACAGGTCTGGAAAGTTTGGGACCAATTGGGGTCGAATTGGTCAAGTTTTGAGATTTTATGGTTGCTGCCTGCGAGGAACCGGAATTCCGGTTGAGCATCCGAAATTCCGGATGGGGGTTCAGAATTTCCCAGAACCGGAATTCCGGTTGGGCAACCGGTCTGCCGGTTGGGGGATTTTTCAGAACCCTAGTTTTCCTCGTTTTTGGGTTTTTAGGGGTATTGCCATGCTTTTTTATCGATAGGGAAACTTTTAGTTTCAAGTTTTAGTCCCCGGGAGGTGATTTAGCGTGTCACTTATAGCGTTGTGATTTTTATGGTTTAGGAGCCAGTAATCCGCCGTTCAGCTTCAGTTCCAGTCAGGTTGACCGGCACACCTGAAATCGGAATCCAGGTAAGATTAGTATAACAGTATGCATATGTAGATTACATGTTTAGCGTGCATGTAGGAAGCCTGCTAGATTACATTAGATATGTATTTAGGCTTCGAACCATCCAACCCTGTCACGTCGGTACAGGCTGGAGTATGACCAGCAGCCGGAGTATGACCGGTTCGACCGATCAGGCTGACACTTGGTTGGTGGTTCAGTGCTATTGACCTATCCCGTCGGTACAGGCTGGAGTATGACCAGCAGCCGGAGTATGACCGGTTCGACCGATCAGGAGGATACTTGTCAATAGTACCGTCCCTATGAACGTTCAAAACTCAGTACCATGTTGGACATGGCAGTAGTGGCTCAGTACCATGTTGGACATGGCAGTAGCGGGACTCAGTATCGTGTTGGACACGGCAGTTAGATTTATGTATGATATTATTATGCTTTTCTTACTGAGTCTGTCGACTCACAGTTTATGTTCATGTGTAGGTAAAGGCAAGGCTATAGCTGATGGAGATACTACTGGGACTACTCATGTGCCCTTGGCATCAGGAGCAGGCCTCAAAACCAGCTCCTCAACTCGTCCTCCAAGGCCACTAGCAGCAGCTCCTAGGACTGGCACCAATGACCAGATCCCATCTGAGGAGCCACCTGTGGAGATAGAAGACCCTGAGGAGGTCAATCCTCATGTTGCTGAGCTCAACAAAACTGTGGTTGACTTGCAACAATAGTTGCGCAACTCTCTCGATAAGCAACACGAACGGTATTAACACTAGTTAATGGAAAATTAGAAGAACATTGAAAGCCAACGCATTATCCAAGAAAAACAGAGAGCGAACCCGTCTCAACAGATTAGAGAGGCTTATTGCTCTAATCACGAAACTGCTTCTTGTAGGGGTATTTTGGAGTTGGTGAGAGAGACACATTGTTGACCAGCTGGTAACATGGGAACTAGTGTCCAAGGCAAAACCATGAATGCTTGGAATATAAACATTATACCTGGTAACAGAGCATGCACTATGCGAACACCAAGCATGGAGAGCTCCCAAAGAGAAAGTATCTTCGATCAAGAGCCGAAAAGGACTCAAGCTCAACGGGGTCAATCAATGGGTCCTCCACCTGATGTTGAAAGACCTTCCTGTTGGGTTTTATGCCCTAAATAAAACTCATTTCAATATAATCAGATTTACTTATTAATATAGATCAGAAATAACATTTAATGTTGCATGGTTCACATGATTTATTTCATGATTATATGTACATAATGTATAGATTCATCTGAAACCCTTTTCACATACTTGATCCTGTTTATTGTGCCGTCAACACATTGGAAAGTAAACAAGACTATGTGAATAAAGTTTCCTAGATTTATCCGACACAGGGTTTTACTGATATGATAATCTACAACAGAGTTTACTTGCATTTGGAGAAATACTATGTTCTTTCCAGAACATTGGTTAAAGTAAAGCTCAGGTTGGATGCATGGAGTATGCATCGGAAGGGACCGACATTGAACTTTGACTTAGATTTAATTAAACTTACCGTAAAATCTATTCAAGTCAATATCGCCTAGTTGATACTAGATCAAATGATCTTAATCCTATTATGATTAGGCTAAATCTTGAAAGGCTATTCGTGTTCTTTGATTTGTTAGTTAAGCCTACTTTTAGGTCAGGGTGATACGTACATTTTGGGAACACGGTAGTGCAATTGAGTGGGAGCGCTAGCATAAACATGGAATCTATAGCTTCTATCTGGCGAATAGTAAGCAAAGGATGATCTCCTTCGAGCTTGACCAAACGAAAATAAATGGTGGAGATCTCATTTCACATAAGCTGAAATATCATTTATACGGGGTCAAGTGTTTTAAGGATAAAATACATAGTAGGGTGTTACGGTAATTTAATCCCTTTACTGTGTAGATCATTCATATAGAGGATAATTGATCACATTAGGATTATAACAATGGATAACTAATGATGTGTCTATATGGTGGAACATATAGAGCATTCTATATACTGAGAGTGCAATTCTAAGTTCTATGCGTGGATTCAACGAAGAATTAATAAGTTAGTGAATTTTAGTGCTAAATTCTTGATCTACTTATTGGAAGCTCGGTTATATAGACCCATGGTCCCCCCACTAGTTGAGATAATATTGCTTGTAAGACTCATGTAATTGGTTTTGATTAATCAATTATAATTCTCAAATTAGACTATGTCTATTTGTGAATTTTTCACTAAGTAAGGGCGAAATTGTAAAGAAAAAGTTAATAGGGGCATATGTGTTAATTATGATACTTTGTATGGTTCAATTAATAAATATGATAAATGACAATATTATTTAATAATTATTTATAGTTATTAAATAGTTAGAATTGGCATTTAAATGGTTGAATTAGGAAATTGGCATTTTTGAGAAAATCAGATACAAAAGGTGTTAAAATTGCAAAATTGCAAAAAGCAAGGCCCAATCCACTAAGTGTAGGGCCAGCCACTTTTGTAGGAAATTTAAACTGATTTTTTCATTATTTTAATGCCAAATAATTCAAACCCAACCCTAGTGGAATGCTATAAATAGATAGTGAAGGCTTCAGGAAATTTACACTTAAATTTCTACACTTCTGATTCTGAAAAAACTGAGCCTTCTCTCTCCCTATCTTTGGCTGACCCTTCTCTTTCTCCTTCCCACTTCAATTTCGAAAATCTTAGTGTGAGAGTAGTGCCCACACACAGCAAGTGATACCTCAATCATAGTGAGGAAGATCGTGAAGAAAGATCATCAGCAAAGGAGTTTCAGCATCAAAGATTCAGAGAAAGAGATCCAGGTTCAGATATTGATAATGCTCTGCTACAGAAAGGAATCAAGGGCTAGATATCTAAACGGAAGGAGTCATATTATTCCGCTGCACCCAATGTAAGGTTTCTTAAACTTTATATGTGTTTATTTCATCGTTTTAGAAAGTTCTTATTTAGGATGTTAATCAACATACTTGTGAGTAGATCTAAGATCCTGGTAAAATAATTTCCAACACTTCCAACAACAAGAGAACCAACAAGACTCTTCCACCAAGTCCTCCTTAACGTTCTCAAGAGACCAGGACTCGAGAGCCTGGAATGGGAAAGGGACCTACTACTTAACCTGAAAGAAGTAGTAGGAGATGCTACTTCAAAATAAGAGGTTACGAAATCTGGCGAGTAAGGACCAATGAGCCTTCATACTTAGAAGTACTTTTGAAATTGAAGAGGGGAGTTGTGCTGTTACTTTGCTTGTGGCCCCGATGGCTAATAATACGAGTATTTCCCTTGAGTACCTGGAGAGGAATTTAACCTGAGTGACCAGTTCAATTATCTTTGTACCTGTGATCTTACTGAAGATTACTTTGAGAGAATGAACACTCTCACAGTGGGTCATATGGAGATGATCTTGAGTTCATTCTGGAGGCCTCACAAGAGTTGCCTTCACAACCTTGTGGTTAGGAGACAATTACAAGACCCGGATCAACCAGAGTACATGATCGACCTTGAAGGCAAAGAGACCTGCATGACCTCTTGAACAAAAGAAGAACGATGAACATGGGATATCTAGAGAAGACCCTATCCAGGTGACAGAAGCTCCATTTAGGATGTAGACCACCATTCACGGGGTCAATCGGATAGAGTTTGATACCTTAGCTAATTTAGTAAAGGGGATCACGACACGTAAGCTTTCTAAATTTAAGCTCAATTGAGAATTATGCTCACCACTCTCCAAGAAAATCAAAGCTCTTCCCATTCCTCCAAAGTTTAAGAATCCTTCCTGGCATCAATACACAGGGAAGGAAGATCCACTATCTCACATCCACTACTTCGAAGTGTAGATCAATCTTCAAGGTGTGAGAGACGACGTCAGGTGTAGAATATTCCTTGCTACAATGACATGGCTAGCTCAATGATGGCACCTTAAGCTCTCCCTA
Source organism: Cannabis sativa (assembly GCF_029168945.1). NCBI lineage: Eukaryota > Viridiplantae > Streptophyta > Magnoliopsida > Rosales > Cannabaceae > Cannabis > Cannabis sativa. The sequence goes on along the minus strand of NW_026870043.1, from coordinate 499,855 downwards.
GATCAATCGACTCATGGAAAGATCTAGTGGACGCTTTTGGTAATCAATTTACTCCCATAGCCAATTTTCTTATGTATTGGATTTACCTATCCAAGGAGGTTCAACAATCCAAATACGTAGTTGAGGAGATTATAACTTAGCAAGAGGCTCCAAAAAATAAGAAAACTCCCTAGGGGCATCAAGTACCGACTCACTGGCCTATCAAGATTAGATATGACCCTGAGGTAGCTGGCCGTTCTACCGCCCCTATAATAAGGAAGATGAAGGTCGTATTAGTGGAAAATGCAGGGATTCTTCTAACAAGGATGCCCTTCTTTTTCTTATTTGTAAGGGTGCTCCCCCTAAAGTCATTGGTAGCTATTATTGTACTTATCTTTATTTATTCTTACTTGTTTAAATATTTAAGAGGTGTTTTCTTCTTACAGCCATGTCAAATAAGATGAAATGCGCACTCAGAAATAGGACTGGTGATGCATCTGGCCAAAAATTATCTGCCAAACAATCAAGGTAGAAGTTCCTCTTCCTACAAGCATTGCTCCGAGCTCCAAGACACCGTAAGTAGATGTTGAAAGTATTGGGTTTTATGCCCTAAATGAAACTCATTTCAATATAATCAGATTTACTTATTAAAATAGATCAGAAATAACATTTAATGTTGCATGGTTCACATGATTTATTTCATGATTATATGTACATAATGTATAAATTCATCTGAAACCCTTTTCACATACTTGATCCTGTTTATTGTGTCGTCAACACATTGGAAAGTAAACATGACTATGTGAATAAAGTTTCCTAGATTTATCAGACATAGGGTTTTACTGATATGATAATCTACAACAGAGTTTACTTGCATTTGGAGAAGTGCTATGTTCTTTCCAGAGCATTGGTTAAAGTAAAGCTCAGGTTGGATGCATGGAGTATGCATCGGAAGGGACCGATATTGATTTTGACTTAGATTTATTAAACCTATCGTAATATTTATTCAAGTCAATATCGCCTAGTTGATCCTAGATCAAATGTTCTTAATTCCATTATGATTAGGCTCGATCTCGAGAGGCTATTCGTGTTCTTTGATTTGTTAGTTAAGCCCACTTTTAGGTCAGGGTGATACGTACATTTTGGGAACACGGTAGCGCAATTAAGTGGGAGCGCTAGCATAAACATGGAATCTATAGCTTCTATCTGGCGAATAGTAAGCAAATGATGATCTCCTTCGAGCTTGACCAAACGAACATAAATGGTGGAGTACTCATTTCACATAAGCTGAAATATTATTTATAAGGGGTTAAGTGTTTTAAGGATAAAATACATTGTAGGGTGTAACGGTAATCCAATCCCTTTACAGTGTAGATCATTCATATAGAGGATAATTGATCAAATTAGGATTATAACAATGGATAACTAATGATGCGTCTATATGGTGGAACATATAGAGCATTCTATTATACTGAGAGTGCAATTCTAAGTTCTATGCGTGTATTCAACGAAGAATTAATAAGTTAGTGAATTTTAGTGCTAAATTCTTGATCTACTTATTGGAAGCTCGGTTATATAGACCCATGGTCCCCGCACTAGTTGAGATAATATTGCTTGTAAGACTCATGTAATTGGTTTTGATTAATCAATTATAATTCTCAAATTAGACTATGTCTATTTGTGAATTTTTCATTAAGTAAGGGCGAAATTGTAAAGAAAGAGTTTCAGGGACATATTTGTTAATTATGATACTTTGTATGGTTCAATTAATAAATATGATAAATGACAATATTATTTAATAATTATTTATAGTTATTAAATAGTTAGAATTGGCATTTAAATGGTTGAATTAGAAAATTGACTGTAAAGCCCGCTTAGTTAATTTGGAAATTATCAGTTGGTTATGATTAATTATGAAATTATTTATAGCTATTTAAATAATTTATTATTCGGTTATTTATGTTATTCAGTATCTTGCATATTTTGCATTTCCGGTGTCCGGTATTTTGGAACTCGGCGTTTGGCTCAGTAGAAATCACAACTTAGTATGTTAGTAGTTGGGGACGGGTTTCAGACATTGGGAATGTCGGGAATGGCCGGGAATTTAGAATTTCCCAAAAATACCCCTGTAGTATGATTCATGTGGTTTTATGGTGGAGGGGCAAAATGGTCTTTTTGCCCCATTAGTGTTTTGTCCTATGTGAGTTATTAATTGAAATTAATGTTTATTTTAATTGTTTATCTTGGCTGAAATAAATGATTTAAGTGGCTTTATTCAATTACTCTTCTTATTTTCCACACTTAGCATATTTTAGAAAACTTTGAAAAAGGAAAAGAACTCTCCATTCTCTCTCTAATTTCGGCTGAGACATTAAGGTGCATGAAGCTGATTTTTCTCTTTGATTTCCAAGAAAACTCTCATCCTTTCTAAGCATTCTTCAAGCTAGGTTAGCTTCTCTTAATTTTCTTCTTTGAAATTATGAAAAATGGTGAAATTTTGAGTATATGCATGCTTCTTGTGGCTGTGGTTATTACTGTGTTTTGTTGTTGATTTCTGAAGTGTAAAGCATGTCTATTTGAAGTTAATTAAGTGATTTTGAAAGCATGTTAGATAGGTTGTGCAAGCTTTAAGTTTTTATGCAAAGTTATGATTTTTGGTGAAAATATTGTGAATCTGTTGCTGGGTTATTGTTGAGGTTTTTGTTTGATTTCAGAAGCTATTTCAAGCATATTTGAGTAGAATTAACTAGGTTTGAATGCATGATTGTGGGGTTTGCTCAAGTTTGAGTTTAGAACTCAAAGCTTGAGCTTTAATGGTGGATTTTGTTTCTGTGGTTCCTGGGTTAATTTGTTGCCTTAGATTTGTTCTTTGGGGTGTTTAGAGCAGGTCTGGAAGGTTTGGAACCAATTGGGTTTAATTTGGTCGAGTTAGGAATTTTTGAAAAAATTCCTGCGAGGAACCGGAATTCCGGTTGTGCAACCGGAATTCCGGATGAGGGTTCAGTAATTCCCAGAACCGGAATTCCGGTTGGGCAACCGGTCTGCCGGTTGGGGAATTTTTCCGAACCCTAGTTTTCCTCGTTTTTATGTTTTTAGGGGTATTGCCATGCTTTTTATCGATAGGGAAACTTTTAGTTCCAAGTTTTAGTCCCCGGGAAGTGATTTAGCGTGTCACTTATAGCGTTGTGATTTTTATGGTTTAGGAGCCAGTAATCCGCCGCTCAGCTTCAGTTCCGGGTCGGGTTGACCGGCACACCTGAAATCGGAATCCAGGTAAGATTAGTATAACAGTATGCATATGTAGATTACATGTTTAGCGTGCATGTAGGAAGCCTGCTAGATTACATTAGTTATGTATATAGGCTTCGAACCATCCAACCCTGTCACGTCGGTACAGGCTGGAGTATGACCAGCAGCCGGAGTATGACCGGTTCGACCGATCAGGCTGACATTTGGTTGGTGGTTCAGTGCTATTGACCTATCCCGTCGGTACAGGCTGGAGTATGACCAGCAGCCGGAGTATGACCGGTTCGACCGATCAGGAGGATACTTGTCAATAGTACCGTCCCTATGAACGTTCAAAACTCAGTACCATGTTGGACATGGCAGTAGTGGCTCAGTACCATGTTGGACATGGCAGTAGCGGGACTCAGTATCGTGTTGGACACGGCAGTTAGATTTATGTATGATATTATTATGCTTTTCTTACTGAGTCTGTCGACTCACAGTTTATGTTCATGTGTAGGTAAAGGCAAGGCTATAGCTGATGGACCGTGAGCGAGCTTATGAGATTGTACATGTCGGGGCGGTTAGGCCTGGAGCGTACGATCCTCGGGACAGCAAGGCTGAGTTTTTGTAACTGGTCGTTAGACGACTTTTATTTTGATGTAATAGTTAATCAGTTAAACTTTTTGTAAATATTTTTATAATCGGGATCCCGAGTCTTTTGTAATATGATTCTAAGTTTAATTAAAAAGCAAAATTTTAATTAATCACGTTTTTCCATAAACCTCGTTGATTAGCAACGAGCTGCACAGTACGTTTAAAAATCACGTAATACGCCTAAGGTAGTTAGGGTGTTACAATTTGGTATCAGAGCCGCCAGGTTGTCTTCCGAAGATCGTCACGACATGTACAATCTTCATCAGCAGTTAGCTCGGTTCACGGTTCAGTAAGCCTTTATTGCTTTAGTAGTTTAGTTTATTCAGTTATGAAAAAAGAAAAGCCTGTTAGGAAGCATGTTAGTAGCCTGATAGTAGAATAGGCGCATGTTTCGTTTTTTAATTTCCAAATTAAGCGGCATTAGTAAGCTCGCCTTGAATACGACCTGATATGCCAACTCTTGGTTTCGCAGGCGGTTCTAATCAGATGGACGCCAGGCGGACTACCAGGAGTCAGGGCAACTCCGTGGGGTCGAATCAAGGACAGGGAGCTCAGTTTCCCCCACCTGCTAGGGGCCGAGGCAGAGGTCCCCGAGGCAGGGCTCGTGGCCGGGGTGATGAGAACCCGCCACAGGCTGCCCAGGCTCCCCAAGCCGATCAGGGAGCCTCGAATTGGGAGTTGCGGTTTGCGGAGATGCAAGCCCGGATCGAAGAACAAGACCTCGAGATTCAGAGGTTGAGACAGCAGGGTGCTCCTGCAGTTCCTGTGCCCATAGTTCCAGTGGCACCTGCCCCTGCTGCCCAGGCCGAGATAGTGGTGGCGGCCCATAGATTGGAACCCTTATATGAGCGGTTCCGGAAGCAAGCACCTCCGGTATTCCTGGGAGGTCCGGATGTAATGAAAGCCGAACAGTGGCTGACGGTGATTACCAAGATACTGAATTTCATGGGTGTCACCGGTAACGACAGAGTGGTGTGCGCCACGTTTCAGTTCCAGGAGGACGCCCTGGTATGGTGGGACATGGTGTCTCAGATCCATGACTTCACCACCATGACCTGGGAAAGGTTCCAGGAACTCTTTAATGCGAAATACTACAACGAGGCGGTTAGAAGCGCCAAGAGGAAAGAGTTCGTTCACCTGACCCAGCGGGAGAACATGAGCGTCACTGAGTATACTACTCAGTTTGACCGGTTGGCGAGGTTAGCCTCGGGAATTGTGCCGACCGACTTCAGCAAGAAGGAGAAGTATCTAGACGGGTTGAACCCCAAGATCAGGCATGACCTGATGATCACCACAGACGACAGCACCACCTATGCTCAGATGGTGGAGAAGGCACTGCGAGCTGAGGGCGCAGTGGGGTGCATGTCAGAATCTGTTGGGAATTATTTTACCAGGATCTTAGATCTACTCACAAGTATGTTTATTAACATCCTAAATATGAACTTTCTAAAACGATAAAATAAACACATATAAAGTTAAGAAAACCTTACATTGATGCAGCGGAATAAATGTCTCCTTCCACTCAGATCTCTAACCCTTGATTCCTTTCTGTAGCAGAGTATAATCAAGATCTGAGCCCGAATCTCCTTCTTCTTCAAGCTTTGATCCTTCACAGTCTTCCAATCTATGATTGAGTTACTGCTTACTGTGTGTGGGCACTTACTCTTTCACTAGGGTCACAAAAAGGATGAAGGAAAAGAGGGAGAGAGGTTTCGGCCAAGGTAGAGAGTGAGGGAAGGCTCAGTTTTTCTGAAGAGAGAAATTTCTGTCAGAAAGCTAATGAAAGCATGTGTTGTGAATGAGCCATCACTTTCTATTTATAGGCAACTTACTAGGTTTAGGTTAGGATTTATTTGGCATTAAAATAATGAAAATATTAATTTGAAAAAGCCTTATAAGTGGCCGGCCATAGGTGTTGTAATGGGCCCCACTTAATTTTGCAATTTTATCAAATTTTATCTCTATTTTCTCAAAAATGCCAATTTTCCAATTCTAACCTTTTAAATGCCAAAACTAATTATTTAATAATTAAAATACATTATTAAATAATATTGTCATTTAATTTAATTATTAATTAGACATATAAAGTCCATTAATAAATAAATAAACCCAGAAAACTCTTTTTCCTTACAATTTCACCCTCGAATAGTGAAAATTCATAAAATCGTACATAGTCTAACTTTAGAATTATAATTGATCAATCACGAATCAATTAATGAGTCTTATAAGCAGAATGTTCTCAACTAGAATGGGGACCATGGATCTATATGCTGAGCTTCCAATAAGTGAACCAAATTTACCAAGTAAATTCCTACTTATTAATTCTTCGTTGAATCCACTCTTAGAACTTAGAATTGCACTCTCATACTTATATAGAGCATATTGTATGTTTCACGATACCAATATACTATCTCATTTAACCATTGTTATAATCTTATTGTGATTTAAAGATCCTCTATATAGATGATTTACATCGAGATGGGATTTCTTTACCGTTCTCACCCCTCAATGTATTTTGCCCCTTAAAACACTTAGCTACCTGTAAATGGTGTTTAATGATCTAATAATTAGTCAGTTAAACAAGAGCTCATACATTTACTTCTATTTGCTAAGCTCGAAGGGAATCATCACTTAACTTCTATACACCAAAGTAGGCTTTTATAGATTCCATATTTATGTTCAAGACTCCCACTCAATCATACTATCATGTTCCCAAAATATACGTATCACCCTGACCCAAAAGTAGGCTTAACTAATAAATCAAAGAACATGAATAGCACTCCTGAGTGGAGCCCAAGCATCTCAGGATTTAGATTCTTTTCAATCTTAAGATCAACTATCGATATTGACTTGGAAAGATATGTATAACGGTAAGTTTGTAATATCTTAACTTAGTTGCAATATCGGTCCAGTCCAATGTATACTCCATACATTCGAAACTAGTATACTTTGCTAATGTCCTGGAAAGAACATAACACTTACTCCAAGTGTAAGTACACATCATCGCTGATTATCACATTAGTGTAAATCCAATAACACTGATGAAACAGGGACCAAAACTTTTGATTCATATGATCACAAACACATTCCACTGTGTTGACGATACTGTAATTGTGAATAAACATATGATCTGGATTTAACTGATTTTGTGTGTATGAATGTAATAAACATATTAAACATATTAAACCATTAGCATGTAAAATTCATGCAAACATCAATCACTTCAAATTTCTTATATTGATAACTAATCAGATTGTAAAGAGTTTTATTTAGGGCATAAAACCTAACAAACTCCCACTTGCACTAATATAAAACAAACTGTGCAAATAGGTCAATCTGATGTCTTGAACTTTAGATCAAGTGTAGTATATTTGAATCCACCCAAACTTCTGGAAACAAGTTCATAAATACTCTTATGAAACATCCTTTACTATATGCTTTACTCATCAAGGGATACTGAAATCTTTACTGTTTTAAAAGTACATCTGAATTAACAGAGGACATATCTCTCATATTTTAAAATATGTAATTGAGATAATACAGTGTAGACTTTTCTTCAGTGATATAACTTTCTGGTATTTTCGAATAGACCAAGTTATAGTTCTTCTCTGGTAGAGCTTGAATTATTATACAATAATTCCTCCACCCCCAAAGTAAGCACCATCTTAAGAATTTCGAAATTAGATGGTGTGATACAAAGACAACTGATACACAGTTCCTTAATATCTGACATATAGATCACTTTCATAAATCCTTCTTGAATATCTTCTAATGTTCCCTATTTGATTACATCTCAGATAGCTCCCACTCAATAGCAGATGTCTGGTTAAATAATACTTTTAACCTCTGATTGTTTGGAGAGTTACCTAGTTGTGACTTTTGTATTAGTCTGAAACTTTAAGTTAAGACTAAGTCATCAACATGGCAGACTAGTATTTGAAGTGAAAAATACATGCCAGAGATAAAGTAATCAAAATTAAGATACCATCAAATTTTATGAGGATTAAGAATTCTTGGCTCAAGTCATTCGAATAGACTGAACTAGAGTTCTTTATCTTATTCTCATAATTCTGATAAGCTATACCTATCCATGTGAATGGTTAGATTTGCTTTTCAGTAGTGTTCTTAAGTACCTATCACAATTATCAACCTAATAAAGATGGGTATAGAACTTTAAAATTCTCCCACTCAATTAAGGTAGTGTGAAACTTTAACAAAGAACTTTCAAAGGTATCATGCTTTTACTTACAACAGTAAAAACGAAATGGAACATACAATCAAGATCAAGAATTTATATTGACAATAGCTGACTCATTATATTACTTCTATGTTTAAACAAGATATGTGTTTCATAGGGAATTGTGGAATAGACTCCACCCCTAAGAATATACATATAGGGTACTATGGAAAATCTCCACCCCTAAGTATATAGAGATTATGATCCACCCCTAAAGGTTGTAAAGATCATGATTCTCTGTGTGATAGAGTTTTTGTGGAGTTGAATACTATCCAGAGTTCATTAGATATAAAAGATCGTTGAACTGCATAGTTTTCTTAACTTTTCTCCACCCCTATCAGATCATAAGATCCTTTTATTAAACAAATTCTTAATAATTGTATGAGAATTAACAATTATGATAAACATAGAAATAATTTCTAATGTTTATATAATATAACTCTATGAAGAGTTGTAAATATTATAGAATTTGTATCAATAATAAAAACACTTACACATACAAACATATAAATATAATGTGGTAATAATTGATGAAGATAGAATTAAATGAAGCTCAATCTCATAAATTGCAATAGGGAATTTCGAAAAAAAATAAAACTTTATTAATAATAAAAAAAATATTGCAATAATATGAGAGAAACAGGGATAAATATCCCTAACTAAAATTTGAAATCCAAATTGTCTTTAAACTAAAACAATTAATTCAAAAAATAAATTGAAGAGCTTCATCTTCATCTGGACGATTTCACCCTTGGTCCAGCTTGCTGATCCAACTCAATTGAGTTCAAGTAGCTTGGCCTATAAGAAGAAGAAAACAAATAAACAAAGTTTAGTCCAGAATCATAAATCCAATTGGATAATAATTCACTAAAACTCTTAAAGTTTATGAAAAGAAATACCTTGTTTCTTTGCAAGAAGTTTAGGACATTGGGGTTTCCAATGGCCTTTTTCATTGCAGTGGAAACACTTTCCTTTAAGTGTAGCATCACCAGAAGGAGCAGTCTTTTTCATGACTTTTGTTCGCTTCTTGGTGTTCTTCCACTTCTTCTTCGATTTGGGCTTTGAAGCAGAGGCGACATTTGCTTCAGGTTTCATCGTCCCATTACCATTACCAGGATGAGGTTTACTCCCTTTCTTCTTGGGTCCTCCAATCAAATTTTCATAAGTTTGAAGGTCATTGACTAATTCATGAAAGTCAATTTCCTTCTTATTCATGACATAATTTGATGTGTATGGTAGAAATGCTGGAGTCAGGCTATTCAAGATAAGACTAACTTGAGTAGCACTGTCCATTTCAGCACCATGATCCTGGGCTTCTTGGAAATAACTGGACATGAGGAGGACATGATCACGCACGTTTTGATGAGGTTCCATCCGTGCGTTAATGTACTTCTTAGTCGCGTCAAAGCGTGACTGAAGTGATGCCTTACCGAATAGCTCATTTAACTTCGTCATAACTTCAGCAGCCTTCTCAGTTTTAGAAAGCAGGAGTTTTGAGGGTGTCAACCATGCTAGAAAGCATAAAGTATAGAGCTTTGTCATTTGCCTTCTGCCAACGCTCATACTTTTCTTTCACAGCTTTGGATGCATTATCCCCAGGCACTTCAGGTGACGGCTCAGTTAAAACAAACAAGGCACTTTCTCCTATGAGAGCAATATTAATGTTCTCATTCCATTTATTAAAGTTAGATCCATTCAGCTTATTTTCAGTCAACAGTGATAACATGGGATTCATTTTGACAAAACAGGATACTACAAAATAATAGAAATCAACAAATAGAAATTAAATAATGGTTTAACACACAAAATCAATTCAGAAATTATAAGCACATAGCAAGTAGGAATGATATGAGAAAATACTTAAAAATTCAATCCTAAATAATTTCCAAGGTTTTCAACAAACTGATATCAGTGTCCCGTTTAGGCGAGAGTCAAAGCTACCATCCATTGAATAGAGTTGTCAGCTCATCTAAAATGTTAAACATTCTAGCAACCTTTTATTCGATCAAGATCAGAATCCAGCGTTGTCCCGTTTAGGCGAGAGTCAAGGCTATTCTATCTCATGAGCTTCTACCATTGTTTCGCAATTTGCAAGTCAAATATGGTCGCCACCATTAGGGTGATCTATACCATATAAAACACTTACAAACCACTTATCATGCGAGATTAAACGGTGCGAAATTGCTAATGAACGTTCCTCCATTAGGGAGGATTACTCACTAAAACAAACGCGGTGTAAAACCCACAATGGAGATCGAATATCTTAATAATAATAAAGCTCATTGTTTAAAATGTATTTTCTTATTATTCTAATAAATAAATCTCATTAAATTCTATTTAAGAATTAAAATTCAAAAATAAGAATTTAATATAATATTTATAAAATTATACTAGATGGTGATTGAAATAAAATTAATTATTTCCATCTTAGTAATAATCTTAAATATAAATATTAAGGAAATTAATTTAAGATGAATTAAATAAATAATTAACAACTTAAAAATTTCCTTTGAGAATATATTTATTGGGTTCGAAAATTAAGTAAAAAAAATTATACAATTTTCGAAAATAATAAAAATAGAAAAGCAATACTTCAAGCAAAAATATCACCTATCTAGATATTCTTTTGACTAGTTAATTCAATTTCTAATATATATATTTTAAATTCACTTATTTTAAATTAATCTATTAAATGAAAAAATCATTGACTTGAGTTGGTCCAAGAATTAATTAAAATAAATAATTAATTTACAACTCAATCTATTTTTCAAAAAAAAATCGAAAATATTGCATAATTAAAATGCAATTTCGAAATTGATTAATAAAATAAAGAAAAATATATATTTTGAAAATTATTTAAATTTAAGTTGAAAAATTAAATTTCAACCTAAAATTAATTTTCTATTTAATTAAGTGTCATGAAAAATCAATAAATATTTAAGTATCATGATGAAAATCAACTTAGATATTTAGATTTTTCAACTTAATTAATTGTATTAAATTCAAGAAATAAATAATTAAGTGTAGAGAAGCCTTAATTATTAATTTCTATTTAATACTAGGAAAAATATACTTAATAAAATTGTACCAAAATTAATTATTTAAATAATTAATTTCACAAAAGTATAATATTTTCCTATATAAGTATTAGAAATAATAAGTAGTCTAGAAATTACTATCTAGAAAATATCTTATTTGACTAAGTATCTTTTCAAAATTTGAAAAATATCTAATTTAAGTTATATAGAAAAAATCTAAAACTTAAATAATTTCAAATCTAGATTTAATTAAATATCACAAATTAAGTTGTAACCACTTAATTTGAAGATATCTTTTAAAGTTAATATTTGAAAAAGATATTAACAAAAAAAATATCTAAGATATTCCATTTCAAGTTAATATTTGAAAAGATATTAACTTAAAAAAAATATCTTAAGAATCTTTAATAACTAATGCCTAAGATTCCTCAACTTGATTTAAAATTTAAATCAAATATTCAAATTTAAGTTAGTTAAGAAAAATCAGTTGATACAACTAATTTATAACTTAAATAGGAATATTTAATTAAATAAGCTCCAGAAAGAATCTTAGTTAGTTAAAATTCTATATTTAATTAAATACAAGAAAAATACAAGTAGTTTATCTAGAAATAATATCTAAACTAAAAGTGTTTTTCTTAAAATTAACTTTAAAATATTAAAATGAAAATAAATTTTCATATATTTTAAAAGTTAATTATGTTGCTAATTCAATTTTATTAGGTCAAACTATTATAATTAACCTAGTACAGTTATTCAAATCAGGCAAATGGGCCTTCACAATTGGGGTAGTTCATGTGAGGGGGTCTTTGGAGTTCGGTATGTCGTACCCACTTCTATGGCACCCAACTCTCACACAAGGCCCAAAAGAGAGGAATTTAACCTTAAAATGAATAACTGTTATTAATTGAATAGGTCCAATAACTAAATGGACCTAAATAAAATCTATCATGGTGTGACATTTTATTTAGCAACAACCTATATGCATCTATATAATAAAATAAACATATAGGCTCACACAGGCACACTTTGGATGGATCCTATCATGTTGCTAGGTCATACACAGATGAAAGAAGATTGTAAAATTTACCTGTTACAAATTATTTACTTGACCAAGGGAGCCATCAGATCATTAGATCTGGCAAAAAGTAACCATGGCTATTTGCAATCAAGTAATAATAGGTTTTTAAAACTTACATACAAGCTAAAAACACATACTCCTGCAACAAGGTTAGCTGGATAGTTGGAAGTAGGATTTATTTAATTTTAAATAAATAATTTCGAAAAATAAATAATTAAATAAAATATAATTAATTTCGAAAAAAATAAAAAAAATTAATTAATTTCGAAAAAAAATAAAAAAAATAAAAAAAATATTTAAAATTTCGAAATTATTTTAAAAAAAAATTTAAAATTAAACCTACTATTTGAAAAATTAGGTTTCAACCAACCTAAATATCATTTCAAAATTTGCTAACTACTTTTTAAAAATTAAATGTTATTTTAAAATAAAAAATTAAATAAAAATTAGAAAAGATAAATAAAATATCTTTTCAGATTTTTAAATTTAATTTAAATAAATAAAATAACAAAATTTAAAAGTTAGCAAAATATCTTATATCTATTTAAAATTACATGATTATAAATATCTTATTTTAAATTTAAATAAGGTCAAAATATCTAAAAAGATTTAAAAATCTTAATAGATAAGATATTTTTAAAATATCTTAAAAGATAGGATATTTTTAAATATCTTAAAAGATATTTTAAATATCAAAAAATATCTGACCTTAAATTTAAAAAAAATAATCAAATTTAAAAATAAGATAGATTTTTAAGCAAAAAGATAAATACTAGTTCTATTCAAATTCAAATTACACTAATATCTTGAATTAAATTAAAAAAAAATTAAATTAATTCAAAATGATAATTAGAATTGAATTAGGAATAGTAATAGTATATATATAAAACCATACAAAAAATTGGAAGTTAATTCCATGAAAAGGTATGAAAAATTGAAGAAAATTGAAAAAATTCGAAACTGTACGGACAGCTCTGCGATCGCAGGAAACTATCAAGACAAATTTCCCCCGATTTTGTCAAATCTTCAAAAAATCATAACTAATTCAAATAAAATCCAAATTGAGTTCTGTAAAAGGCTAACTTGCTTAATTTTTTCCATACTATCCAATAAAAATAATTCCAGAACCGAAATAACAATTATTTTTCACGAAAATTTCATAATCATCAATCAATCATCAAATAACACTCAATACAACATAATACCATCCAAAGAACATACAAACAATCGTTTTAAAGTCCAAATTACATGCAAGTAAATCAATTACCATGGCTCTGAGGCCAGTTGTTGGGAATTATTTTACCAGGATCTTAGATCTACTCACAAGTATGTTTATTAACATCCTAAATATGAACTTTCTAAAACGATAAAATAAACACATATAAAGTTAAGAAAACCTTACATTGATGCAGCGGAATAAATGTCTCCTTCCACTCAGATCTCTAACCCTTGATTCCTTTCTGTAGCAGAGTATAATCAAGATCTGAGCCCGAATCTCCTTCTTCTTCAAGCTTTGATCCTTCACAGTCTTCCAATCTATGATTGAGTTACTGCTTACTGTGTGTGGGCACTTACTCTTTCACTAGGGTCACAAAAAGGATGAAGGAAAAGAGGGAGAGAGGTTTCGGCCAAGGTAGAGAGTGAGGGAAGGCTCAGTTTTTCTGAAGAGAGAAATTTCTGTCAGAAAGCTAATGAAAGCATGTGTTGTGAATGAGCCATCACTTTCTATTTATAGGCAACTTACTAGGTTTAGGTTAGGATTTATTTGGCATTAAAATAATGAAAATATTAATTTGAAAAAGCCTTATAAGTGGCCGGCCATAGGTGTTGTAATGGGCCCCACTTAATTTTGCAATTTTATCAAATTTTATCTCTATTTTCTCAAAAATGCCAATTTTCCAATTCTAACCTTTTAAATGCCAAAACTAATTATTTAATAATTAAAATACATTATTAAATAATATTGTCATTTAATTTAATTATTAATTAGACATATAAAGTCCATTAATAAATAAATAAACCCAGAAAACTCTTTTTCCTTACAATTTCACCCCTGAATAGTGAAAATTCATAAAATCAGACATAGTCTAACTTTAGAATTATAATTGATCAATCACGAATCAATTAATGAGTCTTATAAGCAGAATGTTCTCAACTAGAATGGGGACCATGGATCTATATGCTGAGCTTCCAATAAGTGAACCAAATTTACCAAGTAAATTCCTACTTATTAATTCTTCGTTGAATCCACTCTTAGAACTTAGAATTGCACTCTCAGACTTATATAGAGCATATTGTATGTTTCACGATACCAATATACTATCTCATTTAACCATTGTTATAATCTTATTGTGATTTAAAGATCCTCTATATAGATGATTTACATCGAGATGGGATTTCTTTACCGTTCTCACCCCTCAATGTATTTTGCCCCTTAAAACACTTAGCTACCTGTAAATGGTGTTTAATGATCTAATAATTAGTCAGTTAAACAAGAGCTCATCCATTTACTTCTATTTGCTAAGCTCGAAGGGAATCATCACTTAACTTCTATACACCAGTAGAAGCTATAGATTCCATATTTATGTTCAGCACTCCCACTCAATCATACTATCATGTTCCCAAAATATACGTATCACCCTGACCCAAAAGTAGGCTTAACTAATAAATCAAAGAACATGAATAGCACTCCTGAGTTGAGCCCAAGCATATCAGGATTTAGATTCTTTTTAAATCTTAAGATCAACTACTGATATTGACTTGGAAAGATATGTATAACGGTAAGTTTGTAATATCTTAACTTAGTTGCAATATCGGTCCAGTCCAATGTATACTCCATACATTCGAAACTAGTATACTTTGCTAATGTCCTGGAAAGAACATAACACTTACTCCAAGTGTAAGTACACATCATCGCTGATTATCACATTAGTGTAAATCCAATAACACTGATGAAACAGGGACCAAAACTTTTGATTCATATGATCACAAACACATTCCACTGTGTTGACGATACTGTAATTGTGAATAAACATATGATCTGGATTTAACTGATTTTGTGTGTATGAATGTAATAAACATATTAAACATATTAAACCATTAGCATGTAAAATTCATGCAAACATCAATCACTTCAAATTTCTTATATTGATAACTAATCAGATTGTAAAGAGTTTTATTTAGGGCATAAAACCTAACAGAATCAGCCAGTACTCCGGTTAGTGGCGGAGCTCCTACCCCTCCTGCATCAGGTTTTAGCAGGGGGAGTAGTGGTTCGGCCATTGATCAGAGGAAGAGAGCACCCACTGCTTCCGGCGGCTCGAGTCAGAACAAGAGGTTCCGGGGGAACCAGAACAGAGGGAGTCGTCCTAGTGGTACTGAGACCCGATTCTCCTACCCCGAGTGCCCTAGCTGCAAGAGGCACCATCGGGGTGAGTGCAAAGGTCAGGGATGCTTTCATTGTGGCATGCCCGGACACTTCAAGAGGGAATGTCCCCAGCTCCGACCAGAGGCACCGCGAGCTCCAGCGATACCCACTCCAGCCAGGGTGTTCGCTATCACGCAGGCTGATGCAGATGCCAGCCCATCAGTAGTCACAGGTCAGCTTTCTATTAACAACTCGCTTTATTCAGTGCTGTTTGATTCTGGGGCTACACATTCTTATGTGGCGGCTAGAGTCTTTAGTAAATTGGGTAGACCCTTTGATAGATATGAATCAGGGTTTGGAACCCTGTTACCTGGCGGAGAATTGGTTATCTCCAATAGGTGGATTAGGTCTATGCTGATCAGGATAGATGGTAGAGAGTTAAGCGCTGATCTGATAGAGATGAGCTTAGTCGAATTTGATATTATTTTAGGAATGGATTTCCTATCTAAATATTCGGCGAGCATTGACTGTAAGAGGAAGATGGTGGTCTTCCAACCGGAAAGTGAAGAACCATTTGTATTTGTTGGTTCGGTTCAGGGATCTCGGATCCCGGTGATCTCGGCTATGTCAGCGAGAGAATTGTTGCACGGCGGTTGCTTAGTGGTTTACGGCCGTGGTGGTGGACACCACTCGGCCAGATACCATTCGGCCAGAGGACATCAGAGTGGTTCGGGAATTTTTGGACGTCTTTCCCGAAGAACTTCCAGGGTTACCACCTCAGCGGGAGATTGATTTCGTGATTGACTTGGCACCAGGGGTGGATCCGGTTTCCAAAGCCCCGTATAGGATGGCTCCAACTGAACTTAAGGAATTAAAGATTCAGCTCCAAGGGTTGCTTGACATAGGGTTTATTCGGCCCAGTGTGTCACCCTGGGGAGCCCCGGTTTTGTTCGTCAAGAAGAAGGATGGGTCTATGAGGATGTGCATCGACTACAGGGAGTTGAACAAGCTGACGGTGAAGAATAAATATCCATTACCTAGGATCGATGACTTGTTCGATCAGCTTCAGGGGAAGACGGTCTTTTCTAAGATTGATCTCCGTTCGGGTTATCATCAGTTGAGAATCCGAGAGGAGGACATTCCAAAGACGGCTTTCCGCACTAGGTATGGACATTACGAGTTTCTGGTTATGTCATTCGGACTAACCAACGCTCCTGCAGCATTCATGGACCTGATGAATAGAGTATTCAAGGATTTCCTCGATATCTGTGTGATTGTGTTTATCGACGACATCCTCGTGTACTCTCAATCAGAAGAGGAGCATGAGTTACATCTTCAGATGGTACTGCAACGACTTCGAGAACATAGACTTTATGCCAAGTTCAAGAAATGTGAGTTCTGGTTGTCTCAGGTGTCCTTCCTAGGGCACATTGTGAGTAAAGATGGGATCAAGGTAGATCCCGGGAAGATTGAATTCGTCAGGGATTGGCCGAGACCGAAGACAGTGACAGAGATCAGAAGCTTCTTGGGATTAGCTGGATACTACCGTAGGTTCGTGGAGGGGTTCTCCAAAATCTCAATGCCCCTAACCGAGCTTACAAAGAAGAATCAGCGGTTTATCTGGTCAGATAAATGCGAAGCTAGTTTTCAGGAGCTGAAACAGAGGTTGATTACTGCTCCGGTACTAGCTTTGCCTTCGGACAAAGAGAAGTTCGTAGTCTACTGTGACGCATCCAAACAGGGTTTGGGGTGTGTATTGATGCAAGCTGATCGGGTTATCGCTTATGCCTCCCGTCAGTTAAAGGATTATGAACAGCGATACCCGACTCACGATCTAGAATTGGCCGCAGTGGTTTTTGCACTGAAGATTTGGTGGCATTACCTTTACGGGGAGAAGTGTGAGATCTATACCGACCATAAAAGTCTCAAGTATTTCTTTACTCAGAAAGATTTGAACATGAGACAAAGGCGTTGGTTGGAATTAGTGAAGGATTACGATTGTGAGATCCTCTATCATCCCGGAAAAGCCAATGTAGTGGCTGATGCCCTGAGCAGAAGGGGTCCCGGGCAGGTAGCTAGTATGGTTCAGATCTCTCCTCAGCTAGCAGAGGATATGGTTAGATCCAGCATTGAGTTTGTGGTAGGTCAGCTTCACAACTTGACGCTGCAATCTGATCTGTTAGAAAGAATAAAAGTCGCTTAGATGACAGATCCGGAGTTAGTGAAGATCCGAGATGAAGTATTGGCTGGTCAAGCCAAAGACTTTTCGATGTCAGATAGTGGGATGCTTTTATATAAAGCCAGGGTTTGTGTCCCAAACAGTGCGGAACTTAGAAATGAGATCTTTGAGGAGGCTCATTCTACCCCATATTCTCTGCATCCCGGCACCACCAAGATGTACCAAGATTTGAAACCGTACTTCTGGTGGAGCGGTATGAAGAAGAATTTGGTAGAATTCGTAGCGAGATGCCTCACGTGTCAGCAGATTAAGGCTGAACATCAGAGGCCAGCAGGGTTGTTGCAGCCTTTAACCCTACCAGAATGGAAATGGGAATATATTACGATGGATTTTGTGGTCGGGTTACCTAGGACCACGGGTTTATTTGATTCCATCTGGGTAGTGGTGGACCGATTTACGAAATCTGCTCATTTTCTGCCGGTTAGAACAACATTTACAGTGGATCAGTTGGCAGAATTATATGTCAGGGAGATAGTGAGACTTCACGGGGTACCAAAGTCTATAGTTTCGGACAGGGATCCGAAATTCACCTCCAAATTTTGGCAAAGTTTGCAACGGGCAATGGGTACAAAGCTAAAATTCAGTACAGCATTCCATCCTCAGACAGATGGTCAGTCCGAAAGGACAATTCAGATATTGGAGGATATGTTGAGAGCCTGTGTTATGGACTTTGAGGGTTCATGGAGCAAATATCTACCGTTGATAGAATTTTCGTACAACAACAGTTATCAGAGTACGATAGGGATGGCTCCCTATGAACTGTTGTACGGTAGGAAATGTAGATCCCCTATCCACTGGGATGAGACAGGGGAGAGGAAATATCTGGGTCCAGAGTCAGTTCAGCGGACCAATGAGGCGATAGAGAAAATAAAAGCTAGAATGCTTGCCTCACAGAGCAGACAGAAGAGTTACGCCGATCCGAAACGCAGAGATGTTGAGTTCCGAGTAGGGGACCACGTGTTTTTACGAGTATCTCCGATGAAGGGGATTAAACGTTTCGGGAAAAGAGGCAAGTTATGCCCTAGATTTACAGGACCTTTCGAGATTCTCGAGAAGATAGGTCAAGTGGCATATCGGTTAGCATTGCCTCCAGCCTTATCAGCAGTGCACAACGTATTCCATGTCTCGATGTTGAGAAAATACGTTTCAGACCCCTCTCATATACTTAGTTATGAGAGTCTTCAGCTTCAGCCAGACATGACCTATGAGGAGCAACCAGTGCAGATCCTGGATAGAAAGGATAAAGTCCTTCGGAATAAGACCATAGCATTGGTCAAGGTTCTCTGGAGAAACAGTAAGGTGGAAGAAGCCACCTGGGAGCTAGAGTCAGATATGAGAGCTCAATATCCAGAGTTATTCAGGTTAGATTTCGGGGACGAAATCCTTTTAAGGGGGGGATAGTTGTAAAGCCCGCTTAGTTAATTTGGAAATTATCAGTTGGTTATGATTAATTATGAAATTATTTATAGCTATTTAAATAATTTATTATTCGGTTATTTATGTTATTCAGTATCTTGCATATTTTGCATTTCCGGTGTCCGGTATTTTGGAACTCGGCGTTTGGCTCAGTAGAAATCACAACTTAGTATGTTAGTAGTTGGGGACGGGTTTTAGACATTGGGAATGTCGGGAATGGCCGGGAATTTAGAATTTCCCAAAAATACCGCTGTAGTATGATTCATGTGGTTTTATGGTGGAGGGGCAAAATGGTCTTTTTGCCCCATTAGTGTTTTGTCCTATGTGAGTTATTAATTGAAATTAATGTTTATTTTAATTGTTTATCTTGGCTGAAATAAATGGTTTAAGTGGCTTTATTCAATTACTCTTCTTATTTTCCACACTTAGCATATTTTAGAAAACTTTGAAAAAGGAAAAGAACTCTCCATTCTCTCTCTAATTTCGGCTGAGACATTAAGGTGCATGAAGCTGATTTTTCTCTTTGATTTCCAAGCAAACTCTCATCCTTTCTAAGCATTCTTCAAGCTAGGTTAGCTTCTCTGAATTTTCTTCTTTGAAATTATGAAAAATGGTGAAATTTTGAGTATATGCATGCTTCTTGTGGCTGTGGTTATTACTGTGTTTTGTTGTTGATTTCTGAAGTGTAAAGCATGTCTATTTGAAGTTAATTAAGTGATTTTGAAAGCATGTTAGATAGGTTGTGCAAGCTTTAAGTTTTTATGCAAAGTTATGATTTTTGGTGAAAATATTGTGAATCTGTTGCTGGGTTATTGTTGAGGTTTTTGTTTGATTTCAGAAGCTATTTCAAGCATATTTGAGTAGAATTAACTAGGTTTGAATGCATGATTATGGGGTTTGCTCAAGTTTGAGTTTAGAACTCAAAGCTTGAGCTTTAATGGTGGATTTTGTTTCTGTGGTTCCTGGGTTAGTTTGTTGCCTTAGATTTGTTCTTTGGGGTGTTTAGAGCAGGTCTGGAAGGTTTGGAACCAATTGGGTTTAATTTGGTCGAGTTAGGAATTTTTGAAAAAATTCCTGCGAGGAACCAGAATTCCGGTTGTGCAACCGGAATTCCGGATGAGGGTTCAGTAATTCCCAGAACCGGAATTCCGGTTGGGCAACCGGTCTGCCGGTTGGGGAATTTTTCCGAACCCTAGTTTTCCTCGTTTTTATGTTTTTAGGGGTATTGCCATGCTTTTTATCGATAGGGAAACTTTTAGTTCCAAGTTTTAGTCCCCGGGAAGTGATTTAGCGTGTCACTTATAGCGTTGTGATTTTTATGGTTTAGGAGCCAGTAATCCGCCGCTCAGCTTCAGTTCCAGTCAGGTTGACCGGCACACCTGAAATCGGAATCCAGGTAAGATTAGTATAACAGTATGCATATGTAGATTACATGTTTAGCGTGCATGTAGGAAGCCTGCTAGATTACATTAGTTATGTATATAGGCTTCGAACCATCCAACCCTGTCACGTCGGTACAGGCTGGAGTATGACCAGCAGCCGGAGTATGACCGGTTCGACCGATCAGGCTGACATTTGGTTGGTGGTTCAGTGCTATTGACCTATCCCGTCGGTACAGGCTGGAGTATGACCAGCAGCCGGAGTATGACCGGTTCGACCGATCAGGAGGATACTTGTCAATAGTACCGTCCCTATGAACGTTCAAAACTCAGTACCATGTTGGACATGGCAGTAGTGGCTCAGTACCATGTTGGACATGGCAGTAGCGGGACTCAGTATCGTGTTGGACACGGCAGTTAGATTTATGTATGATATTATTATGCTTTTCTTACTGAGTCTCTCGACTCACAGTTTATGTTCATGTGTAGGTAAAGGCAAGGCTATAACTGATGGACCGTGAGCGAGCTTATGAGATTGTACATGTCGGGGCGGTTAGGCCTGGAGCGTACGATCCTCGGGACAGCAAGGCTGAGTTTTTGTAACTGGTCGTTAGACGACTTTTATTTTGATGTAATAGTTAATCAGTTAAACTTTTTGTAAATATTTTTATAATCGGGATCCCGAGTCTTTTGTAATATGATTTTATAAGTTTAATTAAAAAGCAAAATTTTAATTAATCACGTTTTTCCATAAACCTCGTTGATTAGCAACGAGCTGCACAGTACGTTTAAAAATCACGTAATACGCCTAAGGTCGTTAGGGTGTTACATTGACGTTTTTGATAAAATCAGATGCAGAAAAGATAAAACTGCAAAATTGCAAAAAGTGAGGCCCAAATCCACTAAGCATGGACAACCACTTTTGTAGGCAATTTAAACTGATATTTTCATTATTTTAATGCCAAATATTTCAAACATAACCCTAGTGGAATGCTATAAATAGATAGTGAAGGCTTAAGGAAAATTACACTTTTCTTCTGACACTTCTGATTCAGAAAAAAACTGAGCCTCTCTCTCTCCCTATCTTTGGTCGAACCCACTCTCTCTCTTCTTCATTGAAATTTCAAAATCCTTAGTGTATGAGTAGTGCCCACACACATAAAGTGATACCTCAACCATAGTGAGAAAGATCGTGAAGAAAGGCTTTCAGCAAGAAGGAGTTTCAGCATCAAAGATTCAGAGAAAGAGATCCAGGTTCAGATATTGATAATGCTCTGCTACAGAGAGGAATCAAGGGCTAGATATCTGAACGGAAGGAGTCATTATATTCCGCTGAACCCAATGTAAGGTTTACTAAACTTTATATGTGTTTATTTCATTGTTTTAGAAAGTTCATATTTAGGGTGTTAATAAACATACTTGTGAGTAGATCTAAGATCATGGTAAAATAAATTCCAACAGAAAGGAGCTCGATACTTTCATCGTAGATGTTCCAGAGTCCCTTCCTACGGCTAGGAAGACTTCGACGAATCAACCACCAGCTACTCTGGCCAAAAGCTCTAAAGGGGCCATACTGAATGGCCCATCCTACGAAAGCCATTCCACTTTACCAACCATCTAGCCAAAGACAAAGATGGCTAGAGAAATGCTCAGTTTCTACTAGGATCACTTGATGGCTAAGGGCAACGAGCAGCTTACCAGGGTGGAAGACATGCGTGAAGAACTCTTGGTTAGTGGATTTTTGAATGAGATTACTAAGGTAAGCTCTTATTTTAGAGTTCTTTGCATGGATTTTGGCACACAGATAATTTAACTTATTTTTTCTTTTTGCAGGTTAACTTGAAACTATACTTATTCTTGAGCCAAGTCTGTAGCTCTCAAATCCAATACAACAACTAATGACTTTAAGAAGGCTTTGGAGGAGGCCAAGAAAGAGGCTGAGCTAAAGGACCAGTAGCTCAGTGAAGTAAATAAGTAACTAGTTACTGCAAACAAGTCTATTGATGACTTAAAGCAGCAAATAGAAGACATGTTGTCCATTGCCAAGCTTGAAGCATACCTCGAGTTAGAATCTAAGAGGGTGCGTGGTCTAACAGATGAAAGGAAAGGACTCCACACATTACTTCAGAACTAAGAGGCCAAGGTCAAAGAATTGACTAAGGTTCTTCAACAAAAAGATGAAACTTTTCTAAAGGAGAAAACTTCCTTAGAAGAAAGTTTTGTCGCTTAGCAGAAGTCGTATCAAAAGGAGGTTGAGGTCTATGAAAGAGATGTCGTGGAGGTCTTTTATGAGTTATGGAAGGTGGATAAAAATGCCAATTTTGGGTTTTGAAGGACAACATTCGTTCTGACTTCTTCGGTTATTGTGAAATGAGGAAGGATGAAGATGATAGAAGAAATTCGATGAGAGTTCTTCATTCGCTTAGTATAAAGAAGACCCGACCGCTTAAGATCAAGTCTCTTGGACCCCAATGGAGTAAATATTTTTCTTTATTCGGGCTACAAGCCTTTTTCTAATGCAATATGGTTGACCAAGCGACTTATAGACTCAAATTTTTATTTACATTTTGCTTAATACAAATGGCTAGTCAGGTACCTTTTAAGCCCAGACTTATTTTGCTTCTTTATCTTAAAGTAGATATTTTCCCTTAGCTTTAAATTTTTCTTTTGATTTTTGTTGCAGCTTGTTTTCTACCAATACTTGTACATGTATAGGTGCTCGCCAAGTGACCGAGCAAACTTTTGACTCTTGGTCACTTGCATTTTACAAATTCTATTTTGTCTCTCTAACCTTTTTTAGTTTAGGCAAACCCTTTATACACATATTAGGCAGTTAAATAACTTGCTATAGTTTGCAAAAAAGCAAAACATTGACATAATTTGAATGATTATTGATATTTTTATTCATTTATTACTCGGTATGTGTTGTTACCGTGGCAACGTACATTTATTGAATTATAAAAAACTATTACATGATCTAACTAACTTTTGCTAGTTAAAACATAAAAGTTTTGAATGATATATTCTTCCAAAAAGACAGTACTCAAGAGCAATTATTTTAAAACTAACTATACATTGAAAGTGGTCATCTGACCTTAGCACCAATTGTTCTTTGAACCTTTCAGCAAGGTCAGCCTAAAAGGCCACAACGTAAGAGTGATGTTTAAGCATTACACAATTTATGTGGTCCTCAAACCTTTTTCATTTATTGGTAGTATTTTCATAAATGTTTGCCACTCCAAAACTGTGGCACTATAACTAGCTTCATGTTTTCATAATACTGGCCAAGCTTGTATGCTTCTTTTTGACCTTAAAAAATGATCAACCGACAACGGGGTCATATAGATTTGATGCTTACCACGTGTTACACAAATAGAATGAAAAGTATATAAGACACAGATTTATTAGAGAGGTTCGGCCCCCATATGATAGCGGGTAATGACCTTCTCCCTTTTTGGTTGTATTGATACCGAGGGTTAATACTAATCATATTTGTTATCCCAATTTTCACACTCTAACGTGGCATCACATGCTAGTGAAACGTGGAAATGATTCCCCATATCTGTCTGAAGAAGATGTTTCGAGCAGAGCACCGTGTATACCTATCCGGATGAGGTCCTCCCAACCGAACAGTGGACAATCCGAACAGCATACCAACACTTAGCAATTTCAGCACTTGCATCGTGAAGCACAAGAGCCATCCCTATAAATTTGGGATCATATCACAGAGATATGGCAAGCTGTCCAAATCCCACAATCAGTGTACTCTATATATGTAATATCAATCTTACCAATTATAGAAATTGTAAGAAAAGGGAAACCTTCCCTCAAGCATGTAGCCCTATAAATAGTGATCCATTCTCACTCGAAAAGGGTAAAAAAAAAGAATTATCTAAGAGAGCATAGTCAGAGATTTCATTGTAAGAGCTTTGAGAGAAGAATCACTATATTCTTTGTTCTTAAGTCAATACAAATCAAGGGGAGTAGGCTATTATGGAACTGCTCAAGGCTGAACCTCTTTAAAAACTCTCTGTTCTTTATTTATCTTTTCATATTATATCTAAATTACATCACTCATCGCTTACAATTAAGACTCGTTGTTGTTGGCTAATAGAGAGGTCAACATTTTGGGGCTTTCATTGAGAGCAAAAGTCATAAATTTTCTCTTTACTTCAAATTTAATCATAAACACGATGGTGGTACAAACTCGTAGAGGCATGGTCAATCAGGTAGATCCACCAGCAGTGCATCTTGCACTGTAGAATCTAGGAAATGCAAGGGTCCTACCAGTCACAAATCTTGAACAACCAATCACGCAACCACCAATCGTGGGTCATGGTGTGATGTATCCTTTGAATGGAATCGCACTCAGTGTGTAAGAGACTGGAAATACCAGTTCAGCAGCCAATCTGGCTATTCCCAGTACTAGGATTCTGCCAGCAACAAATGTCCAAACAACCGTTGGAGATGACACTGAGATCCAGAAACTCCTTGATGCTCTTGGGCTCATGCAAGGCCATACTAATACTCTACATCATGATAAGGAAGAGCTCCGTGCTACAGTGAACCTTGCATGTGAAGAGCAAAGGCGTCTGTTTGCTGAATGGAAGGAGAAAGAGGTGGAAACATTGAGGGCTCAACAAGCAGCCATTGACGACCGAACAAGACAGGCCACCATACTGATACAAAGAGCCTACAAAGTTACTAATCAGCAACGTGCGACCAGCATCCCGCTGGGCCAGTCAAACGAAGATCCAATTGGGAACGCTTCCCAAACTCTGAACGATCAGCCGTCCAATGCCCAATCATAGGCTCCACCTGTGGGCCAAGTGGATGCGGCCAGACCTTATCTAGTGATTCGTCAGCAGGAGTTATACATAATAACTCCACCCAGACTAATGGTTCCAGCCAAGTGATTGGCCAAACCAACCAGCCATTGAGACAACCTAATGCATATGTATTTAGTAGACTAGGAACAACTCATGATCTTAGGGATGACCTGAACAGAAGGAGAGGGTTAGACGAACAACATGTCTCGCTAGCCACTCAACCCGGGACACATGCTCAAAATCCAGCTCAAAGAGATCCTGACGTGACCCTGGTTGGCCAAGAGGCCGAGCAAGTTCAACCATCCGTGAAGGCACAGTTGGATGAACTAAAAAATATGTTCCAAGGTCTGGCCAGTCAGAAGAACAACGATCTTGAGTTGGACTGAGCACGTGGATCCCCTTTTACTCTAGAGATCAATGTTCTAGAGTTGCCCCGCAAGTTCAAGATGCCGACCTGGAAGATGTATACTGGGAAAGAAGATCCCTTATGACATCTCAAATATTTTGAAACGCAAATGGACCTACAAGGAGTACGAGGAGATGTATGTTACAGATTTTTTCCTGCCACACTCTCAGAAGCCGCCAATTAATGGAAATTTAAGTTGACATCAAGAGAGACAGACCAGTCGATTCTATGAGTGACTTCCTCAATCGCGCAAATTGTTTTAAAAAGCTCGAAGAGGCCATTCAGCGAGCAGAAGTCAAGCTTAAGCCAGGCCAGTCACAAGTTCCCTCTGCTGGAACATCTGTTCAGCTCCTCCAGTACCCAAGAAATTCAAGCTCGGGCGGCAAAAGGTCTAACAACAACAACAAGCAAGGAAATGGGAAAAAGGGAAAGTTCACTGGCAAAGCCGACATGCTCCTAGGGAAAATCCTTCCAAATTCATCGCTTTCTCTCTCTTGACTGAGTATTTGGAGGCCATCTACATGGCTACTCAGTCAGTAGCTCTGTACAAGAAACCTTCTCCCATGAAAAAGGACACAAGTAAGAGGGACATGTCCAAGTTCTGACATTTTTATGGAGATTATGGCCATGACACCAACGAATGCAACAATTTGAAGTGAGAAATTAAATTTTTGATTAGAAAGAATAACCCACACGTGAAAAAATATGTTAAGACCGATCAAAATCAGGGGGCCGCTCAGACAGAAAATAATCAAGATTTACTGCCACCACCGGTGGATGGGCATTTACAAGTCATTATTAGAGGCTCGCACATAGCTAGAGTTTCAGGCAAAGCCTGGGAAAGGTATGCCAGAACCTTACAGCACGAGCAAAAAGAAGTTGTAACACCCTAACTAACATAGGCGTATTACGTGATTTTTAAACATGCTGTGCAGCTCGTTGCTAATCAACGAGGTTTATGGAAAATGTGATTAATTAAAATTTTTGCTTTTTAATTAAACTTATAAAATATTTATACAAAAGACTCGGGATCCCGATTAAAAAATTATTTACAAAAGTTTACTGTTCGTACAAAATAATTGTCGCCTAGCGACTAGTTACAAAAATAGCCTTGCTGTCCCGAGGATCGTACGCTCCAGGCCTAACCGCCCCGACATGTAAAATCTTCACCGGCTCGCTCACGGTCCATCAGCCCTAGCCTTGCCTTTACCTACACATAAACGTAGCACTGTGAGTCGACAGACTCAGTAAGAAAAGCATAGTAATATTCATACATAAAACCCGGTCATGATCAGACGCCCATACCCCTGATCATAACCCTAACTGCCGTGTCCAACACGATACTGAGTCCCCCTAACTGCCGTGTCCAACACGGTACTGAGTTCTGAACGTTCATAGGGACGATACTATTGACAAGTAAAAGCCTGATCAGTCGAACCGGTCATACTCCGGCTGCTGGTCATACTCCAGCCTGTACCGACGTGTTACAGTATCAGCCTGATCGGTCGAACCGGTCATACTCCGGCTGCTGGTCATACTCCAGCCTGTACCGACGTGATACGTCAATAGCACGGAACCACCAACCTAAGTGTCAGCCTGATCGGTCGAACCGGTCATACTCATTCTTGGTCATACTCCGGCACATCTTAGACGTGACACAGTTGGATGGTTTGAAGCCAACATACATGACTAATGTAATCTAACAGGCTTCCTACATGCACGCTAAACATGTAATCTACATATGCATACTGTTATACTAATCTTACCTAGATTCCGAATTCAGGTGTGCCGGTCAACCTGACTGGAACTTTTCTGCGCGGCGGATTACAGGCTCCTAAACCATAAAAATCACAACACTATAAGTGATACGCTAAATCACTTCCCGGGGACTAAAACTAGGAACTAAAAGCTTCCCTATCGATAAAAAGCATGGCAATACCCCCAAAAACATAAAAACGAGGAAAACTAGGGTTTCTGAAAATTCCCCAACCGGTAGACCGGTTCTGCAACCGGAATTCCGGTTCTGAGAATTCCTGGACCCTCATCCGGAATTCCGGTTGCACAACCGGAATTCCGGTTCCTCGCAGGAATTTTTCAAAAATTCACTACTCAACCAAATCCAACCCAAATCAACTCAAACCTTCCAGACCTACTCCATATAACCCAAATAACCATTCAAAGGCAACAAAACCACCCAGAACTCACAGAATCACAAAACACCATTAAAGACCAAGCTTTGAGTTCCAAAACTCAAACTTGGTTAGAATCAACTAACATGCAATCAAACTAGATTAAACCTACATAATCATGCATAATTAACCCTCTGAAAATGAAATCTACCAACTACAACAAGCAAATAACAGATTCACACATTTCTTAAAAAAAATTCATGTTTTTGAGCTAAAAATTCCAAGCTTGAAACAAGGCAAATAACATGCATTACTAACTGCTTAATTAACTTCAAATTAACATGCTTACATCTCTGAAATTATCAACAAAACACAGCAGCAACAACATAGCAAAAATCAAGCATGCATTAAACTATTTTCATCAAAATTCAACAATTTTTAAAAAGAAAAGAAGAAGGGCTAACCTAGCTTGAATTGAACCTTAAGGAGAGATAAAATCACAAGCAAAATTTCAAGGAAAAGGCCAGCTCCTTGCTGCTCCAAGAGGGCCGAAAGTGAGAGGAAATAAAGAGAGAGCTTTTGAAATTTTTCTCTATTTTTTTCTAAATGTTGAAAATATGAAGCTTTGAAGAGTAAAATGAAATAAAAGTGATTCTTTTCAGCCAACAAACAAATAAAATAAACACATAAAATTCATTTACTAAGTCCACTAAAGGACAAAATATCATTAGGGCAAAAAGACCATTTTGTCCCTCCACACTAAAATAACATAAATAACACTAAAGGGGTATTTTTGGGAAATTCGAAATTCCCGGCCATTCACGACATTCCCAACGTCTAATAAACCGTCCCAAACTACTAACATACTAAGTTGTGATTTTTACTGAGCCAAACACCGAGTTCCAAAATACCGGTCACCGGAAATGCAAAATTATGAAAACTACTGAATGACATAGAAATGCATCTCTGAATTCAATAATAACAGTATAAAAATTATTTAAATAGCTATAAATAAATTCATAATTAAACGTGATTAACTGTTAATTTCCAAATTAAACTAAGCGGTCTTTACAATCATTCCCCCCTTAAAAGGATTTCGTCCCCGAAATCTAACCTGAACAACTCTGGATATTGAGCTCTCATATCTGACTCTAGCTCCCAGGTGGGTTCCTCCACCTTGCTGTTTCTCCAGACAACTTTGACCAATGCTATGGTCTTATTGCGAAGGACTTTATCCTTTGTATCCAGGATCTGCACTGGCTGTTCTTCGTATGACATATCTGGCTGTAGCTCAAGGCTCTCATAACTGAGTATATGAGAGGGATCTGAAACGTATTTTCTCAACATCGAGACATGGAATACGTTGTGAACTGCTGATAAAGCTGGAGGCAACGCTAACCGGTATGCCACTTGACCTATCTTCTCGAGAATCTCGAAAGGTCCTGTAAATCTAGGGCATAACTTGCCTCTCTTTCCGAAACGTTTGATCCCCTTCATCGGAGATACTCGTAAAAACACATGGTCCCCTACTTGGAACTCAACATCTCTGCGTTTTGGATCTGCGTAACTCTTCTATCTACTCTGTGAGGCAAGCATTCTAGCTTTTATCTTCTCTATTGCCTCATTGGTCCGCTGCACTGACTCTGGACCTAGGTATTTCTTCTCCCCTGTCTCATCCCAGTGAATGGGAGATCTACACTTCCTACCGTATAACAGTTCATAGGGAGCCATCCCTATCGTACTCTGATAACTGTTGTTGTAAGAAAATTCTATCAACGGTAGATATTTATTCCATGAGCCTTCAAAATCCATAACACAGGCTCGCAACATGTCCTCCAATATCTGAATTTTCCTTTCGGACTGACCATCTGTCTGAGGATGGAATGCTGTACTGAATTTCAGCTTTGTACCCATTGCTCGCTGCAAACTCTGCCAAAATTTGGAGGTGAACTTCGGATCCCTATCCGAAACTATAGACTTCGGTACCCCGTGAAGTCTTACTATCTCTCTGACATACAACTCTGCCAACTGATCCACTGTAAATGTTGTTCTAACCGGCAGAAAATGAGCAGATTTCGTAAATCGATCCACCACTACCCAGATGGAATCAAATAAACCCGTGGTCCTAGGTAATCCGACCACAAAATCAATCGTGATATCCTCCCACTTCCATTCTGGTAGGGTGAGAGGCTGCAACAACCCTGCTGGTCTCTGATGTTTAGCCTTAATCTGCTGACAAGTGAGGCATCTCGATACAAATTCTACCAAATTCTTCTTCATACCGCTCCACCAGAAGTACGGTTTAAGATCTTGGTACATCTTAGTGGTGTCGGGATGCAGAGAATACGGGGTAGAATGAGCCTCTTCAAAGATCTCATTTCTGAGTTCCACACTATTCAGAACACAAACCCTAGCTTTATACAGAAGCATCCCGCTGTCTGACACTGAAAAGTCCTTGGCTTGACCAGCCAACACCTCATCTCTGATCTTCACTAACTCTGGATCCGTCATTTGAGCGACTTTTATTCTTTCCAACAGATCAGATTGCAGCGTTAAGTTGTGAAGCTGACCTACCACAAACTCAATGCTGGATCTAACCATATCCTCTGCTAGCTGAGGTGAGATCTGAACCATACTAGCTACTTGCCCGGGACCCTTTCTGCTCAGGGCATCGGCCACTACATTGGCTTTCCCAGGGTGATAGAGGATCTCACAGTCGTAATCTTTCACTAATTCCAACCAACGCCTTTGTCTCATATTCAAATCTTTCTGAGTAAAGAAATACTTGAGACTTTTATGGTCGGTATAGATTTCACACCTTTCTCCGTAAAGGTAATGCCGCCAAATCTTCAATGCGAAAACCACTGTGGCCAACTCTAGATCATGAGTCGGGTATCGCTGCTCATAATCCTTTAACTGACGGGAGGCATAAGCGATAACCCGATCGGCTTGCATCAACACACACCCAAGACCCTGTCTGGATGCGTCACAATAAACTACAAACTTTTGATTGTCTGAAGGCAAAGCTAGCACTGGAGCGGTAATCAATCTCTGCTTCAGCTCCTGAAAACTAGCTTCACACTTGTCTGACCAGACAAATCGCTGATTCTTCTTTGTAAGTTCGGTTAGGGGCATTGAAATTTTAGAGAACCCTTCCACGATCCTACGGTAGTACCCAGCTAAACCCAAGAAGCTTCTGATCTCTGTAACAGTCTTCGGTCTCGGCCAATCCCTAACGGATTCGATCTTCCCGGGATCTACCTTGATCCCATCTTTGCTCACAATGTATCCTAAGAATGATACCTGAGATAGCCAAAATTCACATTTCTTGAACTTGGCATAAAGCTTGTGTTCCCGAAGCCGTTGCAGTATCATCTGAAGATGTAATTCATGCTCCTCTTCTGATTGAGAGTACACGAGGATGTCGTCGATAAACACAATCACACAGATATCGAGGAAATCCTTGAATACTATATTCATCAAGTCCATGAATGCTGCAGGAGCATTGGTTAGTCCGAACGACATAACCAGGAATTCGTAATGCCCATACCTAGTGCGGAAAGCCGTCTTCGGAATGTCCTCCTCTCGGATTCTCAACTGATGATAACCCGAACGGAGATCAATCTTAGAAAAGACCGTCTTCCCCTGAAGCTGATCGAACAAATCATCGATCCTAGGTAATGGATATTTATTCTTCACCGTCAGCTTGTTCAATTCTCTGTAGTCGATGCATATCCTCATAGATCCATCTTTCTTCTTGACGAATAAAACCGGGGCTCCCCAGGGTGACACACTAGGCCGAATAAACCCTATGTCAAGCAACCCTTGGAGCTGAATCTTTAACTCCTTAAGTTCAGCTGGAGCCATTCTATACGGGGCTTTGGAAACCGGTTCCACCCTTGGTGCCAAGTCTATCACGAAGTCAATCTCCCGCTGAGGTGGTAACCCTGGAAGTTCTTCGGGAAAAACATCCAAAAATTCTCGAACCACTTTGATGTCCTCTGGCCGGGCCGAGTGGTGTCCACCACCACGGCCAGAAACCCCAATCATCCGCCATGTAATAATTCTCTAGCTGACATGGCCGAAATCACCGGGATCCGAGATCCCCGAACTGAACCAACAAACACGAATGGTTCTTCACTTTCCGGTTGGAAGATCACCATCTTCCTTTTGCAATCAATACTCGCCGAATATTTAGATAGGAAATCCATTCCTAAAATAATATCAAACTATACTAGACTCATTTGTATCAAGTCAACACTTAACTCTCTACCATCTATCCTGATCGGCATAGACCTAATCCAACTGTTGGAGATAACCAATTCTCCGCCAGGTAATAGGGTTCCAAACCCTGATTCATATCTATCGTACGGTCTATCCAATTTACTAAAGACTCTGGCTGCCACATAAGAATGTGTAGCCCCAGAATCAAACAGTACTGAGTAAAGGGAGTTATTAACAGAAAGCTGACCTGTTACAACTGATGGGCTGGCATCTGCATTAGCCTGAGTGATGGCGAACACCCTGGCTAGAGTGCGTATCGCCGGAGCTCTCGGTGCCTCTGAGCGGAGCTGGGGACAGTCCCTCTTGAAGTGTCCAGGCATGCCACAGTGAAAGCATCCCTGACCTTTGCACTCACACCGATGGTGCCCTTTGCAGCTAGGGCACTCGGGATAGGAGAATCGGGTCTTAGTACCGCTGGAACGACTACCTCTATTTTGGTTCCCCCGGAACCTCTTGTTCTGACTGGAGCCACCGGATGTAGTGGGTGCTCTCTTCCTCTGATCCATGACCGAACCACTACTCCCCCTGCTAAAGCCTGATGCAGGAGGGGTAGGAGCCCCGCCACTCGCCGGAGTACTAGCTGACTCCGACATACACCCAACTGCGCCCTCAGCTCGCAGTGCCTTCTCCACCATCTCAGCATAATTGGTGTTGTCGTCCGTGGTGATCATCAAATCGTGTTTGATCCTTGCATTTAACCCATCCAGGTACTTCTCTTTCTTGCTGAAGTCGGTTGGCACAATTCCCGAGGCTAACATCGCCAACCGGTCGAACTGAGTCGTATTGTAACGCCCTAATCTATAGGGACGCCACGTGTGTGATTTTATAAACTAGTTTAATACTAATAGAATAATTAATTATTAAAAACCGTGATAATATTAAAAACTTGACTAAAATAAAACACTAAAAATGGACATTATAACGACATAAAAAGTGTGTTCCGGGAATCCCTATTGTAAAAAGTTTTGCTAAAGAAATATATACGACAACCATTTAAACATAAAATCAAAATACACAGCAGATACAGCCAGTCTAAAACAACTCCTGGCAACTCGGCACGCAGGCCGGCGAGGTCAATATGTACATTGCTGGAGAAGACTGCCACCTCATGGTTGATCTAGCTTTTCTTTGCCTTTACCTGCACCACATAGCACCCGTGAGTCACAATGACTCAGCAAGAAAAGTAATAATAACAATCATATAGCTTATTATTCGAATATTGTCATTTATACACAATAAGAATCAAACCATCACACTTTGTTCATAAGATGAAATCCAAATCACTACTGGCATCTGCCACGAATAAACATTAGTATACAAATATTTGGTAATACAAAACCATTATACCAATAATGGAATTCATATTCATTTAATCATATAAATAATATATATGTTACCTCATAAAGCAACCATCTTCATGACATCATGTTGCCTAATTAGGCAAGTCGATGCTTTAATCTGATGATCTTGTATTGTATCGCCTAATCAGGCAAGCCCATGCCATAGCCTGGCACCCATATGTCGCATAACTGCATCACCTAATCAGGTGAGCCTATGTCCAAAAACCTGCACCCATATATCATACAAATTGCATCACCTAATCAGGTGAGCCCGTGCCACAATCTAGCACCAATATATCGCATCGTCTAATTAGACGAGCTCGTACCTACGCCCGGTACTTATCATGTCACTGACGCCTGTACGTACGCCCAGTACGTCGCCAGGAAAATTGCATCACCTAATCAGGTGAGCCCGTACCTACACTCGGTACTCATCATATATCACTAACACCCGTACTTACGCCCAGTACGTTACCAGGAAAATTGCATCACCTAATCAGGTGAGCCAACATATCACATGCATAATATTATCACATTATCAATACTCAACTAATCAATCTTTTCAATATATAACTATATTAACTATATCTCAATATTAATCAATTCATAACAATACTAATTGTATTACATACAACGTACTATGCAGTACAATATACTTTTCAATATATAACAATATTAACTATATCTCAATATTGATCAATTCATAACAATACTAACTGTATTACATACAACGTACTATGCAGTACAATATACTTTTCTATATATAACAATATTAACTATATCTCAATATTGATCAATTCATAACAATACTAATTGTATTACATACAGTGTACTATGCAGTACAATATACTTTTCTTACCTTTAATCCAGATTCATATATTTAAGCCAACCCAACTGGAGAACTATCCCCGATGATCTCAGCCCTATGTCACAAAGACGATAAACCAATAAGTGTTTATCCCAAAACACTGCTTATATTCACATAAGACAATCGAGGGTTTCGTTCGTCGAACTGTTCTATTTCACTGATAACTTAATATATATATATAAAAGTTAACTTACGTTAACTTATATATATATAAATAATATTATAATAATATAATAATAATAATAATACAATAATATATTAATAATAATAATATAATAATATTAATACAAATTTTATTATTAATAGTTATTTTATAATTTCTTAGCCATTAAGAAATTTCTATTTCTAAGGTATTTAGCCGACTTCGAGTACTCTAAAATACCCCGATATTTCTAAAATCAACTTATCCCAATAATCTCATCAATATTTCTAACTAAAACTGTTGTGACATTTTTGGCCTCCAATCGGGTCTCCAGGGTCGCCAAACTTGAAAATATTTTTATTTCACAAATAACTCATATTATATCCACGTATTCCAAATAAATCCCCGTAATTAACAAATTACGCTTATGTATCCACTTATTAAGTCTCCAGGGTCGCCCAACTTGAAAATATTTTTATTCCACATATAGCTCATATTACATTCACACATGCTATATAAACCTCCGTAATTAACAAATTACGATTATTTACTAACTTATAGCAAAATTTAAATTTTATACTGAAATAGATTAGTAAGATCATAATCCCACTAATTACCTGATTAACTCATAGTACAATATAAACTCTAATTATTTACCATTAGGCTTATCGGGATATTACAACCATCCCCTCCTTATAAAAATTTCGTCCTCGAAATTTATTTAAACAATTCGGGATATTACCCCCATATTTATGATTCTAATTCTCAAATTGCTGCTTCTATCTTACTGTTTTTTTATAGCACTTCCTTAACTAGTAGAATTGTCTCATTTCATCTTTCTAGTCCAAAACCTAGACAAGATATTTTTCTCATATAATAAATTTGTCTGAAGTTTAACATCGTCACAACTCAGAACATGGGTCGAGTCTGATTCATATTTTCTCAACATGGAGACATGAAACACATTATATACTCCGGACAACGCAGGAGTTAAGGCTAGCTAATAGGCTACCTAGCCTATTTAATCCAGTGAACATGTATATAATATTTCTCTTGTACCACACTTATTAAGGTACCTAACCAGTGGTACATTTAATTATCACTTTTTAAATAAATACCTCATAAGGGAAGATATTATTCTAAGATATTCTAACCTTTATCAAATATGCTCACAGTATATTTCTAATATTCTATTGATCTTCGCAGGTTACCCACCTTTCAAGAATAAAGCATTATACTATTTTCGCTTTAACTTCCATGGTTCTCAATAATCTTCTTTAATTCTTAACATGATAGCCAAAAATATCAATCTTGGAATTTTACAAGATTAGACTATTCCTTTGTATGAATTTTGTATTCTCATTTATAGTATAAATTGTCTACACTGATAGACAACATATTAACTCTGTATGTCCAATCGTTACTACTCGGTCAAAATCATAAGATCGCATAGTACAAAATTCATAATTATGTCTTTCTACTTCTTCTATGAGATCTCCTAAGTTGATCTATGGACTTAACTTAGTAATAAGTTAAGTATTCATTTCTGATAGATATTCAATTAGAGCATTTCTTATTTCCACCCACTTACTTATCTCAATACCTTGTAAATTTCTGCTTATTAACACATCACTTCCTCTTGATAATCTCTGGAACGACTATCGATTCTGCATCCTAATATGAATCATTCTAGCGTACTTTGTCCTCACTCATACGCTTTCCGGGATGACTCCCCGAAAGATTTCCCATCTTGAGATTACCCAAGTTAAGTATGCTTAACTCCAAGGTAAGCTCATGGTGGATTATCAGAAAGTAGAGGCCCCCCCTTTTTTTTTGTTCTTAATTGTATTTCTTGCTTTCATTCTTTCATTAATAAAATTAAATTGCCATCACTCCCTTCATAAACCTCTTGCAATTCATCATTGGTTTTTGTTCACTTAAACTTGAGAAATTCCCATCTTATTGTCAACTTAAATCTTATTCATCTCCACTTATTTTAACTTGTATCAATTTCCCTTGAATTGACACAACTTTTAATTAATTAATTTTTTTTCCAATCATTTACGATTAACCACCATTATAAAGTAATTTGATTAAACCTATACAGTAGAGGCAACACTGCTCATACCAGGTACCCACAACTAAACTGGAAATACCCATTTCCCGAATTCTCAACTAATAACAATTAATTAAAGATCATTCCTTGATCCTGAAGTTTCTTTTCATCATCACCACTAAGGTTTCACTCCCTGATTCATATGATACCATTGCTTCTCTGCAATCATCACTATCTTCATACTTCGTTAACCACTTTAAAACTTATTCTACACTCAATTATATAACTCGTTGTTTAATAAACAACCTACTTTGTGATCCAACATCCACCAATCACTCAATTACATGTCTATTAAATTGCATCTCAATTCATAAGCTTTTCTCCATTCTAGGTGAGTATGCCTTTCCATAATTGCACAATAAAGTAATCTTTTCCAAGAATGTCAATGGTCTCCTTATATACCATATTGACTATCTAGTCAATTATAAAGTACTCTCCATCATTACCGTATCACCTTAAGTAATTTAGGTAATCTTCTTTACCTTAGTGATACCACTACTCTTCCTGATGTTCTTTTATACGTTACCTCAGTAACGTCACTGCTTCAAGCCTCCATTGGGCCCTCATTCCCACGAATTAATGGCTTTTATACATGACTGCATCACTTTCGTTTCATTTCGGATCGAATGGCCGCCGGTCCCACGGACCAATCCAAGTGTTTCTAACGTGCTTTGCTCTTACTCGCACGCTTCATGGGAAATTTTCTTAAATGAAACCACCCAAAGTCAAGGACACTCAACCATGGAGTTCCGTCATGGTGAGCTACCAAAAAAAGATGCTTCTTGCTAACATAGGTAGTCCCACTCCTACATAATCTCAAAATTACTACACAATCGTCACCTTTAATTCATCTAGGATTCCAGACAATACTCATAAATTGTCCCACCTTTGGTAACGCTAGATCACTTCTAAACAAAAGATTTTGTTATTTGAATCAATTAGATCGATGCCTCCATTGACTACTCATTTTCTATATTCCACTAGGGAATATTAACAATTTAACTCATATTGTCATCCTTCTAATCTGTCTACCCTGTTAAATGGGTTACCACTAAATAACATACATGCACAGTTCATTCAGATTTCTTGATGTCTCTAACTAAATGTATAATGTTTAATATCAATAGCAATTATAATATTGCCCATAAATTCTAACTTGAGTCGGTCGAAGGACCGATATCCCTGTCCCCTTGAGTCATAACCATCACTTGGGCAAGACCCGTACACTTTTCTCCTTTAACATAAGTCCTTCTTAACTACGTGTAGGTTCTTTTCAGATGACCCACTACCCCATAAAAAAAAACAAGAAATGGCTCTACATTGGCTCAAATGGCGCCTTTTTGCATCTTGAACACTCAGGATAAGGTCGCCATTTCTTATACTCACTTTGACCGCTATCATGGTCACCCTAGAACCTTTCGTTCTATCCCATAATTTGTGGTTCATTTAGTTTTTACTTCTTGATCTACTAGTAAGTTGGCTTCATATATTCCACCACATCCAGTGGTACAACAGGAAGTGTCAGTAGTATAAGAACAGACATAAGATGAGCCTGCCATCTTTTTAAATCTTAGATTATTTTTTTTTCCTTGTCGTCTAATCATGTCCTGTATAACAGAATTTACATGTTCCCAGCATTATGGCAATAAATAATTCTCTTCCATATTGTTTGCCCTGAGCCCAAATAGCTCGCTAATCAGACTATTTGATTGCCCTTACTGTATAACTTATCACATATTTAGTCCACATCTTCTAACTATTTAAAACTCAAACGGATATTAATATCAATATGCATATACCATACACATATTCTTATAAAAATTATCATTATGCTACTTTCCAACATACTTTATAATAGCCTAGGCAGGTAATCCAATAGCAATTAATATAAACACTTACTATACCATGAGTTGACCTGTCCTCGCAGCAAATGTACGTATTCGACCAGTCTTCAGGACCTTTAAAACCATGGCTGCTCTGATACCAAGTTGTAACGCCCTAATCTATAGGGACGCCACGTGTGTGATTTTATAAACTAGTTTAATACTAATAGAATAATTAATTATTAAAAACCGTGATAATATTAAAAACTTGACTAAAATAAAACACTAAAAATGGACATTATAACGACATAAAAAGTGTGTTCCGGGAATCCCTATTGTAAAAAGTTTTGCTAAAGAAATATATACGACAACCATTTAAACATAAAATCAAAATACACAGCAGATACAGCCAGTCTAAAACAACTCCTGGCAACTCGGCACGCAGGCCGGCGAGGTCAATATGTACATTGCTGGAGAAGACTGCCACCTCATGGTTGATCTAGCTTTTCTTTGCCTTTACCTGCACCACATACCACCCGTGAGTCACAATGACTCAGCAAGAAAAGTAATAATAACAATCATATAGCTTATTATTCGAATATTGTCATTTATACACAATAAGAATCAAACCATCACACTTTGTTCATAAGATGAAATCCAAATCACTACTGGCATCTGCCACGAATAAACATTAGTATACAAATATTTGGTAATACAAAACCATTATACCAATAATGGAATTCATATTCATTTAATCATATAAATAATATATATGTTACCTCATAAAGCAACCATCTTCATGACATCATGTTGCCTAATTAGGCAAGTCGATGCTTTAATCTGATGATCTTGTATTGTATCGCCTAATCAGGCAAGCCCATGCCATAGCCTGGCACCCATATGTCGCATAACTGCATCACCTAATCAGGTGAGCCTATGCCCAAAAACCTGCACCCATATATCATACAAATTGCATCACCTAATCAGGTGAGCCCGTGCCACAATCTGGCACCAATATATCGCATCGTCTAATTAGACGAGCTCGTACCTACACCCGGTACTTATCATGTCACTGACGCCTGTACGTACGCCCAGTACGTCGCCAGGAAAATCGCATCACCTAATCAGGTGAGCCCGTACCTACACTCGGTACTCATCATATATCACTAACACCCGTACTTACGCCCAGTACGTTACCAGGAAAATTGCATCACCTAATCAGGTGAGCCAACATATCACATGCATAATATTATCACATTATCAATACTCAACTAATCAATCTTTTCAATATATAACTATATTAACTATATCTCAATATTAATCAATTCATAACAATACTAATTGTATTACATACAACGTACTATGCAGTACAATATACTTTTCAATATATAACAATATTAACTATATCTCAATATTGATCAATTCATAACAATACTAACTGTATTACATACAACGTACTATGCAGTACAATATACTTTTCTATATATAACAATATTAACTATATCTCAATATTGATCAATTCATAACAATACTAATTGTATTACATACAGTGTACTATGCAGTACAATATACTTTTCTTACCTTTAATCCAGATTCATATATTTAAGCCAACCCAACTGGAGAACTATCCCCGATGATCTCAGCCCTATGTCACAACAACGATAAACCAATAAGTGTTTATCCCAAAACACTGCTTATATTCACATAAGACAATCGAGGGTTTCGTTCGTCGAACTGTTCTATTTCACTGATAACTTAATATATATATATATATATAAAAGTTAACTTACGTTAACTTATATATATAAATAATATTATAATAATATAATAATAATAATAATACAATAATATATTAATAATAATAATATAATAATATTAATAAAAATTTTATTATTAATAGTTATTTTATAATTTCTTAGCCATTAAGAAATTTCTATTTCTAAGGTATTTAGCCGACTTCGAGTACTCTAAAATACCCCGATATTTCTAAAATCAACTTATCCCAATAATCTCATCAATATTTCTAACTAAAACTGTTGTGACATTTTTGGCCTCCAATCGGGTCTCCAGGGTCGCCAAACTTGAAAATATTTTTATTTCACAAATAACTCATATTATATCCACGTATTCCAAATAAATCCCCGTAATTAACAAATTACGCTTATGTATCCACTTATTAAGTCTCTAGGGTCGCCCAACTTGAAAATATTTTTATTCCACATATAGCTCATATTACATTCACACATGCTATATAAACCTCCGTAATTAACAAATTACGATTATTTACTAACTTATAGCAAAATTTAAATTTTATACTGAAATAGATTAGTAAGATCATAATCCCACTAATTACCTGATTAACTCATAGTACAATATAAACTCTAATTATTTACCATTAGGCTTATCGGGATATTACACGTATACTCGGTCACGCTCATATTCTCATGCTGGGTCAGGTGAGCGAACTCTTT
This sequence comes from Cannabis sativa, assembly GCF_029168945.1. NCBI lineage: Eukaryota > Viridiplantae > Streptophyta > Magnoliopsida > Rosales > Cannabaceae > Cannabis > Cannabis sativa. Next base: position 458,829 of record NW_026870043.1, on the reverse strand, counting down.
CCTCTTGGCGCTTCTGACAGCCTCATTATAGTACTTGGCGTTGAAGAGTTCCTGGAACCTTTCCCAGGTCATGGTGGTGACATCATGAATCTGAGACACCATGTCCCACCAGACCAGAGCGTCCTCCTGGAACTGGAAAGTGGCACACACCACTCTATCATTACCGGTGACACCCATGAAATTCAGGATTTTGGTGATCATCGTCAGCCATTGCTCGGCCTTCATCACGTCTGGACCTCCCAAGAAAACCGGAGGTGCTTGCTTCCGGAACCGTTCATACAAAGGTTCCATTCTATTGGCCGCCACCACTAATTCAGCCTGAGCAGCAGGGGCAGGTGCCGTAGGGATTACTGGCACCGGAACTGCAGGAGCACCCTGCTGTCTCAACCTCTGAATCTCGAGGTCTTGCTCTTCTATTCGGGCTTGCATTTTCGCAAACCTAACCTCCCAGTTCTGGGCTCCCTGATCGGCTGGGGGAGCCTGGGCAGCCTGTGGCGGGTTCTCATCACCCCGACCACGAGCCCTGCCCCGGGGACCTCTACGTCGGCCCCTAACTGGCGGGGGAAACTGAGCTCCCTGTCCTTGATTCGACCCGACTGAATTGCCCTGGCTCCTGGTAGTCCGCCTGGCGTCCATCTAGTCAGAACTGCCTGTGAAACCAAGAGTTGGCATATCAGGTCGTATTCAAGGAGAGCTTACTAATGCCGCTTAATTTGGAAATTAAAAACGAAACTTGCACCTATTCCACTATCAGGCTACTAACATGCTTCCTAACAGGCTTTTCTTATTCATAAATAAATAAATAAACTACTAAAGTAATAAAGGCTTACTGAACCGTGGAACGAGCTAACTGCTGATGATGATTGTACATGTCGTGACGATCTTCGGAAGACAACCTGGCGGCTCTGATACAAAATTGTAACACCCTAACTAACATAGGCGTATTACGTGATTTTTAAACATGCTCTACAGCTCGTTGCTAATCAACGAGGTTTATGGAAAACGTGATTAATTAAAATTTTTACTTTTTAATTAAACTTATAAAATATTTATACAAAAGACTCGGGATCCCGATTACAAAATCATTTACAAAAGTTTACTGTTTGTACAAAATAATTGTCGCCTAGCGACTAGTTACAAAAATAGCCTTGCTGTCCCGAGGATCGTACGCTCCAGGCCTAACCGCCCCGACATGTACAATCTTCACCGGCTCGCTCACGGTCCATCAGCCCTAGCCTTGCCTTTACCTACACATAAACGTAGCACTCTGAGTCGACAGACTCAGTAAGAAAAGCATAGTAATATTCATACATAAAACCCGGTCATGATCAGACGCCCATACCCCTGATCATAACCCTAACTGCCGTGTCCAACACGATACTGAGTCCCCCTAACTGTCGTGTCCAACACGGTACTAAGTTCTGAACGTTCATAGGGACGGTACTATTGACAAGTAACAGCCTGATCAGTCGAATCGGTCATACTCCGGCTGCTGGTCATACTCCAGCCTGTACCGACGTGTTACAGTATCAGCCTGATCGGTCGAAATGGTCATACTCCGGCTGCTGGTCGTACTCCAGCCTGTACCGACGTGATACGTCAATAGCACGGAACCAGCAACCTAAATGTCAGCCTGATCGGTCGAACCGGTCATACTCCGGCTGCTGGTCATACTCCAGCCTGTACCAACGTGACACAGTTGGATGGTTCGAAGCCAACATACATAACTAATGTAATCTAACAGGCTTCCTACATGCACGCTAAACATGTAATCTACATATGCATACTGTTATACTAATCTTACCTGGATTCCGAATTCAGGTGTGCCGGTCAACCTGACTGGAACTTTTCTGCGCGGCGGATTACAGGCTCCTAAACCATAAAAATCACAACACTATAAGTGATACGCTAAATCACTTCCCGGGGACTAAAACTAGGAACTAAAAGTTTCCCTATCGATAAAAAGCATTGCAATACCCCCAAAAACATAAAAATGAGGAAAACTAGGGTTTCTGAAAATTCCCAAACCGGTAGACCGGTTCTGCAACCGGAATTCCGGTTCTGAGAATTCCTGGACCCTCATCCAGAATTCCGGTTCCTCGCAAGAATTTTTTCAAAAATTCACTACTCAACCAAATCCAACCCAAATCATCTCAAACGTTCCAGACCTACTCCATATAACCCAAATAACCATTCAAATGCAACAAAACCACCCAGAACTCACAGAATCACAAAACACCATTAAAGACCAAGCTTTGAGTTCCAAAACTCAAACTTGGTTAGAATCAACTAACATGCAATCAAACTAGATTAAACCTACATAATCATGCATAATTAACCCTCTGAAAATGAAATCTACCAACTACAGCAAGCAAATAACAGATTCACACATTTCTTTAAAAAAAATTTATGTTTTTGAGCTAAAAATTCCAAGCTTGAAACAAGGCAAATAACATGCATTACTAACAGCTTAATTAACTTCAAATTAACATGCTTACATCTCTGAAATTATCAACAAAACACAGCAGCAACAACATAGCAAAAATCAAGCATGCATTAAACTATTTTCATCAAAATTCAACAATTTTTAAAAAGAAAAGAAGAAGGGCTAACCTAGCTTGAATTGAACCTTAAGGAGAGATGAAATCACAAGCAAAATTTCAAGGAAAAGGCCAGCTCCTTGCTGCTCCAAGAGGGCTGAAAGTGAGAGGAAATAAAGAGAGAGCTTTTGAAATTTTTCTCTATTTTTTCTAAATGTTGAACTTATGAAGCTTTGAAGAGTAAAATGAAATAAAAGGGATTCTTTTCAGCCAACAAACAAATAAAATAAACACATAATATTCATTTACTAAGTCCACTAAAGGACAAAATATCATTGGGGCAAAAAGACCATTTTGCCCCTCCACACTAAAATAACATAAATAACACTAAAGGGGTATTTTTGGGAAATTCTAAATTCCCGGCCATTCCTGACATTCCCAACGTCTAATAAACCGTCCCAAACTACTAACATACTAAGTTGTGATTTTTACTGAGCCAAACACCGAGTTCCAAAACAGCGGGCACCGGAAATGCAAAATTATGAAAACTATTGAATGACATAGAAATGCATCTCTGAATTCAATAATAACAGTATAAAAATTATTTAAATAGCTATAAATAATTTCATAATTAAACGTGATTAACTGCTAATTTCCAAATTAAACTAAGCGGTCTTTACAGAATTGGTCCTGACCGTCGAAGAAAGGAAGCCAAAATTACCATGGGTAGGGGAACCCACCATAACGTTCAATGAAGAGGATTCTGTCAAAGTTAATTTCCCGCACAATGATCCGTTTGTCGTGGAAGTACAGATAGCCAACAAAACGGCCTGAACTATGATAGATAATGGAGCCTCTGCAAATATCTTGTTCAAAATACCATATGAAAAAATAGGGCTCCAACTCAAAGATTTAACCCCCTTTCTTCAGCTCGTATACAGTTTCTCCGGCCAGACTGTCGCACCTCTAGGGAAAATTTGCCTACCGCTCACTGTTGGACAAGCTCCGAAGAGCATAACCGTAATGGCGCAATTTTTGATATTGGATGTTCCATCAGCCTTCAATGTCATGTTGGGCCGAACAGCCTTATATGACCTTAAAGCTGTCACATCAATATTTCATTCGTGCCTTAAGTTTCCAACGAAGAATGGGGTCAGATGCCTGAGAGGAAATTAACAAGTTACACAGAAATGTTACAACCTTGCCCTGAACAAGGCTAAAAAGGAAGTATCCTCTAGTCAGAGTTTGGGAAAGGGAAAATACATTGCCAAATAGGGAACCGCCCAAGGCGGGGATGAAGATGTGGATCCCCGACTTTGGGAACCGAATACATATGTTGGGCCAGTGGAAGAACTAAAAGAGATTGGAATCGACTCAAATGTTCGGAACAGGAAACTCAAAATTGGAAAAGGTTTGCTACTCAAAGTAAAATCAGCATAGATAAAAATTTTAAGAGAAAACCTAGACATTTTTGCATGGTCGGAATTGATCCTTCTATAATTTCACACGCCTTGAATATTGATCCTAATTTCTATTCTGTTCAACAAAAAAGAAGATTGTTAGATAAAGAACTGGCCCTAGCCCTAAAAGAAGAGGTAGAAAAGTTGGGCAACAATAATTTCATAATTGAAGCTTTCTACCTGGCATGGGTGGCTAATCCCATACTAGTGCCCAAGCCAAACAAAAAATGGCGAGTGTGTATTGACTTCACCGACCTCAATAAGGCGTGCCCCGAGGACTGCTTTCCACTTTCAAGAATAGATCAACTTGTGGATGCAGCAGCAGGACACGAGATATTAAGCTTCATTGATGCCTATTTAGGATACAATCAAATCAAGATGCATCCACCAGACCAAGAACATACAATTTTCTAAACAGATATGGGTCTGTACTGTTATAAACTCATGCCATTTGGTCTCAAGAATGCCGAGGCTACATACCAAAGATTGGTAAATAAAATGTTCGAAGATCAGATCGGACGAAATATGGAAGTGTACGTGGATGGCATGCTCGTTGAATCCAGGAAGGTTGAGGGGCATATAAATAACCTGGACGAATGCTTCAAAGTCCCCAAGAATCAAAACATGAAACTCAAACCCTTAAAGTGCTCCTTTAGAGTCACTTGGGTAAGTTTCTGGGCTTTATAGTCAATGTCGGAGGAATTGAAGCCAATCCAGAGAAAATTCAAGCGCTACTGGATATGAAACCGCCAACAAAAACCAAGGAAGTTCAAAGTCTAACAGGTCGGATTACTGCACTTAGTAGATTTGTTTTAAAGTCAACAGACAAGTCTGTTTCATTCTTCAACATCCTGCGAGGAAATAAGAAATTTGAATGGACGGAAGAATGTGAAAAAGCCTTCCAAGAGCTAAAATGCAACTCACAAAACCTCTTATACTCTCAAAACCTCTGGATGGAGAAGAATTAGGAATATACCTGACTGTCACGGAACATGCAGTAAGTGTCGTACTGATCAGGGAAGAGAACAACATCAAACGCCTGGTCTACTACATCAGCAAAACACTCATTAAAGCTAAAGGTCAGTAACCATTGATAGAAAAGCTCACCTATTGCCTTCTCCTAGCAACAAGAAAGCTATGGCCCTACTTTCAAGCTCATCTTGTTTGGGTATACACTGACCAACCATTACATCAAGTATTGCAAAAACTGGATGCCTCTGGATGGTTCCTCAAATGGGTAGTAGAGTTGGGCCCGTATGAAATTATCTTTCAGCCCTGAACAACGATTAAGGGTCAGGCATTTCAGAAAGTAACCCAGAGCCAGTACAAGTACCTCAGCCGAGCAATAGTAAAGACAAGCCAACCTAGAAGCTACATGTAGACGGGTCAACTACGGATCAACTGTCTAGCACAGGAATTGCTCTTGTCAAACTTGGTGGGTAACACCTGCACGCTGCGGTCAAATTTGGATTTAAGGTATCCAATAATGAGGCTAAATAAGCTCTTATTGCCGGCCTAAGACTTGCTCGGGAGATGCAATTCGAACACATGGAGATCTGCAGTGACTCATAGTTAGTGGTAAATCATGTATCTGAGGAGTACAAGGCTCGAGGGGAGAAGATGATAGCATATCTAAGCAAAATACACGATCTGCTTGAACAATTCAAAAACTATGCTCTCAAGAAGATTCCAAGAGAAGAAAACACAACTGCTGATGCAGTAGCCCGACTTGCGAGCAACATCATAAATGATAAAGCAAATCTGATTCCCATCTAATTTCTTGAAAAACCCAGTATCATCAGCACAGAGGAGATTGAAATGATTGATAGATCCCCAAACTGGATGACGCCAATAGCAGCCTACCTCAACACTTGGGAACAACCATATAACAGAAACAAAGCTCAAAAATGAGGAGAAAGGCTGCGCGGTACATCATTGTAGAGGGAGTTATGTAAAGAAGAGGATTCTCCATGCCACTACTTAGGTGTGTTACACAAGAAGAAGCTGGATGACTTTTATCAGAGGTACATGATGGATTCTGCGGCAACCATGTAGATGGGCAGATTTTGTCCAAGAAAATTCTAAGACAAGGTTATTTCTGGCCAACCATGATTGAAGACTCCAAGGTCTATGTTAAGAAATGTGATAAATGCCAGAGATTTTCAAAGATACCTCGTGCACCGCCCAACGAACTAACTCAGATGCAAAGTCCTTGGCCTTTTGCCATTTGGTGAGTTGACCTAATCGGAAAGTTACCCAAGGGCAAAGGTAGAGTGTAGTACGCAGTGGTTGCAGTCGACTATTTCACCAAATGGACGGAAGTCGAGCCACTTACAACCATCACGTCCAATAAAGTACAAGACTTCATTGTGAAGAACTTAATTTTCCAGTTCAGATTACCGTATAAGATAGTCTCAAACAATGGCAAGTAGTTTGACAGTTAGTCCTTCACCGATTTCTGTGCGAACCATGGGATCATAAAAAGTTTCTCAGCACTGGTACATCCTTAACCAAATGGTCAAGTCGAAGCTGTCAACAAGACACTCAAAGACACCCTACAGAAGAGACTTGAAGATGCTAAAGGAAATTGGCCAGAGGAACTCCCTGAAGTATTATGGTCGTACCGTGCAACTAAGAAAACAGCAACCGGACAAACTCCATTTGCCATGACATATTGATATGAAGCTATGCTGCCTGTAGAACTCGAACCACCATCCCACTGAAGAGTGACATATAACCAAGAGGCCAATCATACACTCCTCACAAAATCACTTGATTAAGTTGAAGAAAAATGAACCACAGTAAACTGAAACTGATAGCCCATCAATAAAAGGTAGCTCGATATTTTAACAAACAAGTAAGAGCACGAAAATTCTTTGTGGGAGATATGGTCCTAAGAAGAGTATTTTTGAACGCCAAAGATAGTACGACAGGTGTGCTCGGACCAAACTCGGAAGGGCCATATCAAGTGGTCAATGTTCTAGAATTGGGAGCATACAAACTGGGTAAGTATGACGAAAAAATGCAACTCGTTCTAGTACCAAGGTATTGGAATGAGAAACACTTAACAAAATACTACTAGTAAAAGTACAAGGTTGGATGACCATATCAAGTACAAAACAAAAAAATATTTACTCTTAAGTGAACGGTCTTCTGGGCAGACCACGCCTAAAGGTTCGGATAAATTTACGAAGTACTCAGGTTAGATGACCACTTATATTATCTACAATTTGTTCTCTTTATGCTAACCTAAAGATTAGACTAGATAAACATAATAGCTTCAATGTAAGTTACTAAGGTAACAGATATATTTCTGACCAATAAATGAATAAAGATGTTTATTTAAATTCAAATTGAGTCAAGTTCATTAGCATGTTACAAATTTACCATCTAGTGCGTACAAAAGGTCTAGTCGTACCAAAAAACCTGAACATCCAAAAAAAAGAATAGTTGTGAAAAACAAGTGACTAAGAGTCAAAAGTCTGCCTGGTCACTTGGGGGGCACCTATACCTGTACAAAGCATTTGGTAAAAAACAAAAACAAAAAAAACACAATTGCACAATGATCATAAACAAGGGATGAAATTCATTAAGAGTAAATAAAGCAATCAAACCCGAGATTAAAGGGTGCCTGGTCAGCCAGTTATTCAGAAAATGAAAACTAATATTCCAAGTTTAAAGACTGCTTGGCCGGTCACCTTGTCTCAAAAGAAGGCCTACTGGCCGAACATACATAAAAAAAAAGATAGTAAAAGGAAAGCAATTATACAGTAGGAGTCCCAGGCTCCTTGTTCAGCTCAACTGGGTCTGAAGGGGCCGAAGGATCATCATTCTGGGCGGAAGGAGCCTCAACACTCTTATCGGTAAGAGAGGTGGAAGTGGTTGCCTTGGGATTCCCATAGGCCACCTGAGCAGCGCAGTAGTCAAGAAACATGTCTTTGGAAGCGCCAAGATATTCAAAGTTTGCCTTGGTATTGGCCTTCCAAAAGTCATAAAAAATATCGAGACTAGCTGTCTCCAAGGCATTCACCTTTTCCCCATGCCTCACCACCTTGAACTTCTGGTTCTTAACCTTAGCCTCAAGTTCCTCCTCCTTAGCCTTCTTCTAATCCTCCAACTTGTGGAGAAGAGTCCGGAGACCCTCTCTTTCGTCTTGAAGACTGGCAATGTCCCTAGACAGAGAAGCATTGTCTGCCTCGAGCTGCTCTGTTGACGACATCTCCTGCAGTTCCCTGGTCATCTCGGCAACTTCGGTCTCAACAACTAGGAGTTTCTTGTTGACTTCTCCCATTTTCGCCCGCATAGTCTCAAGCTGAGTCCGTGCATCTTCAGCCTCCTTTATGGCCAAGTCCGCATCCCTTTGCAGTGTGTTGAAGTGGCAAGATTCTTCACAACAATTGACTTAGCTTGGGAATAGGCGTATGCCATCTTCAAACCAGTCAAAGGCATTGAAACCCGAACTAGTTAAAGAGAAATGAAAGAAAAATATTAGAAAGAACTTACCCGTGAAAGCTCCTTCAAGACTCCTCCCAAGACCAGCTCCAAGGATAAGTCATTGTCCGCCCCAGTCAGTTGTTCGTTCACCTCTGGGATCGACCAGCTCACATAATGGTTGAGCATGTCTCTGCCTCTCTTGGCTTCTGAGCACAATACCAAAGGTGGGGCAGGAGCCTTAACTTGTTTAGATCTGCTTCTGACCAGCTCGGATCCACCTTTCACCTGCTCAGGTCCATCTGAACTCTCTCCTCGGCAACTTTTGGACATAATGACTTTCAAGGCAGGAGGGTCCACAGAAGGTTGTTCCTCAGAGAGATCAATGACCTCTTGAGCTGGTGCTTTCTCTTCAGAAAGAGTCTGGCCGCCTTTGGACTTCTTGTCCGAAGGGGACAAGCCCGAGCTTCGCCCTCCTCTTTTCTTCAGGGCCTCAATCATCTTCTGAGACATTTTTGCCCGGAATAAAAACAAAATAGTTAGAAGAAGGTATAAAATATATGAAGGCATGGAAATAAAGAAAAATAAATGCAATATGAAGTACTCTACATGTTGGCAGGAGCATCTACCTAAATGAGCACAGATGGGGCATCATCATTCGAAGAGTCTTCTTGCTCCTCTAGGATGGCTTTTCCCTTTCCCTCTACAGGGGTTGATGGCCGAGCAGGTACACCAGGCTCCCTAATCTGGATAGTATGTTCTATGGGCCTCTACTCGGTCTGGAGCGTTTTCTTCTTCTTAAGCGGCTTCTCCTGCTCTAAATATTCTTCAGCCTCCTTCTCCTGCTCAGAATATTCTTGAGCATACTACTTGGCTCTACCATCACCCTTCAACTTAGCCTCATGCTTAAGTTGAATAAGCTCGTTCTCTTGCTCATCTCCCTCAGCCCGGCCAGCCCTGGACTTCTTCTTCCTCCCCTTCATAGCCTGGGGTATAAAATTTCCCAGATAAAGCTTGTACTTCACAAAATTGTCCTCCGAGGTCAAAAAACTGATATTCCGAGCAACATCTGGCAGTTGGAGAATCTTTTGAGCCCTGTCAATAAGAGCCAATGTCAACGGTGGACGACAATACACTGAGATCTGTTGAAACCGAGTATAGGTTGTATCCATGCCTTCCACGAAGTAGCACTCCTCAACAAAACCCCCGATCTTGCTAACCTTCGTGTCCACGGTGCCCGTCAGCCACTTGCAGTTCAGCTGAGAGAAATAGAAGTACCCCGACCTACTCTGCTTAGGGGTGGACTTCAAATCAAAAAGCCAGATGACCTCGTGCGGGGACAGCACACCCCATCCTTAAATGGCGTAGAGGACGAACAGGGTAGATAGGTATTTAATACCCTTGGGAGTGAACTGGGTCGGATAAAGGCAAAAATAATTCGTAACCCTCTTGCAGTACGGTTGCAAAGGCAACATCGCCCCTTGCTTAGTGTGGGCACCCGACCAAGCACGGAACCCTTTCTTTGGGTTAGTTGTTCGGTGATTCGAAGAAGGGAGGTAAAATTTAAGTCCACCCAGATACCCAGCTTTACCCAGGCCCGTCATGCGCCCCTCACTTATTTTGGACGGAGAGCACACCCATCTAGCCCCTAAAGCACTTTTCCTCCTGTGGGGGACCACCTCGGTAAACTGCTCAGTGACATTGTCTTCCCCCTCGACCAAGACGTCAGCCTCCGCGGATACTGGCTCCCAAACCTCATTATACCCTCCAAAATTTTGAGGTTCGGCCACTCCTTCCTCCTCAGCTTCGAAAGGGCTATCAGGACAGACATCATCCTACTCCTCTATCTCTTGGACCTCGATGTCCCCCTCTTGATCCTCCTCCTCCATAGCTGGCAGATCCTGCTCGGCAGTTGGCAACGTGGCAAGCTGGACCTCGTGAGGGTCAGATGCATTGACTTTCTGCATCATCTGCTTTGTGCGGGCCATCATCCTTCTCTTGGATGGATACTGATGTGTGTGCCATACAACAGTAACAGCAGGGACAACTATTGGGATGCCCAAGTTACTAGAACTTGGACGACCAATAGGAAGAGTATTAACAACACCTGGTTGGACAACATACGTCCAGTTGGACGAAAGGTAACGTCTCAACCCCTTCTTTAGCTCTCAAATGAAGTAACCGTACCCTTCTCCTGTGATCTGCACAGGGTAAGAGTGGGGTTGCACTTCGGGTTCTAGAGTAGGAGAACAATCACTACTCACTTCCCAATCCTCAAAGCTCGAGTAAAAAGTCTGTCACTCAAAGAGGACGGACTGGCACGAAGACGAGGTTGATCCTCATACAGAAGTTGAAGTAAATCCTAGTCAATTCGGTGTTTGCCTCCCCAAAACTCACCAGGGTTCATCTACAAAAGAAAACAAACGAGATGAGTGTTTGGTCGGGATATCAAACAATAAACAGGTAAATATGCCAACCAGGATTACTCAACAAATAAAATTGAGGAAAAACGCACAAAAATTAAGTCATAATCCAGGAGTTTTAAATTTTTGCGTTAAGGGTTAAATTTCAAAAAGTTTCGAATGAGCAAGGTGAAAATCGAACATTGGGAGATTAAAGTAAGAATGTCATAAATAATGAAGCCGTATGAACTATTAGAGAGAAAACTACAAAGTTTTGAGCATAGATTTTCTATGTATCTTCTACAACAAGTCAAGAACAAATGTATTTTCTAAAATGGAAACCAAAAAATCAAAGATAAAAGAGAAAAAGATTGGAAACTTACTCACTGTTTGAAGCCTAAACGTAGTCCAAACGAGGCTTCTCGGATAGCTCTACTAGAAATCTCAAGACAGACTCGAAGAAAATTCCTTTTTGTTCTAAGTTGGTTTTGTAGAGAAAATGGTGAAAGTAGTTTTTGAAAATCTTCAACTCTATTTATAGGAAAATTCGTGAAAAAGGGTAATCATTTCAAAATCCCTCAGACGCTTTGATTTCCTCCAAAAAGTAAATATTGGGAATTAAAAGTAATCAAGTGCCTCAAGGGAATATCCGTCTAAAGCGTGCAAAGGAAACCGTGTCTTGAGGCATTAATTAGTCAGAGCATTAATTAGCCAAAAATCAAAGAGATGCCTGGTCACACTCACATCAAATCACGAACAGACGCACCCAACACGTGTCTTCCATTCAAATGGAAAAGTAGCTCGAATAAAGTCTACATGCAACTTCAAAATTCCCGTACAGACTTGGGGGGCAAATATTATCCCAATTTTTGCACTCTGACGTGGCATCACATGCTGGTGACACGTGGAAATGATTCCCCATATCTGCATGAAGGAGATGTTCCAAGCAGAGCACCGTGTATACATGTACGGATGAGGTCCTCCCAGCCGAAAAGTGGACAACCCGAATAGCATACCAAGACTTAGCAATTTCAGCACTTGCATCGTGAAGCACAAGAGCCATCCCTATAAATTTGGGATCGTATCACAGAGATATGGCAAGCTGTCCAAATCCCACAATCAGTATACTCTATATATGTAATATGTAATCTGACCAATTATAGAAATTGTAAGAAAAGGAAAACCTTCCCTCAAGCATGTAGCCCTATAAATAGTGATCCATTCTCACTGGAAAAGGGTAAAAAAAGAATTATCATAGAGAGCATACTCAGAGATTTCATTGTAAGAGCTTTGAGAGAATAATCACTGTATTCTTTGTTCTTAAGTCAATACAAATCAAGGGGAGTAGGCTACTACCAAACTGCTCGGGGCCGAACCTCTTTAAAAACTCTATGTTGTTTATTTATCTTTTCATATTATATCTAAATTATATCACTTATCTCTTACAATTAAGAGTCATTATCGTTGGCTAAAGGGAGGTCAATAAGATTACTATAGGTGTAATGGGATCTAATATAGCACCCTTAAGGTTACAAATTATGAATAAAGTAGGTAGATCCCTAATGAGAGAGAGGAATAGCCTTATAAATGTCTGAGAGAGGAAGAGAGGGAGAGAGAGAGCCCTTGGGCGCGTGTAGCAGAGAGAGAAAGAAAGTCTAGGGTTCTTGACTTAGATTAATTTGGAGGCTAAGGATTGGGCTTAGTGACTTGGTTTGCTAGGTTAGAGTTAAGGCCTTTATATAGGAATCCTAAAACCCTAATTTACAATAAAACCCTTAAATATTTACATATTAAATTTATTAAATACAAAAGACTAAATTTCCCCTTAAAAGTGGATATTTTCCATCAGTTTGTTGGACCATTAAGGGCCCAATTTGAAGGTAGCTTGTTTTCCACAATTTATTCAGTACATAGAGTCCTCTCAGATTAATCCTAGCCGCCCATAGACCTACAGGGGAGGTCTGGCCAGCCATGATCCTGCAAGGTCACTCCTGGTCGGCCATGGTCCTGCCAAGACCTGGCAGGTCATGTGCCTACCAGGATCCTGCAAGTACTATTGCTTTACCAAGAGGAGGCTAGCCTTTTTCAAGTTAATGAAAGCTTTGTATACCATTTCCTTGTAGAGGCCAGGTTCCCATGATCGAACGAAAGCTCCCTTGGTGCGATAGTCACTTTTTAACCGGCTAGCTTGTGCCCAGATATTTGCTGGCCTATATGCTCACTATGGCTAGCATATACGCTTCTCTTGGTCGGTCAGGGATGTTTGCACAGCTCCTTGAGGGCTTGTTTCACTCTATTCGATTGCTACTTTATAGTTTTGCTATATCTTGCATAGAGGCCCTGTTTTGTTATTGGCAGGGTTGTACTCCACCTACACTCTATCTTTGCCTTACGTGGACATGCCACGTCAAGTGGAAAAAAATTGGGATGAAATTTGCCAGCAAGTCTCTACTCAAACATCTGGTCGGATAGGGACTTTCTATCTCTCGTCTTGTCTATAGTAATCTCTGTTTAGCAGCCTTGTCTAGCCAAGTGTAGGCTTTTTGCATGGCATGCTTTTGGATCTTTTATCTTCTTTTTCTATATACATCTAATCTTCTCTTCTAGGGTATCTCTTTTTTGTACCCGCCATTAACAAGTTTCAAGCTTTTTAAGCTTTTGGAAACTTTTTGATTCTCATGTTAGTTTGTAATCCCTTTGGTATATTGATACTTATGATAGTTTTGGAATGTTTAATGTGTGAATTTTTGATGGAAAAGATTTGACTCTGCCTTTGTTATGATTCTTGACTCTTTTATTCATAAAGAATACAAGGCACATATTTGAGTTTTGAAAGAAAAACACACATTGGGATTCAAAACTTACCTTGGCCAGCCTGGGAGGTCTTCTTGGAAACATGGGTGAACCTAAGGCTTAATCATGGGAGTCGGCCAGCTTTAGGGTTTTACCCTATAAAGCTTGTCTGTTCATGTGTGGGTTTAGTGACACTGGCTGATTCCTGGCTGCGTCATGGCACCGTTGCTGACCCTTTGAAGGCTTGAGAACCTTGAGCATCACATGCCTTAATTCTGAGGGGTTGTCATTGTTTTGTCCTCTTTTTACTTCAAAAAGAATTCGACTCTATAGGCATATATAACCTTAAACTCAGACGTGGTTTCCTTAGAAACTCTGTATGAAAATTAATGGCGAGTCTATTATGGTCGGATGTTCAACTTAAGACTTAACATGGCTTGGAACCTATAAGGAATTCTACCATAGTCATAGTCCGGTACGTGGCCCCTATAGGAGCTCTGTCCGGTTCTTTTTTGACTATATGGTTCTTACAGGGCCTTGGCTTCATACATGTGAGCTGATCTCATATCTGACCTTAATGCTTTCATGTTCTTTCTTTGGCCTATCGGCCCTCTATTTTTGAACACTACTATTGTTTAGCCTTAAAACCTTTTATGACGGACATATGATCATCCTAGCTATCTTCTTATGGCTTTAACATGTAAGGGTCTGGATTTATTTTGTTAAGTCGAAGTATACTTGCATGACTTAAAGGCAAGTTTAGTAGCTTATTCTAACTGTTAAAATTTCTCTACATAAGCTCTTTGTGCTCGTTTGATGCCTTCTATGATATGGGTGCCTCCCAAGCGACCATAAGTTTAGTAGCTTATGCTAGTGAGAGTGCTTACCGAGATGTTCGTAATTTTAGTGTTTTGGTAAAAGTTCCAACTCCAAGTTGGCAAATCTCTGATGAGAGAGAGGAATAGGCTTAGAGGCGTGTCAGAGATATAGTGAGATGAGCCTTTTGGGCATGTGCATGAGAGAGAGAGAGATAAGGGTTTTAGACTTAAAGTTATTTGGAGGCTAGAATTAGGCTTAGTGACTTAGGTTTTCTAGGGTAGAATTAAGGCCTTTATGTAGGAAGCCTAAAACCCTAATTTACAATGAAACCCTTAGATATTTACGTATTAAATTTATTAAATACAAAATACTAAATTTCCCCTTCAATGTAGATATTTTCATTAGTTTGTTGGGTTGTTAACGATCCAATTTACAGGTAGCTTGCTTTCCACATTTAAGGAGGTACATAGAGTCCTGCCAGGTTAACCCTGGTTGCCCATAGACCTACAGGGGAGGTCTTATTTGCTAAGGCCTACAGGTTGAGGTCTTGCCGGCCATGCTCCTACCAAAACTTGGCAGGTCATGTGTGTGCTAGGATCCTGTAGGTCATGTGTGTGCTAGGATCCTTCACGTCACTATAGCCTTACCAAGAGGAGGTCAGACTTTTGATGTGGAGGCCTGCCTTTTACAAGTTGACGATAACTTTGTAAACTGTTTCCTTGTAGAGGCCAGGTTCCCTTGGTCGAACAGAAGCTCCCTTGGTCCGAAAGTTACTTTTTGGTCAGCCAACTTATGCCCAGATCTTGGCCGACCTATATGCTCACCCTCGCTAGCCTATAGGCTTCTCTTGGCTGGTTAGGGATGTTAGTATAGCCCTTTGAGGGCTTGCTTCAATCCATTCGTTTGCTACTTGACGATTCTACTATATCTTGCATCGAGACCCTATTCTGCTACTTGCAAGGCTATACTCCACGTGTACTCTGTCTTTGCCTTACGTGGACATTGTTGGGTTTTGTGCCCTAAATAAAACTCATTTCAATATAATCAGATTTACTTATTAATAAGGATCAGAAATAACATTTTATGTTGCATGGTTCACATGATTTATTTCATGATTATATATATATAATGTGTGAATTCTTTTTAAGTCCAGAATATATCAATTTGTTAAAGATAATAGTGTTGTCATTACAGTGGAATATAATCTTGATTATTTGTTCGAAAGTATATTCCCTGATTTGTCAGAACACTGGATTTAGACTGACATGGTATAATTAGCGATAGGTATTCTTACACCTTGGAAAAGTGTTATGTCCTTTCCAGGACATTGGCAAAGTTTACCAGTATCGGATGTATGGAGTATACATCGGAAGGGACCGATATTGAACTTTGATTAGATATATTAGAATTTACCGTAATATCTATTCAATTCAATATCACCTGTTGATCCTAGATCAAATGATCTTAATCCTGATATGATTAGGTTCAATCTCAAGAGTGTTATTCGTGTTCTTTGATTTGTTAGTTAAGCCTACTTTTGGGTCAGGGTGATACGTACATTTTGGGAACACGGTAGTGCAATTGAGTGGGAGCGCTAACATAAATATAGAATCTATAGCTTCTATCTGGCGAATAGAAAGTAAAGAGCTTAACCAAACGAAAATAAATGGTGGAGTACTCGTTTCACTTAGCTGAAATATCCTTTATACAGGGTTAAGTGTTTTAAGGATAAAATACATTGTAGGGTGTTACGGTAATTTAATCCCTTTACAGTGTACATCATCTATATAGAGGATCATTGATCACATTACGATTATAACAATGGATAACTAATGACGTGTCTATATCATGGAACATATAGAGCGCTCTACATGACTGAGAGTGCAATTCCAAGTTCTAAGAGTAGATTCAATAAGGAATTAATAAGTTAGGGAATTTACTTGGTAAATTCGGTTCGACTTATTGGAAGCTCGGTTATATAGACCCATGGTCCCCATACTAGTTGAGACCATACTGCTTGTAAGACTCAGTTAATTGATTTTAATTAATCAATTTTAATTCTAAAAGTTAGACTATGTCTACTTTATGAATTTTCACTAAGCAAGGGCGAAATTGTAAAGAAAAGAGATTCTAGGTTTATTTATTAATTAAGATATTTTATATGTCTAAATTAATAAATATTAAATGACAATATTATTCAATAATTATTTTTAGTTATTAAATAATTAGAATTGGCATTTAAATGATTAAATTGGAAAATTGGCATTTTTGAGAAAATGGGAATGAAAAATAACAAAATGGGAAAGTTGCAAAGTGAGGCCCAATTTCCTATTCTGGCCGCCCACTATGCAAAGCCCTTTACCATTTTATTTTTCCATTATTTTAATGCCACACAATTCTAACCTAAACCTAGAGGGCATTCTATAAATAGAAAGTAATGGCTTTAGGAAACAACACACATTTGCATCTCATTCTTTTCAGAGTGAATTCCTGAGCCGCCACCTTTTTCCTCTCTCTTTTCTTCTCTTCAATATTTCGAAATCCTTGAGTGAATGAGTAGTGCCCACATACATCAAGTGGTACCTCAATCATATTATATAAGACTATAGAAAATCAACCATCAAAGAAGGAGAGAAAGATATCCAGATTCAGATCTTGATAATGCTCTGCTACAGAAAGGAATCAAGGGCTAGAGATTTAAATGGAAGGAGTCATTATATTCCGCTTCACCCAATGTAAGATTTTCTTAAACTCTTATGTGTTTATTTCATTGATTTAGAATTCATATTAGGATGTTAATAACACATACTTGGTAGTAAATCTAGATCCTAGTAAAATAAATTCCAACAACTGGCACCAGAACCATGGTAATGATTTACTTTCATGAAATATGAATTAAAACGATGTTTTGTGTTGATTTGGATGGTTTCATGTTGGTTTGTGTGCTTATGTGATGAATGTTTGTGTTGTACGAAAATTTTCCATGAAAAATATTTTTTCTATTTTTTAAAATATTTTATTTGGAATCCTTGTGAAAAATTAAGCAATTTTTGATTTTATGGAACTTAATTCCGATGAAAAACGAAGAAGATATGAATTTAGGAAGATTGAAAATCATGGTTGCTCCATGCAGCCTATCTTGGCAACCCCTACAAATTGCGATTTTTGTGGATTTTTCCCCAAAAATCCAATTTTTTATGGGATTTTTTCCCAAAATTCATTTTCCCAATTTTAAATATTTCCAATTTGAAATATCTCCAATTTTAAAATATTTTCAATTTGGAACTTTTCTAATTTTAAATATTTCCATTTTTGAATATTTCCTATTATGGTCAGATTTAAAAATTTGTTAACTTCTTTAATATTTATTTATTATGTAATTATAAGATTAGAAATTTTGATATTTAATATATTTTAAATTAAAAGATAACTTTGTCTTTTTATTTAAAATATTATATTAAAATTATCATATATGAGAAATTAAATAATTAATAAATTTGAAATTAACATAGATATTTTTATAGATATACTTACCATAATTTTTTCAAATTCAAAAATTTGTTATTTTATTAAATATTTAATTATTTATAAATTATAAGTTTAAAAATGATATTTTTTCTATATATATCATTTTTTTTTCTTATTGGAAATTTATAAATCATATCTTAAATATTTAAATAAGTTAAATATTTTGGAGAAATTTGAATATTGCTTAATTTGGATATTTTGATATATAATTATGGTAACTATTATTTATTTATTATTTTATTCCTAAAATAATAATTATCTCACCAAATCTATTTTAAAATTGGTTTATTTTATTAAATTATAAGATTTGAAAGTGATATTGAAGATTCTTTCTTTCAAATCATTGATCTTATTTGATATTTAATTTAATTTGATTCAAATAAACATAGATATTTTAAAATTAGTTTCCTTTATTTTTGATATTTTAAGGTTTGTTTTAACAACCCTAAAATTTCAAAATTTAATTGGTTAGTTTAAGAATAATAATTTAATTATATTAATATCTTATTTCACATTTGTTACATGGACAATGTTTGTTTATTTTTATATTGTTTATTCAAAACTTTTTTTAACAAACCTATTATTTATTTGATCTAAATTTCTATGATTAACTTGTTGACAGATCCAATGATCTGATTTTAATCATACTCTAATTGTCAATAGATCTTATAAATAATTTGTAACAGGTAAATTTTGTACTTCTTTCATCTGTGTAAACCTAGTAACATGATAGGGCCCATCCAAATCTTTTGACCTGTGTGAGCCTATATGTTTACTATTGGGCTTAGATGCATATAGGAAGCCCATTTAAGTTTTACTAAGTAAATGGACTAGGTTGCTAAAATAAAATTTGACATAAGTAAATTTATTTAGGCCCAATTAGATTTGGACTTATTCAATAAATAACAATTGTTTATTTAAATGTTAAATTCCTCTCTTTTGGGCCTTGTGTGAGAGTTGGAGGCCAATAGAAGTGGGTACGACATACTGAACCCAGCTCCCCGTCACATGAACTACCCCAATTGTGAAGACCCATTTGTCTTATTTAAATAATTACATTAGGTTAATTATATTAGTCTAACCTAATTAAAATTGAATTAGCAACATAATTAACTTTTAAAATATATGAAATTTATTTTTCATTTTAATATTTTAAAGTTAATTTTAGAAAAACACTTAGTTAATGATATATATTCTAGATAGTTATTTCTAGTACTAGTTATTATTTCTAATATTAAATAGGAAAATATCATTGATTGTTAAACTAATTGTTTCATAATTAATTTTGTTACAATCTAAGTTTAGTATATTTTCCTAGTATTAAACTAGAATTAATAATTAAGTTTCCTCTATGCTTAATTATTTATTTTTTGAATTTAATACATTTAATTAAATTAAAAATTTCAATATCCAAGTTGATTTTCATCATGATACTTAAATATTGTTATTTTCATGTCATTTAATTAAAGTTGAAAATTATCTTAAGTTTGGAATCTTATTTCAGTATAACTTAAATTTGAATAATTTTCAAAATATATTTTTTATTTTATTTTATTAATCTTTTTCCCAAAATTTCGAAATTGCATTTCTTTAATGCAGAAATTTCGAATTTTATTTGAAAAATAGATTAAAGTTGAAAATTATTTATTCTAATTTTGGACCAACTTAAATCAATGATTTTTTAATTTAATGATTAATTAAAATAAATGAACTGAAATATATTATAATTAGAAATTGATTTAATTAGTCAATGAAAGTCTAGATAGATATTATCTGTTTTGCTTGAAGTATTTTTCTAGTGTATTTAATTAAATAGAAAATTAATACTTAAGTTGATTCTTAATCATGATACTAAAATATTTGAAATTTTTCTTAAATATTTAATTAAATTGAAAAATTATATTTTTGTTGTAAATTAATTTTATTAATTAATTTTGGGCCAACATAAAATTAAGATAATTTTTCGAGGATTTATTTTTATTTTATCTTAAAGCATTTTCGAAAGTAGTATTCTTATACACTTCATTTTTCGAAATGCAATATATATTTATAGAAAATTAAATTTAAGATGTAAATTAATTTTGAAACAACTTAAATTGCATATTTTTCTAAATATATATGGAAATTATTACTAAGATGGAAATAATTCGCATTATTTTCATATCCATCTAAGTATAATTTATAAATATTACATTAAAATTTATATTTAGACTTTTCATTCTAAATTTGAAATTTTAATTAAATAAATATATATATTTAAAATAAATAAATTAAAATAAGTTTCAGAAGAAAATACAACTTTCATTAAATAATGAGCTTTATTATTAAGATATTCGATCTCCATTGTTAGTTTTACATAGCTATTGTTTTAGTGAGTAATCCTCCCTAACGGAGGAACGTTCATTAGCAAGTTAGCACCGTTTAATCGCGAAAGATAAGTATATTTGTAAGTGTTTTATATGGTATTGTAAGACTATGGAAATTCAGCACCAAAAAGAAGGAGAAAAGAAGATCGAGATTCAGATATTGATAATGCTCTGCAACAGAAAGGAATCAAGGGCTAGAGATCTGAATGGAAGGAGTCATAATATTCCGCTGCACCCACTGTAAGGTTTTCTAAACTTTATATGTGTTTATTTAATTATTTTAGAAT
Source organism: Cannabis sativa (assembly GCF_029168945.1). Classification (NCBI taxonomy): domain Eukaryota; kingdom Viridiplantae; phylum Streptophyta; class Magnoliopsida; order Rosales; family Cannabaceae; genus Cannabis; species Cannabis sativa. Next base: position 438,203 of record NW_026870043.1, on the reverse strand, counting down.
TCATATTAGGATGTTAATCAAACATACTTGGTAGTAAATCTAGATCCTGGTAAAATATTTCCAACAAAAACAAGTTGTGCATTACAATCAATCTTTTGTCTTGATCTTCAAATCAAGTGTAATATATTTGAATCCATCCATATTTCTGGAACCAGGTTCATAAAACTTATGAAACATCCTTAACTATATGCTTTACTCATCAAGGGATACTGAAATCCTTACTGCTTATTAAGTACATCTGTACAAACAGAAGACATATCTCTCAAATTTTAAAATTTGGAATTGAGATAATGTAGTGTAGAATTTTCTTCAGTAAAATAAATTTCTGGTAATTTTTAATTTACAAAGTTATATATATATCTTCTCTGATGGAGCTTGAATTATTATAGATCGGTTTTTACACTCTTCTACAATAACTCCTCCACCCCCAGAGCAACCACCATCTCAAAATTCTTAATGAGTTGGTGTGGATATTATGATTACTAATGTATAGTTCCTTAATATCTAACATATAGGTCACTTTCATAAATCTTTCTCGATTGTCCCCTAATGTTCTTTATTTGATTACATCTCAGATGGCTCCCACTCAATGCTAGATGTCTGGTTAAAAGAAAGCTTTGTAACCTCTTATTATTGTTTTGAGGGATATCTCGTTGTGACTTATTGTCTTAGTCTGAAATTGTAAGTTTCTTTAAGACTAGGTCATCAACATAGCAGTCTAGTATTTGAAGTGTAAAATACTTGCTAGAGATTAAGCAATCAAATTAAGATACCATAAAATATTATGAGGATTAGAAATCTTGACTCAAGTCATTCGAATAGACTATGCAAGAATTTTTCTATCTTATTCTCATATTTCTGATAATTTATTCCTATCCACGTGAATGGTTAGATTTGTTTTATCAGTGTTGTTCTTAAGTTCCTATCACAAGTGTCAACCAAATGAAGATTGGTAAAAAATTTTAATATTCTCCCACTCAATTAAGGTAGTGTGATACATTATCAAAGAACTTTATTGGTATCATTATTAATTAAAACAGTAAATCTAAACTGGAACATATAATCAAGATCAATGATTTATTCTGATAATAGCTAATTTATTATATTACTTCCATGTTTAAAATTATGTGTCACAAAGAGTACTATGGAATAAAGTCTACCCCTAAGTATATAGAGATTATGATCCACGCCTAAAGGTTGTATTGATCATAGTTCTCTAAGTGTTAGAGAGATAATGTGGAGTTGAATATAATCCAGAGTTTATTAGATATAAAACATCGTTGAACTGTATATTATTCTTAACTTTTTCTCCACCCCTATCAGATCAAAAGATCTTTTTATTAAACAAATTCTTAATAATTGTTTTAGAATTAACAATTATTCATAAACAAAGAAATAATTTCTAGTGTTTATGTAGTAATAACTCTTGTAAAGAGTTTAAATAACTATAGAATTTGTATCAATAATAAAAACACATACACATACAAACATAATAAATATAATAATTGGTAATTGATTTATAAGATAAAGTAATGAAGCTCAAATCATAGATTGCAATTTATTTGTAAAAAAAAATATTATAAATTAAAAACAATTGTTTGCAATATTATGAGACCAGGAAATAAAATCCCAAACTTGAAATCCAAATTGTTTTAAAACTGAAACAATTAATTCAAAAGTAAATAAATAAATGAGCTTCTTCTTTATCTTTGACGAATCCATCCCTTTATCCAACTTTCAGATCCAACTTGCTAAGACAACATCTGAGTTTAAGAAGCTTGAGCTATAAGAAGAAAAATAAACAAGGTTAGTAGTCCAGAATTAATAATCCAAATGGATAATAATTCACCAAAACACATCAGTTTATAGAAAGAAATACCTTGTTTCTTTGCAAGAAGCTTAGGACATTGGGGTTTCCAATGGCCTTTCTCATTGCAGTAGAAACATTTTCCATTTGGTGTATCACCAGAAGCAGCAACCTTTTTGTTCTTAGTAGTTTTCACAGCTTGAGCTCGCTTCTTGGTATTTTTCCACTTCCTCTTATTCTTGGGTTTGGAAGTAGAGGCAACGTGTGCCTCAGGATTACTCGTCCCATTACCATTTCCAAAATTCAGAGGTTTACTCCCTTTCTTCTTGGGTCCTCCAATCAAATTTTCATATGTCTGAAGGTCATTGACTAACGTGTGAAAGTCTTGTTCCTTCTTATTCATGACATAATTTGATGTATAGGGCAGAAAAGGTGGAGTCAGAATATTAAAGATAAGACTCACTTGAGTTGTCTGATCCATTTCAGCACCATGATTCTGGGCTTCCTGGAAATAACTTGCCATTTGGAAAAGATGATCACGCACATTCAGATGGGGTTCCATCCGTACGTTGATGAATTTCTTAGTCGCGTCAAAGTGAGACTTGATAGATGCCATACCGAATAGCTCAGTTAACTGCGTCATTATTTCTGCAGCCGTGGCAGCGTTAGCAAACCTTGTTTTCAAGGTGTCAACCATGCTGGAAAGCATAAAATATCGAGCTTTGTTGTTAGCGTTCTGCCAACGATCGTACTTCTCTTTAACAACTTTGGTTGCATTGTCACCCGGCTGTTCAGGAGACGGCTCAGTCAACACAAACAGGGAACTTTCACCTATGACAGCAATATTAATGTTCTCTCTCCATTTAGGGAAGTTAGATCCATTTGGCTTATTTTCAGTTAACAGTGGCAACATGGGATTCGACATGGCAATTCTGGATACTACAAGATAATAAATAGAAATCAATTATGGTTTAACACAAAATCTTATTCAGAAATTATTAGCACATAGCAAGTAGGAATGACAAGAGAAAATACTAAAAATACAATCCTAAATAATTTCCAAGGTTTTCAACAAACTGATATCAGTGTCCCGTTTAGGCGAGAGTCAAAGCTATCATCCATTGAATAGAGTTGTCAGCTCATCTAAAATGATAAACATTCTAGCAACCTTTTATTCGATCGAAAAGAGAATCCGATGTTGTCCCGTTTAGGCGAGAGTCAAGGTCATTCTTATTTCATGAGCTTCCACCATTGTTTCATACGTTTGTAAGTAAAATACAGTCGCCACCATTAGGGTGATCAACACTAATATAAAACACTTACAAATATACTTATCTTTCGAGATTAAACGGCGCTAACTTGCTAATGAACGTTCCTCCATTAGGGAGGATTACTCACTAAAATAAAAGCTATGTAAAACCAACAATGGAGATGGAATGTCTTAACAATAATAAAGCTCATTATTTAAAATGTATTTTCTTCTATTATTTATTTATTTTAAATATATATATTTATTTAATTAAATTTTGAATTTAGAATAAAATTCTAAATAAGATTTAATTTAATATTTAGAAAATTAAAATTAGATGGTTAAGAAAATAAAATGAATTATTTCCATCTTAGTATTAATTTTCCAATAAATATTAAGAAAATTACTTAATTTAAGTTGTATTAATTTAAATTAATTGGCAACTTAAATTAAAACTTTCTATAAATATATTGTATTTCAAAAAAAAAATTAAAGTATAAAATATACAATTTTCGAAATACATTAAAATAAATTAATCTTTACTAAAAAATACTTCAAGCAAGAATATTATCTATCTAGATTGTCTTGACTAATTAATTCAATTTCTAATAATAATATATTTTAGTTCCTTTATTTTAAATTAATCATTAAATGAAAAAATTATTGATTTAACTTGATTCAAAATTAATTAAAATAATTAATTTACAACTTTAATCTATTTTTCAAGTTAAATTCAAAATCATCTTGCATAATCGAATGCAATTTCGAAAATACTGATTAACAAAATAAATAAAATATATTTTGAAAATTATTTAAATTTAAGCTGTAAAAAAAATAGCAACATAAAATAATTTTCTATTTCATTAAATTTTTTGAAAATTACAATATTTAAGTATCATGATGAATATCAACTTAGATATTTAATTTTCAATTTAATTAAATGTATTAAATTCAAGAAATAAATAATTAAGTATAGAGAAGACTCCATTATTAATTTCTAGTTTAATACTAGGAAAAATATCTTTAACTTGAATTGTACCAAAATTAATTATTAAACAATTAATTTCAAAATCAATGATACTTTCCTATTTTATTATTAGAAATAATAATTAGTACATAAATAACTATCTAGAAAATATCTTAATTTAACTAAGTATCTTTTCAAGATTTGGATAATATCTAATTTAAGTTCTTATAGAAAGAATCTATAATAAGCAACTTAAAAAGTTTCCAAATGAAATTTAATTAAATATCAAAATTAAGTAGTAATTACCTAATTTAAGGATATTCCATTTTAAGTTTAAAATCAACTTAAAAAATATCTTCAATAATCAGTTCCTAGAATTCCTCAACTTAATATTAAATTGAAAAGATATTCAAATTTAAGTTAATAAGGAAAATTAGTAATATCTAATTTATAACTTAAATAGGAATATTTAATGAAATAATAAAAGTAAGTTTCAGAAAGAATCTAGTTAGTTAAAATTCTTTATTTAATTAAATACAAAAAAAATACAAATAGTTTATCTAGAAATAATATCTTAAACTAAGAGTGTTTTTCTTAAAAATTAACTTTAAAATATTAAAATGAAAAATAAATTTCATATATTTTAAAAGTTAATTATGTTGCTAATTAATTTTATTAGGTTAAACTAGTTTAATTAACCTAGTACAGTTATTCAAATCAGGCAAATGGACCTTCACAATTGGGGTAGTTCATGTGAGGGGGAGCTGGGTTTAGTATGTGGTACCCACTTCTATTGGCCCCCCATCTCTCACACAAGGCCCAAAAGAGAGGAATTTAACCTTAAAATGAATAACTGTTATTAATTGAATAGGTCCAAAAACTAAATTGACCTAAATAAAATTTATCAGGGTGTGATATTTTATTTAGCAACAACCTATATGCATCTATAATAAAATAAACTTATAGGCTCACACAGGCACACAGATTTGGATGGACCCTATCAAGTTACTAGGTCATACACAAATGAAAGAAGAATGTAAAAGTTACCTGTTACAAATTATTTACTTGACATATTGACAATTGAACCATGGGTTAAAATCAGATCATTGGATCTGTCAACAAGTTAACCATGGCAATTTAGATCAAGCAATAATAGGTTTTAGAAAACATTACAAACAATCTAAAACACATACTCCTACAACAAGTTAAATTTGGATAGTTGGATGTAGGATTTATTTAATTTTAAAATATTAAATATATTTCGAAAGTAATAGAAAAAAAATATTTTCGGTTTTTAAAGAATGAAATAAAATAATATTTAAAATTAAACCTACAATTTTGAAAAAATTAGGTTTCAAGTAACCTAAATATCATTTCAAAAAAAATTTGCTAACTTACCTTTTAAACTTCATGTTATTTAAAAATTAAATATTCAATAAAATAAAAAATGATAAATACATACCCTTTTCTAATTTTAAAATTTAATTTAAGTAAAAATAATAAAATTTAAAAGTTAACAAAAAAATATCTTATTTCCCTTTTTAAAATACCATGATTATAGTAATCTTATTTTAAATAAGGTCAAAATAAATTAATATAGAATATTTTATAAAAAAAGAATTTAATATCTCGCCTTAGATTTAAAAATAAGATAAAATAATCAAATTTTAAAGAAAATAAAAAAAGAGGTAAGCAAAACTATTTTAACCCATTTTCAAATTCAAATTACAGTAATATCTAAAATTAATTTTGAAAAATTAAATTAATTTATTTACGATAATTAGATTTGAAATATGAAAAATAAAATAAAAATACAAAACTACACAAAAAATCGGAAGTTAATTTCATGAAATAACATGAAAAATTGAAGAAGACGAAAAAAAATGGCAGGTGGTACGGACAGTATGAAAAGCGTACTGTCCGAGCGTGTGGAAGGGGGGACATTGCTGAGAAAACTCGGCGCAGGGGTCCCCATGCATGATTTCCGCGCGCGTAGAAGGGTGTTCACCACCCGATTTTTCCCGATTTTCAAAAATTCATAACTAATTCAAATAAAATCGAAATCGAGTTCTGTAAAATAGTTTCAGAAAGAGGAAATAAATTATTTTTCCCAGAATTCAAAAACATCAATCAATCATCAATATGACACACCATGATAACATCCAAATCACAAACAAGTCGTTTTAAGTCCAAATTTCTTGCAAGCAAATCAATTACCATGGCTCTGGTGCCAGTTGTTGGAATTAATTTTACCAGGATCTTCGATCTACTCACAAGTATGTTGATTTAACAACCTAAATATGAACTTCTAAAACGATAAATAAAACACATAAAAAGTTAAGAAACCTTACAGTGGGTGCAGCGGAATAATGTGTCTCCTTTCACTCAGATCTCTAACCCTTGATTCGTTTCTGTTGACCGAGATTTTTGGCAACTATTAAAATATGATTATAATATTGAGCTGTAAGAAAGCGAGAGAAGGATTTTTACGTGGTTGGGGCGTTAATGAGCCTTAGTCCACGAGTCTTTGTTATTGATGGATGTATTTAATACAGATTCCACACTTGAGGGAATGTCACCCTTATAAATACGGAGAATGTTCTTGGTGAGTATTTACTCTTCTTGATCATATGCAACCCAAGTTTCTCGATCCCATTTAATGAGCTTTGAGGGAGTATTTATAGTGTTTTGGTGGGGTAATCCCTAGAATTGTTCTTACAAACATATCTGTAAGTATCCATAAAGTTGGGTATTCCCAATGAATAGACCATGGGTAATGCATGGTCAAATCCCTAGGTGTTGTAGGGTTTTTATGAAGAATGTCCTTTTTGCCTTGCGATTGATGTGACTCTTTGTAGAGTAGCCGTCGCTAGACTTAAATGATCATTACTGTGGCGCTGCTGTTTGGGGGTTGTGCCGTCAGACTTTATTGCGTGTTACAGTCCCAACACGCTTCCTCCCATGCAGCATTAAATGCGACTTGATTGCTCGGGAGAAGCCTGACACCTCACGGAGAGGCTTTATCCTATGCGAGCTTCCGGGAGCACCTTGCACTCCGGGTGCCTCCTCTGGGTCCTATGCCCGGGGTGCTTCCTTGTGGCATACAAAGACTTAGCAAATATTTACAAGTTATTTGATCTACGTGTCCCTGTTCGATTGGTCCACGCATATTGGGTGAAATTAGGGGCAACATTTACCCCCCAAGCCTTGTTTACTTGGAAAATAAACCAAGGCTTGTTTAGGTGCCTCCGATTGACTCCTCGGTTCCCTGGCTCAAGCTCAGAGCGCGTGGGGGCGTATTTAATGATAACATTTAATGCAGCGATTCGCTTTTTGCAGAGGTGTCTCCGGCCGACTCCTCGGTTTCCCGGCACGAGCTTGGGGTGCATGAGGGTGCGTCTAATGATGGCATTAAATGCAGCGATTCGCTTTTTGTAGAGGTCGATTCGTTTCATGCCCATTGATTGATGCGGCGCATTAATGGTGTCAGACGGATACTCAAACGTTTCCACCGCCTTTATCGCAACTCAATCTGGCCCGTTGATCTTTGGGTATTTGAATCGTGCGTTTCCCCCACCGTTCGATTGGTAGGTGGTGACGCCCGTTCCTCATACATTTTTGCCTATAAAAGCCACCATCTTTCCTTCATTTCGGTTACTTTCCATTCCTTACCATTTTTGCTCGAATTTCCCAGAGAGAAAATTCTTCAAAAACAGCACGAACCTTCTGAACACTTTGCCATTTTTCCCAGTTTTTCTTGCTTGCTGTTATCAGTCCTTCTCGTCTTTACTCGACTAAAATCAGGACCCCCAGTTCAACACTTCACTGTAAGTTTCTTGCATACTTTGGTAATGACATGCTTTTACTTGCTTTGTTTGTTTTTTCTGGGTTCGCATTTTGAGATTTTTGGGCATGCAAGTGTTTAGGTTCTTCATGTATTCTGTTTTGTGTTTACTGCTTTAGTTGTAGGATCGCCATTATCATGCCTCTGTTATTATCGTGCATTTTCGTTGAAGAGAACCATATGTTCTTCGTTCAACGGTTGCTTAGGGCATAGAATGGGGTCTTTTTCTTTCTGTTCCCCTTACTGTGTAAAACCACCTTCTGCGATTTTACTGTACCCGACACTTGTTCAGGGAATCTTTCTAGGGTTTCCCATGTGACACGTGTCTGGAGGGGGCCTCTTTCCAGCGGTTAGGGGACCCCCATTCCCTTTTTCTTGACTTAGTGTTTGGTATGGGACCTAACTGCTGGAATTTTCTCTTTCTTTTTTGTTTTTCACAGAATAGAAAATGTCTGCCTCTGGTTCGAAGTCCTCGAAGAAGAGCGGGAAACGCATGGCCACTTTGGAGGAGGTTTCCCTAGGACCCATTGCCCAGGAGGGGTATAAGTCCCGAGCAACCGGGTGGGAAGCGACAGAGCTTCATTCCACCTTAACCTGTCCTCATCAACTGGAGAATATTGTGGACGTTGCTGGGATCAAACCTTCCACTTCGGGGACCTATCACCGGCCACCTCGCGACTCAGAGACGCCTAACCATAATTACGGCGGCTTCGGAGCCTGGAGCCAGACGCACCTGATGGCCGGTGCCATGCTCCCACTTCAGGACTATTTTGTTAATTTTCTTGTTTTTGTCGGCCTTGCGCCATACCAACTCATTCCTCAAGCTTATCGCCTGCTCTCAGGCTTATTTATTTTTTATGCCGCCCGCGGATGGGGATCTCCCCGCCCGGCAGAAATTTTGTATTTTTATGAACTTGTATCCGTCCCCAAGAAAGGGGACAAACTTAAGGACGGTTTCTATGGGTTCCGGATCCATCCCGCTAACGAAGGGGTGGTTCCGTATAATAGGCAGACTCACGTCAAGGAGTATCGCCATCGCTTTTTCTTTTCCTCTAGGTTCAGGGCAGTGGATCACCCAGAGCTCCTTACTGAGTGGGTGAGGATCCCACCCTATCAGCGGACGGCCCCTACGCAGACCTTCCTCCGGAGGGCCCAAGCCTTTGCCTCCTACGACCGCGCCGATCTCGATGTCGGGGGTTTTGTCACCACGGAAAACTGCAGGAAGGCCAAACTTATCCTTCCGCATCAATCCGTGGAGGACTCTAACCTCTCACGGGTCATCTGTCCCAATGTAAGGGCGCCGGTCGCGGAGAAGACCTTCCAGGACGAGATTATCGCCACGGCAGAGAAAAAATACCAAGACTATCTCTACCGAAAGGCCCAGGAGAAGGCATACTCTCAGGCCCAGGCGGCCTCTGGGAGGGGACTTCGCGTGGGGAGTCCGGTGGTACGAAGGAGCCAGGCGATTGCCGGGAAGTCCGAGGCTAAATTTTTTGACAAGATTCTTCAAGAAGAGAGTGGGGATCATCCTTCCAGGAGGCCCCTCCGTATTGAGGATTCTTCGGAGAGAAAAACCCCCCGGCCATAGCCTTCGGTCCTAGAGCCAAACTCGGGGGCTCCTGGTACTAGCACCTCCGGTGCCGGCGGTAAGTCTCCTTTGATAATTCGTTATGTTCCTTCCGTTGGCGAATACGCAAGTCATAGGCCTGTAGGGTTCGACGAGCGTCTTCATAGGTTTAGGATGCCATCGACCCGGTGGGGGGATCATTTGAAGGAATTTTATTTTTCAAACTTAGGAGATTTTCTAGGTCGGTCCCGGATGGGCTCTGGCCCTCCAGAACCTATTCCCTTAGGTCCTTCAGCTTACATTACGTCCAGCTGGTTCCGGCGTTCGGACAGCTATCTCGGAGATGATGCTGCCAGCATTGAAGTTCAGGACTTTGCTAGGGCCGAATTAGGAAGTCCGGGTAGGAGTAGCTTATTTGCTGTATCTTATGTAAGTGGTTTCGCACGGATATCTAACAATTGCTTATTTTTGTGAAACAGGTGTCTCCATGGATGCCTTCTTGGAACAGCTTGCCGGAGTTCACACTCCCGTGGCTCCTCCGGCCTTTACCTCTTCCCCCATATCCCCTTCCCTGAAGGTCTCTTCTAGCGCTCCCCCTGACACTATTGATTTAGTGGACGACGAGGAGGTGCTTCCGGGAGAAGGCCAAGGAAAGCAATGGGGCTTCTCTGAGGAAGTCGCCGAGGGTGCGGGAGAGCTCTGGGCCCTTCCGGAGGAGGCTGAAGAAGGCGAAGAGGAGCCTGAGGTGGCTCTGATTCGTAAGCGCAAGGGCAAGATGATTGCCCAGGACGAGCCCAAGAAGCCTCGGAGAGCCGACACTCCTGCCCATGGTCTTGACGGCGGGGTCTCCCCCATGGAATAACATCCTACTCCTCCCAACATCGTGCTTACTCCGGTCCCTGGGAATGAGGTGAGACAAGAGCTTCGGATAGCCAAGCATAACTATGCCATGGACGAGTACTCCCGGGGGTATGCCGAGGTGGAAGCCCTTAGGAGGGTTTTGCGGGTTGAGGTAGAGGCGAGCATCAACAACCCGGAATACCAGGATCCGTGGGACCTTAACTTGGACCCCCTATCGGACTGGTTCCATCGCTTCCTTGGGCCCACCTTGGCTCCCTTCGCCGCGGAGATGACCGGCGAGTTTGCTTCTCAACTTACCCGATGCGCGCCTAAGCGGTTCACCACTTGTGCCTCCCTGAACTCTATCTTCCAGGTCCAGGACCTCAGCCATTCCCTCACCATGGTAAGTACTTCGCAATTTTGCTTTTCCCTTTATTTTTCTTGGGAATTTTTCTCTTACACTTGTGTTATTGTTCAGCTTGCTGCTGAGGCTGGCCGCCTCTCCAAGAACATCATAAACCACGGCTTCGTTCTGTCTGACTTTGGGGACATGAACGACGTCAGGAAGGTCCTTCAGGACCTTACTGCGGAGAGGCAGATCTACCAAGAGGCTGCTGAGCGCCAGGAGGCAGCTGCCAAGGCCAAAGAGGAGGAGGCCAAACGGAGGGAGGCTCAGGCGGAAGCCATGATCCGGGACGAGGCCCAGCGGAGGGACAGGTTGGAGGCCCAACACCAGGAGGAGCTGAGGGCACAAAGCGAGGCTGCTGATAAGGCCAGGCGGGAACTCCAGGAGGCCAGGGAGGCTTTGGACGAGATGGTTGCGAAGGTGAGATCCTTAGAGGAAACTCACCAGGTGAACATAGAGTCCAAGGCCGCTCTAGCTGCGGAGTTGAAGGAGCTCAGGGACTTCAAGGAGCAGTTCATCAAGAAGGCAAAAAGAGCCGAGCTCCTTTCTCCTGTTTCTTGCGCCCGGTGTCCGAAGCGCTTCGATGATGGGGTCTACATGGCTTGGTCCACCAACGACCAAAATATCAAGCTTACTTTTTATCCCAAACCCGAGGAAATGATTGCCAAATTCCGGGAAAAGAAGAAGAAGCTTGATGCCATGGTAGAGGCACGTATCGGACCTCGCCTTCCTCCGCGCATTGACTGAGCTGCTGTATGATTGACCCAGTATAACCGAGATTCCACCCGCTTCTTTTATTATTCTCTCTTTTTTTTTTCTTTGTACATATTTGCTGCTGCCTTGGAACAATATATATAGGTAGCAGTTTTTATTCGAAGGGGAGACAATATTTTTTAAGGCCTATCCCCAAGCCATTTATATGTATATGACCTGCCCTTTGGGTCAGGATATTTTATATGTGATCTTTTCTTTTGTCACATACTTATGCTTTTTAACCTGTCCTTTGGATCAGGGTTTTTATACTTATGTTTTTTATTTTTGCGCATACTTTTTGACCTGCCCTTTGGGTCAGGATATTTTACTTAGTTTGTTTTTCTGTCTGTCCGTGCGGTATACCCTAGTACCCCCTGAGTGGCATAGAAACTTTGTTTTTAAGGTACTCAGTTTTATTTAACATGTAGAGGAGGTATACATTTGGACGGTACAAACCCTTTGAACAAAGTCTAAGTTTTATTTCGCTACTGGTAATATCTTCTGAGGTGATCGGCATTCCAGGCTCTTGGCACGGTGGTTCCGTCCATTCTTTTTAGTTTGTAAGTGCCGGAACCGATCTCGTCCTCGATCTCATATGGTCCTTCCCAATTTGGCCCAAGTACCCCCACTCCGGGTTCCTGGGTGGCTGGGAAAACCCTTCTTAGGACCATATCCCCAATAACGAATTTTCTGTTTTTAACCTTAGAGTTAAAATACTTGGTCACCTTCATTTGATAAGCAGCCATCCGTATTTGAGACTCATCCCGGAGTTCTTCGACTTGATCCAAAGCTTCTTGAAGCAGTGCCTGATTCGTGGTAGGATCGTAAGTCGTTCTCCTGTGGGATGGGAATAATGTTTCTACCGGGACCATTGCTTCACAACCGTACGCCATCGAAAATGGCGAGTGACCGGTCGTGGTTCTGGGGGTCGTCCGGTAGGCCCATAATACCCTTGGCAATTCTTCAGGCCAATAGTTTTTGCAGGCCAGCAGCTTCTTCTTCAAGGTGACCTTTAGGATTTTATTGACCGCTTCCGCCTGGCCGTTTGTTTGAGGCCTGGCTACCGCGGAGAAGCTCTTCACTACTCCGTGTTGGTTGCAGAAGTCAGTAAATTCCTCGCAATCAAATTGCTTTCCATTGTCGGAGACTATTTTGTGAGGCAAGCCGTATCGACACACTATGTTTTTGATAACAAAGTCCAATGCTTTCTTGGCAGTTATTGTCTTCATAGGCTCAGCCTCTGTCCATTTGGTGAAGTAGTCTACTGCTACTATTGCATACTTTACCCCTCCTTTTCCTGTTGGCAGAGACCCGATGAGATCTATTCCCCAGACCGCGAAGGGCCAGGGACTGGTCATCAGGGTGATCTCATTTGGAGGGGCTCTCGGTATGTTCGCGTACCTTTGACACGAGTCACACTTTTGGACATAGTCTGTACAATCTTTTTTCATTGTTGGCCAGAAGTACCCTTGCCTCAATATTTTCTTTGAGAGGCTGGGTCCTCCTGTATGATCTCCACAGAACCCTTCGTGGACCTCCAGCATGATTTGTCTAGCTTCAGGGTCCGATACACACCTTAAATAAGGCATGCTGAGTCCTCTCCGGTAGAGAATTTGGTCCATCATTACATAACGATGAGCCTGATGCGAATCTTTCGAGACAGTGCCCTCTCTTGGGGCAACTCACCTGTTGTTATGTATTTTATGATGGGGACCATCCAGCTGGGTTCTTGCCCAACCGTTAGTGTGGTCTCTTTTATTTTGATGCTTGGTTCTGCCAAGCGTTCCACTGGTACTACCCCCAGCTCTTCAATTTCGCTGTCCGAGGCTAACTTAGCCAGACAGTCTGCATGAGCGTTCTTTTCTCGGGGGATTCTTTCTATTTTGTAGTCCGCGAACTCGTGGAGCAGTTCTCAGAATATTGTTACGTACGCGGCCATCCGCTCGCCGCGGGTTCGGTATTCTCCGGATACCTGGTTTACGACTAGTTGGGACTCACTGTAGACTTCCACTCTTTTGGCTACTACAGCTCTTGCCAATTTCAGCCCTGCTATCAGGGCTTCATATTCGGCCTCATTGTTTGAAGCTGTGAAGTCAAATCGGAGGGCCGCCTGGAGTCGTAGTCCAGTCGGTGATATCATAGCCACTCCGGCTCCTGAACCGTTCTCATTAGAAGCTCCGTCTACAAATACCCTCCAGGTGGGGATTGGTGGTATCGGCGTATTTGCTGTTGCCTCGGCTTCGTTGCATTCAGTAATGAAATCTGCCAAGGCTTGGCCTTTTATAGAAATCCGGGGGACGTAGTGCAAGCCGAATTGACTTAGCTCCACCGCCCACTTGAGGAGTCTTCCGGACGCTTCAGGCTTTTGGAGAACTTGCCGGAGCGGATGGTTGGTCAGAATCTTGATCGGATGGGCTTGGAAGTATGGCCTTAACTTCCTTGACGCCATCAGGAGGCAAAATACTAGTTTTTCAATGACCGGGTACCTTCTCTCGGCTCCTATCATGCGCTTACTGACATAGTACACGGGATGCTGAGTTTTCTCTTCCTCCCGGACCAGGGCAGCGCTGACCGCGTGCTCGGAGACGGCCAAGTAAAGAAACAAGTCTTCTCCAAGGACGGGTTTCGATAGGATAGGAGGCTTGGTCATGTGATCTTTTAGCCTTTTGAATGCCTCCTCGCATTCGTCCGACCATTCGAACTTTTGGCATTTCTTTAGTACGTTGAAGAAGGGTATGCACTTGTCCGTGGATCGTGAGATAAAACGGCTTAATGCAGCTACCTTTCCGGTCAAGCTCTGCACGTCTTTATGCTTCTTGGGGGATGGCATATCCACGAGAGCGTGGATTTTTTCCGGGTTTGCTTCAATCCCCCTTTGGCTGACTATGAAACCCAGGAACTTTCCTGATTTGACCCCGAAAGTGCACTTCTTTGGGTTGAGTTTCATACCGTATCTCCGGACAACTTCAAAGCATTCTTCTAAGTCGCTTGCATGGCTGTTGCATGCTTTGGAATTGACGAGCATGTTGTCCACGTACACCTCCATGTTTCGTCCCAAGAGGCCTTTAAACATCCGGTTAACCATTCTTTGATAGGTAGCTCCGGCGTTTTTCAGTCTGAAAGGCATGACTAGGTAGCAGTATACCCCCTTATCGGTCCTGAAGCTAGTGCACTCCTGGTCTGCCGTATGCATTTTTATTTGATTGTACCCAGCATAGGCATCCATGAAAGATAACAGTTTAAATCCGGAAGTGGCGTCTACCATTTGGTCGATCCTGGGCAGCGGGAAGCAGTCCTTTGGACAAGCTTTGTTTAGATCAGTGAAGTCTATACAAACTCGCCAAGTCCCGTTCGGCTTGGGCACCAGGACCGGATTGGCCAGCCATTCCGGATAGTACACGTCGCGGATCATGCCGTTGGTCAAAAGTTTGTCCACCTCTTTCTCTAGAGCTTCAGCTTTCACCGAGTCGAGCGGGCGTCTCTTTTGCTGTACAGGAGGCATGTCCGGGTTGACATTGAGTACATGGGTGATGACATGAGGGCTTATGCCGGTCATGTCTTCTTGGCGCCATGCAAAGATGTCGATGGCGCCCTTCAGTGTTTTTATTATTTTGTCCTTTTCCTCCGGGTCCAGGTTCTTCCCTATCCGGAGTACTTTGGTGGAGTCGACGTCGCACACTGGTATTTCTTCGACGTCCTCCATTGGTTCCACGACCCTTTCGGATCCTACACGAGGATCCAACTGATCCTCTTCAGCCATCTCTGGCTTAGCGGATTTCCGGACCATAAGTATGGGTAGGTGGGTGGCAACATTATAACATTGCCTTGCTTCCCCCTGATTCCCCCTCACAGTCCCGACTCCGGCCTCCTGGGTAGGGAATTTTAGGCACAGATGTCGGATCGAAGTGATTGCACCAAAGTCCACTAGGGCCGATCGGCTGAGGATCGCGTTGTAGGCTGTCGGACAGTCTACCACCACGAAGGTGCAATATTTAAATGTGCTTTTGGGAGTATCCGGGCACAGAGTAACCGGGAGCCTTACTTTTCCCATTGGGATAAGCGTCATCCCGTTAAACCCTGTGAGCTGGGACCCACTAGGCGAGAGGTCACGGTCGGTCAAGCCTATCGCGGTGAAGGCTTCTTTGAAGAGCAAGTACACGGAACTCCCATTGTCAATCAAGACTCTGGCCACCACCTTATTCGCGATGGGGGTCTCTATGACCAACGGGTCGTGATGAGGGAAGCGCACCGTCTTGGCGTCTTCTTCCATGAACGTGATGGGTTGGTCCGTCAGCCGAGGCCTTTGAGCTGGGAGTTGAGTAACTTCCCATATCTCATTGTGTTTTGCGGCCTCAGCGTATCGCTTTCGCTCCTTGCGAGTGTTCCCTCCGATATGGGGACCTCCGGAGATCATGGCTACCCGCCTGTTAGGCCGGGGCGGCAGTCCGGGAATATGCTGGGCGTCACCTGCGGGAGCAGCTGGAGCCAATACTCCTGCCGTACCCCCTGGTGTTCCCGGAGGCATACCCCCAGCCACCTGACCCGGATTTAGGTGGGGCAACCTATTCTTGATCCACTCATAGAGGTGGCCCAATCGGATTAGATTTTCGATCTCGTCCTTGAGATTCTTACATTCATTGGTGCTATGACCAATGTCGTTGTGGTACTCGCATCTTTTGCTCGGATCTCTCCGGGAGCTGTCTTTGTACAACGGCTGTGGTCTCCGGTAGTGCGTATTTTGCCTAGTGGCGAAGTACACACGTTCCTGGGAGTCCGATAGCTCCGTGTATTGAGTATATTGGGGGGTGTACCCCTTTTTCTGGCGCTTCTCTCCCGCTCGGGTGCTGCCTTTGGAGGACCTTTTACTCCTCGATCCCTGGGGAGGGCCTGTTAAGCTAGCAGTCGGGGCAGCATGTGAAGGAGCTTGCCCATTCACCCCGGACGGGTTGCCAAAATGAGAAGATGCTGGCGCCAAAGCTTGGCCCTGGCTATACCCGGGGGTAGCAGAGAACTGTATGCCACTCACTTGTGGAGTTGCAGTCGGGGCAGTACCCGAGGGTGACACTTCGGGCATGTACCCTGCTATCCCGGTGGGATAATAGCCTCCATAGGCCACGATTTGGGCTTCTTCGAGGTTGATATATTTTTGGACTCTTTTCTGGAAGTCCTGGAGGTTAGCAGCCCCTTCTTGCAACAACTCATTCCAGAAGGGAGTCCCAGTACGGATTCCTGCTTGGAGAAGCGCAAGCTGTTGTCCGTCATCAACCTTCTTGGTCTTCGAGGCTTCCTCTCGGAACCTCTTGATGTAATTCTTCAAGGTCTCAGTGGGCAGTTGCTTGATATTAGTCAAGGCACTGACCTCCAAGTTGACCTTTCTTGCGGCGACAAACTGTCTTCGGAAGTTGGTCTGGAGCTTGTTCCAACAGCCCACGGATCCTGGTTCCAGCTTTTTGAACCATTCCTCCGCGCACCCACTTAGAGTGAGCGGGAAGCACAGACATTTGGCATCATTGCTGACCCGCATGACCGTCATGACACGGTTGAACCGTGACAGGTGGTCGCTGGGATCGGAGTTCCCAGTATATGCCGCCATTTCGGGCATCTTGAAGTTTTTAGGGAGCTCCGCCTCCAGGATGTACTTGGCGCACGGCTCCCGATCCTCGCTGTCTGTATCGGAGTCGTCTCCCTTCTGCCTCCGGGAGACTCGAGCAATGTCTTTTCGGAGTATGGCGAGTTCCGCCATAATTCCTTCATTTAACGTACCCGAGGAAACCACAGGCCCGTATCTTTTTTGGTCAAGGTGATCCCGGAGGTCACCTTGATTCCCATTGATTTGATTTCTCAAATCAATGGGAGGACATCTCTGTCCTCTTCTCCCTCTACCCCCTGGTTCCTGGTGCACATAAACGCTTTTTCGGTCCCCTCGATCCTAAGGGCCAAGACTCCCTTTTTGGGGCTTGCCCCTCTGCGGACCTTTCCCTTTAGGGAAATCTGAGCGGACCTTTCGCGAATCCTGCACCTTTTTCTTTCGCCCAGGGGTAGAAGTAGGGTTTTTTGTCTGATTTCCCTCAGCAGGATATCTTATAGGGCTAGGTTCCCTAGATTCTAGCTGGCGGGAATTAGGCGAAGATGTCGCTGGCTCCCTGTTGAGTCCAGCGGTCATTGCCTTGGGGTGCACGTGAATGCCAGCTGCTTCCATGGCTTTCTGCATGGCTAGCATCACTTCCTGCATTTTCTAGTTTTGCGCTTTCTGAGCTTCGATCTCGGCTTCGTGATCGATAGCTTTTTGTCTGAGAAGCACCAGTTCTGAGTAACTTCCTTCGTCATAGGCATACTCGTCGAGGTTTCCCTCGTAGTCCTCATCGGGGACACTTTCTTCTTCCTCGGACTCCTCTGCTGCTCTTGAGGCTACATCTTCCTCGTTTGGGTCTTGAGCATCTTCCAGAGGGCGAGGCTGACGTGTACTTCTCGTCTCCACCATATTTGTGAAGTCGAATGCTTGTTGTGTAGCAGCTTTCTTCAGCTCTCAATGAAAGCACCAAAATGTTGACCGAGATTTTCGGCAACTATTAAAATATGATTATAATATTGAGCTGTAAGAAAGCGAGAGAAGGATTTTTACGTGGTTGGGGCGTTAATGAGCCTTAGTCCACGAGTCTTTGTTATTGATGGATGTATTTAATACAGATTCCACACTTGAGGGAATGTCACCCTTATAAATACAGAGAATGTTCTTGGTGAGTATTTACTCTTCTTGCTCATATGCAACCCAAGATTCTCGATCCCATTTAATGAGCTTTGAGGGGGTATTTATAGTGTTTTGGTGGGGTAATCCCTAGAATTGTTCTTACAAACGTATCTGTAAGTATCCATAAAGTTGGGTATTCCCAATGAATATACCATGGGTAATGCATGGTCAAATCCCTGGGCGCTGTAGGGTTTTTATGAAGAATGTCCTTTTTGCCTTGCGATTGATGTGACTCTTCGCAGAGTAGCCGTCGCTAGACTTAAATGATCATTACTGTGGCGCTGCTGTTTGGGGGTTGTGGCATCAGACTTTATTGCGTGTTACAGTCCCAACACGCTTCCTCCCATGCAGCATTAAATGCGACTTGATTGCTCGGGAGAAGCCTGACACCTCACGGAGAGGCTTTATGCTATGCGAGCTTCCGGGAGCACCTTGCACTCTGGGTGCCTCCTCCGGGTCCTATGCCCGGGGTGCTTCCTTGTGGCATACAAAGACTTAGCAAATATTTACAAGTTATCTGATCCATGTGTCCCTGTTCGATTGGTCCACGTATATTGGGTGAAATTAGGGGCAACAGTTTCTGTAGCAGAGTATAATCAAGATATGAGCCCGAATGTCCTTCAGTTGGATGTGATCCTTCATAGTCTTCCAATCTATGATTGAGGTACTGTTTGTTGTGTGTGGGCACTTCTCTCTCACAAAGGATTTCGAAATTCTCTCTCTCTTTTCTTTGTGTATTTCGTGTGTTTCAAGCATGCAAGAGGAAGAGAGGAGGGCTGCTATATATAGGGAAAAGGGAAGCTCAACTTTCCAAAATAAACAGTTTCCTCATTTACTGAGTTATTGATTAACTACCTTATTTGGTGTGATCCACCACTTTCCATTTATAGATAACTGCTAGGTTTAGGTTAGTAAGTATTTTAGCATTATAAAATGAAAATAATAATTGGGAGACACACAACCATGTGGCCGACCATGGTGGGAATGGGCCTCACATGGATTTTGCAGTTTCCACAATTTTATTTCTATTTCTCCAAAAGTGCCATTTTTCCAATTCTAACCATTTCAATGCCAAAACTAATTATTTAATAACTAAAATAGATTATTAAATAACATTGTCATTTAATATAATTATTAATTAGACATACAAAGTCTCTTAATTAATAAATGAACCTAGAAACCCTTTTCTTTACAATTTCATGCCCTCTTAGTGAGAATTCACAAATTAGACATAGTCTAACTTTTAGAATTATAATTGACTAATTATAAATCAATTATTGAGTCCTACAAACAGTATGGTCTCAACTAGAATGGGGACCATGGATCTATATTGCTGAGCTTCCAATAAGTTGAACCGAATTTACCAAGTAAATCCCTAACTTATTAATTCCTTGTTGAATCCACTCTTAAAACTTGGAATTGCACTCTCAGACTTATATAGAGCATACTATATGTTCCACGATATAGATATGCTATCTCATTTAACCATTGTTATAATCTTAATGTGATCAAAGATCCTCTATATAGATGATTTACATCGAGATGGGATAAATTCACCGTTTTCACCCCTTAATGTATTTGGCCCCTTAAAACACGTAGCTACCTGTAAATGATGTTTTAGTGATCTAATATATAGTCACTGAAACAAGAGCTCATCCATTTACTTCTATTTAACTAAGCTTGAAGGGAATCATCACTTGACTTCTATACACCAGTAGAAGCTATAGATTCCATATTTATGTTCAGCGCTCCCACTCAATCATACTATCATGTTCCCAAAATATACGTATCACCCTAACCCAAAAGTAGGCTTAACTAATAAATCAAAGAACATGAATAGCACTCTTGAGATTGAGCCTAAGCATATCAGGATTTAGATTCTTTTAATCTAAGATCAACTACTGATATTAACTTGGAAAGATACAACGGTAAGTTTATAATATCTTGACCAAGTTCAACATCGGTCCATTCCAATGTATACCATACATTCGAAACTGGTATACTTTACCAATGTCCTTGAAAGAACATAACACTTACTCCAAGTGTACGTATACTTCATCGCTGATTATGACATTAGTGTAAATCCAAAACACTGATGAACAGGGGCTTAGTCTTTTGAATCATATAATCACAATCACATTCCACTATGTTGACAATACTGTAATTGTGAATAAATATATGTTCTGGATTTAGCCGATTTTGTGCATTTATATATATTAAACCATAAACATGAAAAATACATGTTAACATAAACCACTTCAAAATTCTAAATTGACAACTAATCAGATTTTAATGGGTTTTATTTAGGGCACAAAAACTCAACAACTGCTTCTTCAAGTCAGGTGGCTGAAGCTTTACCTATCGAGGCTAGGAGCATTGGTTTAGAACACTCTTTGCAGTTTGCTGTGGCCTGCTGGCGTCATCTCCGATCCTTTTACCCAGCGACTGGGACTTGGTCAATAATGGCAGTCCAACCCGAGATTCTTGAAAGGAGTCTCGCCTTCGCTCTCTCAATTAGGTTCCTTCTCCTTTTTGTTTTGCATTTTATTTCAAGAACCCTCAAAAATACTTATGAATTTTCATTATTATTTATTTTTAACAAACCTTCCTTTCCTTTTTCATCCAACGTCGGAGTCTCGACAGGGTGAAATAATTCGAGAGCGAGCTTTAGAGAAGCATTGGGAAATGCGAGGCTGTTGCCAAAGAGTGGAATGAAGCTCAATCGGGGATCACCCTTCTACACAAAGAGGTCGAGGAGGTGAAGAGGGCCCACAAGGCTAAACTTGAGGTAGCCCAAAAGGAGGCTAAGGACAAGTTCGAGATGTGCCTGAAACTTCAAGAAGAAGTTGATGCAGCCACCTTGAAGCTCGAGGGGGCCGAGGCCAATAGTAAGGAACGATGCAACACTGTTGCCAAGCATTCCATTTATCGAGCTTGGATGCCGAATGCAGAAATGGATTTAAGTTTCTTGGGGGAGGGCATGGATGAAGTCCTTGCCTACTACGAGTAGGCCAAGAAAGTTGAAGAAGAGGCCGCACAAGAGGAGGAAGAAGAAGACCTGTCAAAATTTAATACGTTGTAGGCTTTGTTTTTAACTATTTTTATATTTTTTTTATTTAAGGAAATGGTCTTTTGGCCGAGACAATGGTTTGCCCCTTGCGGCACTTTTTTGTAAAGACAAATTTGCATTGTTGGATGGCCAACTTTTCTTTTCTTTATTTTCTTTTTATTTATTGCCTCACATATTTATTCTTGAACTTAATATATTTGCTTGTTTGCATTTTTATTCACAACTTAAACAATTTTATTTTGATCAAAATTAACATACTTTAAGTGAGCATTTCCATTGGTCTCGTTTTTCCTTTAATATTGCTTAAGTGGTTAATAATCTACTATGTATGCGAGCAGTTGTCATTTGCTTTGGTTTCCATTCACGAGCAGTTTATCAAATCTACTTCACGTAAACAATTATATTTTGCTTTAACCAAACTTAAACATACTTTAAATAATTCATCTTGTGAATTACTTTGTACATTTTTGATTGCCTGTATGAATAATTACTCCTTCTATTCATATTTAAGGTTAAGTATTTTTTCAAGGCACCTTGGTACCTTGTTTAATACATTCCTATAAAATGCGAGCCGTTAAATATTCAACCTCGCATGTAGCTTAATGTTGTTTTTATGAGTTAAATATCATTTACAAATGCTACTTTTTTATTTTCCTTTCTCACAAGAAAGGTTTAATTTTTGACTTTACATTGTCTGTAGAGAACTTCAATCAATTACTTGAAAAACTTTAAAAATTTTAAAGTGGAGTAGGTTTGCAATATATTATGTATTTCTAGATAAATTTCAATTGACATATATATGCCCCTTAAGTAATTTTAAAGAATAAAACTTTGTAATTACATGAAAAATACTTTAGCTTTGTCAATAATAATGAAATTTTAAAAACTACATCAGAAAGAGAGATTACAACATTTTCTTCGTGATTATAGAAATATCGTTTATGGGTCGCAATATTAACTTCTACTGGCAGCATTGCCTCCGAGCCAAATGCCTGCAAGAATGGAGTATGCCCTGCTGCTGTTTACTCAGTCATTATGTGAGCCCAAAGTACTTGTGGTAGTTCATCTACCCATCTACCCTTTCCATCGTCCAACTTCTCTCTAATAGTATCCTTCAAGGTTTATTAACAAATTCTACTTATCCATTTGCTTGAGGCCTTGAGACTGACAATAAGCTCTTAATAATTTTATTCCTTTCGCAGAACTCAGTATATAACTCACCATAAAACTAAGTTCCATTATCAGATACTATCTGAATGGGTATTCCAAATCTACAAATTATGTTCTTGACGACAATGCCGAGAACTTTCTAGCAGGTTATGGAAACCAGAGGTTCATCCTCTGTTCACTTTGTGAAGAAATCAATGGCCACCACTGTGTACTTTTCTCCTCCTCGCCCTGTGGGCAGTTGCCCTAATCAAATAAATCCCCCATGTTGCAAATGGGTATGGAAAGGTTATCATTTTTAGTTCTATTGGTGGTACGCGAGGTATATGTGAAAATCTTTAAAACTTATCGCACCTTTTGACAAATTTGTGTGTCTTCATTTATTATCGGCCAATAGTATCCTTGTAAAATTATTTCCTTTGACAAGCTTTGCCAACTTGCATGCTCTCCACAAAATCCTTCGTGGATCTCTTTGATTATCTCACTTGCTTTTGTGGGGAGAACACACCGTAGTAGAGGCATTAAATAACCCTTCCTATTCAATTTGCCTTCAACTATTGTGTAGTGAGGCACTGAATATAAGAGTTTTCATGCCTCGTTTTTATCTGCTGAAAGTTCTTCATTGAGTAGATAGTTAACTATGGGCTTCATCCATGTAGGCGAGGCATCAATCATCTCAACTTCTTCTTTTTCACATATACATGGTTCTCTTAACACTTCTATAGGTACCAAATTCTACTTATCAAGTTTGTTCTGCGAGGCCAGTTTTACCAAGGCGTCGGCATTAGATTTTTTTTTTTGATCACGAAAAAGAAACTTCATTAATCAACAAGCAAATACACCCTCAAGCCTCACAAGGACAAAAACTACCCTCAAAACAATACAAAGAAACAAATTAATTACATTGTAATCTATTCAAATAAGCTCTCTCCTGTCTAGTAATCTGTTTATTATTTAGAAGATTCAATCTATATACAACTATACTCTTCACTTCTGCAACAACCAAATTGATAGTTTTTGAACAACCTTCAGATACACCTGTTCCTATTTACCCATATACTGTAGCAAGTGGCTGCAAGGATGGCAATATTGATGCTTCTTTGTAACCCCAAAGGCTTGAGAGTGAGCCATTTTTTCCAGCCCTCAAGAGTGTTCGGCCAGGCCGTGTAACCGAGAAAAACAAAAATGCTAGATAGCACTCTTTGCGAGACACTACAAGTGAAGAACAGATGGTCATGAGTTTCCAAATGATCACCACAAACCGGGCAGCTCCAAGTTACAATCTCAACATGAAACTTCCTGAGATTGTCATGAGTGAGAAGATGAGAATTCACAATTTGCCATAACACAAATTGGTGTTTAGGCAAATTCAGGTAATTCCAAATAGCCTTATAATAGCTATCACAATCCTGTTTAAGAAGGCTGTTATACCATAAGGTCGCCCTGAAATTACCTGTTTTACCTGCCTTCATTATGTCCTCCCTATGAAAAATACGCCGCAGCTTGCATAGCTTTTTCCAATACCAGCTCGAGTCTGGTTTTTGAATGTGAGACCAGAAGGGATTGTCTTTGAGATAGATGAGGTTAACCCATTTGTAACGTCCCCGCTTCAAGCCTCCATTGGGTCCTTCCACCCACGGAATAATGGCTCTTATACACGAGTACGCCACTCTTGTTGCTTCGTCGATTGATGACTGACCCTACAGACCAACACGAGTGTTTCCAGCGTGCTTTGTCCTCACTCACACGCATCCTGGGAAAACTTCCCAGGAGGTCACCCATCTTTGAAATTGCTCCAAGCCAAGCACGCTTAACTGTGGAGTTCTTTCGAGATGGGCTACCGAAAAATAAGATGCACCTTGTTGACATAGGTAGTACCAATCAATCCATTTAAGCTCTCTTCAACTGTGTAGTCCCATACCTACACAGTCTCAGAATCATCCCACTTGACCTTCCCCAGGCGATGTGGGATTGCACAGCTTACCCGGTGTTTCCCCTTACGGATCACGGGACTACTGACTGTCACAATCACGCCCCCTTACGGGGTCCGACGTCCTCGTCGACCACACTTCCGGCTGGGTCAAGGCTCTGATACCATTTATAACGTCCCCGCTTCAAGCCTCCATTGGGTCCTTCCACCCACGGAATAATGGCTCTTGTACACGAGTACGCCACTCTGGTTGCTTCCTGGATTGATGACTGACCCTACAGACCAACACGAGTGTTTCCAGCGTGCTTTGTCCTCACTCACACGCATCCTGGGAAAACTTCCCAGGAGGTCACCCATCCTTGAAATTGCTCCAAGCCAAGCACGCTTAACTGTGGAGTTCTTTCGAGATGGGCTACCGAAAAACAAGATGCACCTTGTTGACATAGGTAGTACCAATCAATACATTTAAGCTCTCTTCAACTGTGTAGTCCCATACCTACACAGTCTCAGAATCATCCCACTTGACCTTCCCCAGGCGGTGTGGGATTGCACAGCTTATCCGGTGTTTCCCCTTACGGATCACGGGACTACTGACTGTCACACCATTGAACCCAAAGAAGATCCTTCTTTTCCATTATTGCCCAAACATACTTGGAGAGCATATCATAGTTCCATTTGGCTCCTTCTTTGAAACCAAGACCTCCATAGTCTTTGGGAAGACACACTTTCTCCCAAGAAGTCATGTGTATCTTAAGTCTCTCATCTTTAGTGCCCCACAAAAAACCTCTGCATAACCTTTCCACTCTCATCTTAAGTCGGCATTAGATTTTTGTTCTCTTGGAATTTGTTCGTTTTTAAAATAGTCAAACTTTTCCAAGTTTTTTTGAACCTTCTCCAACTATTTTCCCATTTTTAAACCCTTTGCCTAGTATTCGCCTAGAACTTAGTTTACTATTAACTGCGAGTCACTGTAACATGTAAGATTCTTGATCTTTAACACTTTAGCTATTTTCAAAGAAGCTACCAAGGCTTCATACTCAACCTCGTTTTCTGAAGTGTCAAATTAGAATCCAAGGGCATAGTGAAACTTAAAGTTTTCTGGTGAGATCAGTATCACCCCTGCACTCGAGCTATTTTCATTAGATGCTCCATCCACGTACAACTTCCAAGTTTCCACATCTCACTGGTCGAGTGGATTTTCATCTCAAACTGTCCCTTCTATTAAGAAATCTACGAAAGCTTGGCCCTTGATGGATGTTGGTGGGTGATATGTTATGTCGAACTGCCCCTGTTCAATAGACCATTCTATCAATCTTCCAGAAGCGTTTGGTTTTGACAAAACTTGTCTTAGGGGTTGGTCAGTTAACACCTTTGTTGGATGTGCTTGGATGTAAAGTCTTAATTTGACAGATGTATGGATTAGGCATAGGGTAAGTTTTTCAAGATGGCGATATCTCGATTCTACTGCTAGTAACCTTTTGCTAACATAGTAAACTGGTTGCTGGTGCTTTCCCTGTACTAACACTAATGTTGCACTAATCACATTCTCTGAGATAGCCAAGTAGAGGAGTAAAGTCTCTCTAGTTTTTAGTTTGGCCAATAACGAAGGTGTTGATAGATGTTTCTTTATGTTTGTAAAGGCTTCCTCGCACTCGTCTGTCCATTCAAACTTTTTGTTGCATCGCAACACATTGATGAATGGTAGGCACTTGTCAGTTAATTTTGAGATGAATCTGTTTAGAGTTGCCATTCTTCTTGTTAAGGCCTGGACTTCCTTCAGTTTTATGGGCGATGGCATTTCTATCAATGCATTAATTTTTTTAAGATTCGCCTCAATTCCCTTCACGTTGACTATAAATCCCAAAATTTTTCCTGAGGATGACTCAAAAGGAACACTTCTTTAGGTTGAGTTTCATATCGTACTTTTTTAGTATCTCAAAGCACTGCGAGGTCTTTTGTATGATCTTTACTTTTTACTGACTTTACCAACATATCATCGACGTAGACCTCCATGTTCCTTCTTATTCACTTTTCAAACATCTCATTTACTAGTCACTGATATGTTGCCACGGAGTTCTTCAAACCAAAAGGAATAACTTTGTAACAATAAAGTCTCGTGTTGGTTACGAAGCTTGTATGCTCTTGATAAGGGACTTGCATTCTGATCTGGTAATATCAAGAATATGCGTCCATGAATGTCATTAGCTTGTGTCTAGCAGTTGCATCCACTAACTTGTCGATCCTTGTAGTGGAAAGCAATCCTTTGGACATGCTTTGTTTAAATCTGAAAAGTCAATACAAGCTCTCCAAGTTCCATTTGGTTTTACGACAAGGACAGGATTAGGTATCCACGAGGGGTAGAATGCCTCGCGAATAAAGTTGTTAGTCAACAACTTATCCACTTCCTCTTTGAGTGCCCCTTGTCTTTCAGAATCCAATGGCCTTCTTTTCTGTCTCTTAGCTGAGTAATTTGGGTCGATATTTAAGTGATGAGAAATAACTTTAGGGTCAATCCCTATCATATCTCAACGGCTCTAGGTGAACTGATCCTGGTTTGCCTTCAGAAAACTTATTAGTTGCTATATTAGTTTTTCTTCCAATTTATCCCAATGAATACACACTTTGTGGGATTTTTTGGATCTAAAATAACTTCTTCCAATTCCTCGATTGGTTTTAACAAGTTCTTTTCATCTTGAACTTGAGGATCTAGATTCTCGTCCTATTTCTCGCTTTCCTTTATTATGACTGCTATTAACTGATGGCTGGCCTTTTTATTTTGTAGCTCTATGCAATAGCATTCCTGAGCAAGTAGTTGGTCACCTCGCATTACACCTACACCTGCCGGTGTTTGATTAAAGGCAAGTATTTAATTGAACTAACTTTCCCTAGTCAAATTAGTGCAGGAAGACCCAACAATATGTCGTAGGCTTATGGTATGTCAACAACTAGAAAATATTGCATCAATGTTGTGGATATAGGTGACTCGCCCAAAGTTTACGGGAGCTCGATAATTCCTTGACTAACGACACTATCTCGAGTGAATTCGCACAAATTCACCATGTAAGGTTTTAACTTTGCATTTTGCAATCCCATTTTCTTCAGTGTATCTTGTAAATGATATTCACTGAACTTCCATTATCCACCAACACTCTTTTTGTTCTTTTGTTGGCAAGATGGATTATAATTTTAAGTGGGTCGACGTGTGGATAGCTCACATGCTCTGTGTCTTCCTCCAAAACAATTGGAGGTTCTTCAGTCTTAGCTTTCTTTGATGGTTCTAATGTGAAAATTGACTGCTTGTTTTTGATTTCATTGACATATCTCTTCTAGGCATTACTACTTTCTCCAGGGAGAAGTGACCCTCCCAAGATAACCAAAATGTGCTCTCCTTCAACTGGTGGAGGTTGTAATCTTTGGTTGCCCAGGTTATTGGGTGGATTTGGCTGGTTTTGTCGATTACCTTGTCGATTTACATACTGTTGAAAGTAACCACACAAGATGAGGCTCTCGATCTCGTCTTTCAACTGACGACATTCATCAGTTGTATGCCCTATGTCCTTGTGAAATCTATAGAATTTTGTTGCATCCTGTTTGTGCCTTGCATGCCTCATGGGCTTAATCTTGAAAAATACAACCTTGTGCTCATGTGCGAGGAATATATTTTCGCGAGTTTCATTAAGCTCGGTATAAATAGTGTAAATTGGCATGTACTTATTGCGCTTCTTCTTTGTTTTTTTAACTGTTGGCTGATTCCTTAGAGTCATCTTTTCTCTTAGTGCTAGAGCCTCCTGGACTGTCAGCCTTCATCGAGATGGTACTTGCTGAGATAGTGCTGGGTTTATTTCTCGAGCCAATCTTTATCAATTTCATCTCTTTCATTGCTTCCTCTTTTTGTACGAACACCTGAGCTCTTTCATTTAACTCAGTAATGTTTTTTACTGAGACACCATGTAAGTCTTCCCACAGCTTGCCTCCAACTGTCGAGAGGTCAGTCGTAATCCCTTCTTGAAGAGTAGTAAGCTGTATACTGTCGTTCAAGTTTCTATTTCTAGCAGAACCTATACTAAATCGACTCAAGTAAGCCTTGAGTGACTCGCCTGGTTATTGCTTCACGTTAGTGAGGGAAGATACTTCAAGTTGCCTATCTCTCGCTACCTGAAATTGTTTCTTGAAATATTTAGACAACTATTCCCAAGAGGTAATTGAGTGATGGGTGAATTTATTGAACCATCTGTTTGCTGCTCCAGTCAGCGAGGTGGGGAATAAAATACAACGTAAGTTATTCGTGACACTGCTGGCCCACATAATGGTATTTGAATTGTTGAGGTGAGTGACTGGATCCGTAGTCCCATCGTACGGCGAGACGTGAGGGTTTTTAAATCCTTGGGGAAATTCAAAGCTCATAATAAGTTGATGGAAAGGTTCAAGCTCTTCATCTAAATTGTAATTAGGCAGTTTCCCATCTTGATATTTCTTGAATTTGTTTTCTAACTCATTGATTCGCAATCGGATTGGATCATCTTGCTTTTCATTCGAATTGAAATGTTTGCGTAAATTGGGCTTCCTCCGATTCAATTGCTCATGAAGATCAGGCCGTCATTGATCATAGTTTCTTATTGACCTTGTGTCTGAGTAACTCTCAGATTGATGGCTCCTAGTTGTGCTCATACTTTCTCTATCATTACTGTGGTGAGACCTATCACCTCCTCGCATAGATCTACTACGATCTCGAGATCGTGAAGGTCCTGAGCTAAAACTTGCCTCGTCATGCACAAGTCTTCTCCTTTGTCAATGGTTAGATACATGCCCCCCGTTGGGGTGTGCATACGCCTCCTCCCTTTCAGTGCGAGAAGGACATTGATGGTGTCTTAGTGGTAACCCGCTTATCCAAGGTTGAGTCCCAAGATCTCTCTCGTTAACACGAGGGATTTCGTATTCCCTAGTCTTTGGTTGTCTTTTGTTCTCGTTCCTACGAGAAGACTCCCGTAAATCATTGTTTTCATTCCTTGGGTTGTGAATCCTTAGGGTTTCCAAGGCACTTCTTAACAAGGTGCCTAATTATTCTGTTGTTCATCTATTGGAACATCCCTAGTTTCCCCAGGTTGATCTGGGGGTTTTGTTGAGCTGTCTTCTGCCTCTTGGTTCTTGAACCTAGAGGTCTACCTTGCGGCCTTCTTACTCTAGGATTAGGTTGATTTTGTGTAGCGTTTTCTTGAGTCGCCCTAGCTGCAGCTGCCTCTCTCTCCAACTCAGCATTTTGTTGGTCTCTTCTTAAATGTGTTGGTCATGCTGAGCGTGTAGTTGTTAAAGTAGGTGGCCTTCTTGAGCCCATTGGCTCTTTTCCAGGACGACGATTAGTCTCTTCAGGACGACTATTGTCGTTTTTACCATTATCAGCTATGGAGAAAAAATTCCTTCTTTGGTTACGAGGGATTTCTCTGAGCTTTTATCACGTAGGCTCTCAATAAAAATACCAAACTATATATTAACACAGATTTTCGTTAACCATTATGAGCCTATTTTCGTAATAGAGTTTGCACAGAAATCATAAGAGATTTGAGAAGACTAATAAAAACAAAAATGACACTAGGTTTTTACATGGTTTTGTAGTTAACTCTGCATAGTCCATGAGTCTATCTTATTCAGATATTTCTGGATACAAAATTAGGGTTTTACCATATGTAAACTTCTTTTTCTCTCCAAGATTTTTTGTCCCCCTTTTATGTATGATCTACCCCTATTTATAGTAATATAGGTAGGCAGTTAATTACATTTAAATTCCAATCCTGTAACAATATTCCTGAAATTGTGGGCTATAATTATGTTACATTTAAATACGTGTAGATATCATTAGAAAATCACAAAGCTGTGATTTAAACCGTCTTTAAGGCAGTCAACGCTAACAGGAATGGTAACTCCCTTCCAAAGGTATCTCGCTAGAGGTATCTTTCCTTGTTCATAGATGAATAACTTAGTTTACTTATATTCCAGCAATGGCATGAGCACCAGTGTACTGAGCAAATTTAATAACTGCTCTTTGACCATAAGGCCTTGCAGACTGGACAATCATGTCTTTCAGGTTATTATACTTAGTTGTTATAATGTGGGTTATATGATAAGTGTTCCAATAAATTCACCTTGTCAGTACTTCTTTACATATAGTGAGGTAGATGCCTCGCTATGCGTCGTTTATAGGTCCCTTGGGATTATACCTTGCGAGACAAGATGGTTTCTCGTCAATATATGAATTGAAAGTTTGTATATCCCTATCTCGCTTAATAATATTCAGTCAGCAAGTTACGGACATACTCTAGTTATTCTATATTTAATGAGTTATTTTATTTTGTATTTAGTGACAAAATTATCATTAAATCTGTTGGTTCATATTCTCTGAGATTGACTAGTGTCGCTTTCTGATGTGCAAGTGAATTTGGGTATAACATAGATATATTTAATTATATAAGAAAATTAATATTTAAATTCATTTTATTCTTGACACTTAAATATTTGATACTTTTCTTATGATATTTAATTAAATAGAAAAATTACATGTATGTTGAAAATTAATTTATTTAATTTTAGACCAACATCAATAATTTTTCTAGTTTTATTTTAATGAGAATTTTGAAAATGTATTTTTTAATACATTAAATTTTGATTTCAATTAGTATGAATTTATAAAAAAAATTAAATTTGAGTTAAAAATTAATTATATAATTAATTTTGAACCAACTTAAATTAAGTAATTTTCATAATATTTATTGGAAAATTAATACTAAGAATGGAAAATAAATTTTTAGTTTTTAGATCTTCCTACGGTATAATTTTATAAATGTTAAATTAAAATTTATATTTAGAGTTATCTAAATTAGGAATTTTGATTAAAGAAATATATGTTAAATCAAATATATTAAAATAAGTATCAAATGAAAATACACCTCTTAAAAATAATGAGCTTGAGTTATAAGGATATTTGATCTCTATTATTGGTCTTACATGGTTAACACCGTAATGATCTCGAAAGATAAGTATTTTGTAAGTTTTCTTCTCTATTAGACTGTCCCCTACGATGACTACTTAGAGATAAATTTACAAAGTATGAAACAATGGTGGAAGCTCATAAAATAAGAATATTCTTAACTGTCGCCTACCGAGACAACGTTTGATTCTTGTTTTAATCGGATAAAAGGTTGCTAGAATGGTGTCCATTTTAGATGAGCTGACTATTCTATTCAATGAATAATTCCTTTGAATTTCACCTACCGGGACACTATATCAGTTTGTTGAAACCTTAAAAATTATTTAAGATGTGCTTGTTTTGTATTTTCACATGTCTTTCGTACTTGCTAAATGTATAATAATTTCTAAATGTGTATGAATTTATAATGAACCATGTTGTTTTCTATTATTAATTATAGTTAAAAATTTTGAGTCTTGATTGTTGGTGTAACTTAATTTGTTGTTATAATAGGACAAATTCTAAAGGATTGACATCCATTAGACAAACATAATAGTGTTAGATCTCAACAAATAAGTATTAGTAAATGCAACATATAGTTGTACATCCAAAGATGACAACTTAGACTAGTATTTACAATATGAAACAATGAAAAAGTTTATAAAATAAGAATGACTTTGACTCTCGCCTATCGGGACATCGTGGGATTCTTATTTTAATCAAAATTATCCTTTATTTTTCCTCTTAGCTTTTTCATTTAGAAATTGCTTAGAAATTATATCATGGACAAAAGGTTTATACTTCATTTGCTTATGATGTCTTCCTATTTTATTTTATGAAAACGAATGGCGCAAATGACTATATTCTGGACATTCTATCCCAAAATGATGTAAATCCTCAATCTTAGAAATCTCATACTTGTATATGCTTACTTAGGCAACCTAAACTTAGAGTTATATTAGTAGCGGTGGTTGAAGCTTGAATAATTTCTCATTGTATATTTGGTATAAATTTAAGTCTTTGACTTTAAATTTTAGATTCCAAATAGAAATTTTAAATTTTAGTTATCTAGAATACATTGGTCCATACAGTATGGCTTTCATAAGTTTTAATATCAATTTTTTGTCAATGGATCGAAACTATATGTTAATGTATGGATTATGAGTTTTGTATTCTGTGACCAGGATCCACTTGAACTATTCTATGAACTCCTTGTTGTAACTAAACCTAAGTCATCAAAAGACCAAAACCATATTAGTATCTATTGCATTTGAATCTTGTACATAGTGTTTTGACAAGATCATTCTTTGCAAAGAGAATATATGCCTATATCCACTTGAAAGTATGATCATTTGTATTTGATATATGGATGTACAGTCAGGGGTGGATATGAGTTTTCATTTTATTCTTTACACAATCAATCTAAATTTTACCTTGTGCAAAGAATTTGAAATGTTTAAGAAATTTCATGAATTTATAGTAATGGTGAATAACCATTAAGGTAAGTGGTTAAGGATCTTACAAACTAATAGGGGTGGAGAAATATTTGGTGGATATGCAGTTCAAAGATCATTAAGTTGAACTTCAAATTGTATTCAAACTTACCTCCTTAGAAATTTGATTTGCGTATTGATGATGGTATATGGTCTATGATTAGTTACTAACAACTGCCTAAGTCCTTCTAGGGAAATACCCTAGTGGTAGGAAAATTTCAGAATGATGAAATGGTTGTATACTTAGTGTAAACCATTAATAGAATCATGGATTTCCTGATCGTGACCTTAAGAAAAGCAAGAACTGTTAACTAAGGTTTGCATGTTTGATAACTATTCTATGTGATTAGGGGGGGACCATCATATGGTCATTAAGATAAGAAAGTGTTTGTTTCAACAAATACTACTTTTCTAAGAAAATGACTAAGTCTAAAAATAAAGTAGCAGAGTAGAAGAGATATTTTTTTCTTAATTCAAAAAGTGTTATATCATCCTATTCTACATAAGACGATCCCCATGCCTCTATTGTCTTGAAACAATCAAAGAGGACAATACCAATTATGTTCTTAGATAGTAAGTCACAGTACCTTGTCATAGTGGGAGGGTTTCAAGGAACTCAGTACCCTGTTATGAGTTGGAAGACACTAGCAATTAAAATCCATCGTTAGTTTAAACAAGTAATGGATATAGCCAAGAGAACTATGGTTAAAAACATTCATATGGAGTAACCAAAAGTTTTCTCTTACGAGGACAAGAATGGAGATTTTGAAAATATTTCTATTCAATGCACTTAACAAAACTTCCTATTCCTAGTATTATATGTTTGAGTTTATCTAATTCTATGGCTTGTGGTATGCCTGGTAATTTACTTACTCTAATGCAAGCAACTTACTTTAGTAAATTGCTAGAGCTTTTTTTTCCAATGGCTAAATCTATAGGAAGCTTTTCGACTTCTAAACATAGATTTTATTTATCTAAGGAAAGGTTTTAACTATTCCAGAAAAGATAAAAATCCAATGAAAGAATTCCTTAGGATCAACAGTGAGAGGTCTTAGGTATTCTTTGCTATGCATTAGACCAGACACCTGTTGTTGAGTGGGAGGAATGAGTAGGTATCAAACTAATTCAAGAAAAGAACATTGGAAGATAGTCAAGTAAATCATAAGATCAAGAAGAGGAACTATATGTTAGTCGATAAGGGTGGTATGTTAATCCTCTTAGACTACACCAAATCAAGTTTCAGGAGTTGCGTTATTGCTAAAAATTCTATTGATGAGATGGTGATTACTCTGGTGGTGGAGCAGTGATTTTGGAGAAGTGTAAAAACTAATCTCAAGTCTCTAACATTAGTGAGACTGAATGGCAAAACTACATGAAAGATACTTATTCAGCCTATGGAAAGTTCTGTGCAGTTTTTGGCACTGTACGATTAATGAATTAACAACTAGTGTTACTTACTGACTAACACAGAAGTAGTTGCCAAAAAGTAAAGAATACAGTATCCCTAGAGGAGTAATCATATAGAGAGGAATTTCACAATGTCAAGAATTTTGTGATTACGGAAATATAATGATAGAGAAAGGTTGTATTGATTGCAACCTGTCAGATCCTATTACAAAGAGAATACTACATACTACCCTTGAACTGCATATCAAGGTGTTGAGATTATATGAAATGTACTTTTTATTTTATATTAGTGCAAGTGGGAGTTTGTTGGACTTTTTGCCCTAAATAAAACCCATTTCAATATAATCAGATTTACTAATTAATAAAGATCATAAATCATTCTATGTTGCATGGTTCACATAATTTATTTTATGATTAAGTTTAATGTATAAATTCTATCGACTCCAGAACATATGTAAGTGTATATATTTGTTTATGATTATAGTGTCGTCAGCATAGTGGAATTCTAGATCTACTTATTGAAAGCTCGGTTATATAGGCCCATGGTCTCCTCCCTAGTTGAGATAATTCTGCTTGTAGACTCAGTTAATTGATTTTAATTAATCAATTATAATTCTAAAATTAGACTATGTCTTATTTAAGAATTTTCACTAAGCAAGAGCTTAATTGTGAAGAAAAGAAGTTTTGGGGTCAATTTATTAATTAAGAGACTTTGTATGGTGTAATTAATAAATAATATAAATGAATTTTTTTTTGATAATTAATTATAATTAATAAATAAATATAGTATTATTGAAAGAAGAATAATTAGTTGAAATAAAGTGCCAAAATTGTAACTAGAAACTCGTCCACTTCATAGCCGGCCATTAAGTGAATTTTGCCTAATATTATTTTCTTTTTTAATCCATATAATACAACTGTAAGCCCTAGTTGAAACACTATAAAAGGAACATGATGCTCTCACTCATCCACTTGATGTTCAACCTACCAAAATCTAGTTTTCATTCTTTGACAACTAGTAGATGAGAGACCTTCTATAGTGATTTCAAACCTCCTTCATTGTTATTCATTCAATTTGAGCATATAGTGTGAAAGAGTGTCATGCCCACACATAGCAAGTCAAGTACTGAATCATAGTGAGTAGGATGGTGGTAACCAACCCGAAGGAGAGAAAGAGATCCAAGCTTAGATCTTGATAGTACTCTGCAACAAATGTAAAGTTTTCTAATCTCTTATGTGTTTTATTTCATTGTTTTAGAGACATTCATATTTAGGATGTTAATCAACATAATTGTTAGTAAATCTAGATCCTAGTAAAATATTCCCAACATTTGAAGCATTCGTTCAAGTCCTTTATGCGGGCCCAACCTTTTTAGACTTGACCAACATGTCGCTTACATATACTTCCATGTTACGACCAATAAGATCTTCGAACATCTTATTTACAAGTCTCTTATAAGTATCCCTTGCATTTTTTAGTCCAAAAGGCATAATTTTGTAGCAGTATAGGCCAACGTCCATCATGAAACTCGTATGTTCTTCGACTGGTGGATACATTTCTATTTGGTTATAACCTGTATACGAATCTATGAAGCTTAGGATCTCATGACTAGCTGTATCATGTACTAGCTAGTTGATCCTTAGAAGTGGGAGTAGTCCTTTGGACACGCCTTATTCATGTCAGTAAAATCTATGCATACCCTCCACTTGTTATTTGGTTCAGGCGCCAAGATAGGATTGGATACCCAGAGCTGGTAGAAAGC
Organism: Cannabis sativa; assembly: GCF_029168945.1. Classification (NCBI taxonomy): domain Eukaryota; kingdom Viridiplantae; phylum Streptophyta; class Magnoliopsida; order Rosales; family Cannabaceae; genus Cannabis; species Cannabis sativa. Next base: position 402,234 of record NW_026870043.1, on the reverse strand, counting down.
TTCAATTATAAAGTCATTACAGATGGGTCTATTCCCACCATGTCTTCATATGACTAGGGAAAGACATCGAGGTTTGCCTTTAGAAATTTAATCAATGGAAATTTTAATTCTAGCACTAAACCCTTTTTGATCTTCAATGTTCTAGTCAAAAGAGTAGGGTCTCTACTTCTTCTAACTCCTCTACCAGTCAAAAGTTGTATGAAGGATCCCTAAAGCAAAGATCTAAGTTTGCCTCCTACTTTGGGCTGAACTTCATTTCTCTTTGCCAGACTCTTGGTTAGAGCTCTTGGCAGGCATTTTTTCTTTCATTCCTTCTGACAAAGCTACGTTGTAGTAGTGTTGGGTTGATTTTTGAACTCCCCTTAGGCTTCCTACCCCATTCCATATTGGGAACTTTAGGCATAGGTGGTAAATTGACGTTACTGCCTTCAAGTCGTACAGGGCTGGCCGACCTATCATTGCATTAAACGTTGATGACACATCAATCACTTCGAACAAAGCCATCAGTGTCCTTGTTGTGGGACATTCTCCAACTATTAGATGTACTAGGATGTATCCCAAAGGTGGAAGGCCTTGACCAAAAAGTCGTACATTAGTTGTGTACACGGTTCTCGCTTTATCAATTGGAGCCCCATCTTTCTATAGGTTGATTTGAAAAGAATGTTGGAAAAGGCTCCATTGTCGAGCATGCACCTAGAAATTGTCATGTTCCATGTTTGTGCAATTATTACTAGGGGTCATTATGAGGGTACCTCACCTAGAAAGCATCTCCCTCTGTGAAGGTTATGGCAGGCTCTCCAAGTTTAAGATGCTTGGAATCTCTTTCCTCTATAGCTAGGATGTCACTTTTTTTGCTCATGACGGAGGGTCAAAGCATATCATTGTATCACCTTGCTTGTTTTTCTTGATATATGGGGTCTACCAATTAAGAACCCTAGGTGACCCGCCATTGGCAGTGGCATTGGGTCTCTATTTTGGTAACCCTGCTCGTGAATTTGTTCGTTCTGCACATAACGACGTAGGTGAGGATTTTTTTTCCTACTCAAGAATTGAATCTCCATATTCAGTTGCTTGCATTTGTTTGTGTCGTGACTGAAATCATTATGAAATCGGTAGAATTTAGAGGTGTCTGTCTTGTTGATGGCCTTCTTGATGGGAGGACGCTTCTTGTATGAGATAACAGCTTGGGTGGCCCTGTATATTATTTTGTGAGTTTCTTTTAGGAGGGTGAAGCACATATACTTCTCTTCTTTCTCTGTTTGGTTTTGTCTATAGGGGATTTGTTAAACTTTCCGTTTTTGCCATTATTTTGGCCAGAGCCATTGTTGTTTTGTTTACCTCCATTTTTCTTATTATTGGAGGGATGGCTGGTATTTTTCGTGTTAGCTGGCATGTTGGATAGAACTTGGGGCTGCATGACACCCTGAGTCTGTCCAATAATGGACTGTCTTTTTGTCTAGGCTTTCTAGACAGCTTCTTCAAACTTTATAAAACCATCAACAGAACTCTTTCATGTTGTTCGTTGAGATCCTTCTGAGATCTTTGCAGAATTCACTCAATTGTAAGATACCTCCAAGTATGGTCATATATCGGCCTTCTTCCATTAGTCCTTTGACCCTAGTGGCCTCTACCATGAACTTTTAAATGTACTCCTTCAAGGGTCTGCATGGTCTTTGTTTTATTTTGATAAGGACTTCTAGCTATGAAGGTATTTGTCTCGAGGACGAGAACTAAGTATGGAATTCTTGAGTGAATTCCTACCAAGAGTTGAACTTTCTTTGGGCCAGTTTGTAATACAACTATTGGGCTATTTTAGATAGGATTGTTGGAAAGATCCAGCATCACACATCTCTAGTTACTTTTTTGAGATCTGTTTGGATCTTAAAGTACTTTATGTGTGCCAGGGGATCTTCTTTTCCAGTGTACATCCTCCAAGCTGGCTTTCTAACTTTGGTGGGGGCAGTCCATTAATATATGTTGAGAGAGGTGATCCCCTTATTCTATCTAGTTCTAGGTCTAATAACTTTGGGTCAGACAGACCTTTGGTCATGTCTTTGAGTTAATCATATAGTGCTTGTAAAGATGGGTCTACTCTGTCTGCTTCCTATCTAAATAACACTCCGTGGCTAACCAACACTCATTGGTCGGCTAGTACTCAATCGTCGGCCAGGGCGGCTAGACTCCCTTAGTAGGCCATGATAGTTTTTGGGTCGATTGGGGGTTGGTTGTACCAACGACTTGGGTTTGTGGATCCACCTGCCTAAAATTATTATTAAGAGGAGGGACTAAGTCACATTGGTTCACCCTTGTCGAGTTATTATTGTGTTGTGTGTTTTCGTCTAGCTTGGAACCCAACTTGTCAAAAATATGATCCCTAGGCCTTAGTACTAGGGCTGAGCATTGGTCGGTTTGGTCGGTTTTTTTTTTTTTTTATTAAAAATTCCAAATTTTGGCTTTCGGTCTCGATTGGTGTAATCCGAAAATCGACTGACCAATATAGGAAACCCCTTAGAACCGACCAATGTAAACTGCAGTTTGGTCGGTTCAAACCGCCGAAACCGATTTTTTTTTTGATCATATTTTAATTCTTCACATCATAGCCAAAGATATCAACCTTAGAAACCGTTTCAAAAATTCTAGAAAACCGTTCAAACCGACCTACCGAACACCGTTAAAACCGAAACCGTTTACACCAAAAAGTGAAAAAACTGTTAACGGTTAAAACCGCCTTTAAAAAACCGACCGGAAAAACCGAAATCGATCGAATTTATAAAAAGTATAAATAAATTTATATATGTATACTATTTAAGTTAAGTTTATGTATATATATAAGTTATATTATTATTATATTAATATTAATAAATAAAAAAATAATTTACGTATAAAAATAGTTTAGGTATACATATATATATTCTCCAACTCCAACACTGCTCTTTTCGTCTCTCTCGCTCAGGAACTCTCTTTTTCTATCTCTGTTAATTTTTCATTTAAAAGGCTAAAGTTACTAAGGAACTAATTATATCGTTTCTCAATATCATAAATTATAGTAATTGATTAAATCTTCAAAAATCTCAAAGCCTCCATTCCATGAATTAATTACAGTGAGGGCTGCTTTTTTCAATATTCATTATCTTTCTCTATCTTTCATATTCATACAAAATTTTCTCTTGTCTCATACATTCTTTCAATTTTGCATATACTAAACTACTAAAGTATAAGAAATCAGCAAGAAGAAATGAGCCAAAAAATAGATTCTAACTTTCCTTTAAATTTGATCATATTTTACAAAAAAAAAAAAAATCGGTTTCGGCGGTTTGAACCAACCAAACCGCGGTTTATATTGGTCGGTTCTAACGGGTTTCCTATATTGGTCGGTCGGTTTTCAGATTACACCAATCCAGACCGAAAACCGAAATTTGGATTTTTTAATAAAAAAAAAACCGACCAAACCGACCAATGCTCAGCCCTAATAATATAGTTATTTGTAAAATAAAAATATTTTCAGGTTCGGCGACCCAGAAGACCCGATTGGAGGCCAAAAATGTGACAACAGTTTTAGTTAGAAATATTGATGAGATTATTAGGATAAATTAATTTTAGAAATACCAGAGTATTTTGGGGTACTTGGAGTCGACCAAATACTTTAGAAATATAAATTTCTTAGTAGCTAAGAAATAATAAGATAACTATTAATAATAAATTTTTTATTCATATTATATTATTATTATAATATTATTTTATACATATAAACAATTATAGTAAATTTATATATATATTATATAAGTTACAGTAAACATAAACGAAAACGAACAAACAAATCCTCGTTCTTCCCCTTTCGTCAAAACCTTCTCCCCCTATATTTATTTTTCTTCAATTTTGAACCCCATTCCAAGTGATCTAAGCTTTAGTAGTAGCAGGATAGCAAATCTTTGAAGAGGGAAATCTTAATGTATTGTTTAATTTCATTTTAAGTTTAAAAATAATTAGTTTCGTATAGGGTTTTGTGAATTAGAATAGTTATGAAGGTTCTAACCTTATAGGATTGTTCTCGGGTAGTGATGGGACTAGTTTCAATATTTTCTTGCTGAAGCTGAGGTGATTTTGGGTTAGAAATTGCGTTTGGATCTTTTTAAAACTTAGTATGAACGTTAATGGCATTTTTTATTTAAGGGCTCGATTTTAATATTTGTTATGTAAGCATGGTAATATTTATGGGTACTATGTGCCTTATCAAGTTTCGAGTGATTTGAATAAGTTTTGGTAGTGTTTCGGTGAGTGCGAAAATTGAGATTTTCATGTTTCGTACGTTTTAGAAATTCTTAGGAGATCAAAAATCGTATTCTTGTCATAATTTTTGACTCGGGTATCCATTTTGGACGTTCTATGTACTGTTTTGAAGCATGCAAGAGGCTCTACAATATGGTACATATTTTAGAGCCAAAATATAATTTCTATTTTAGTGTATTTATACCGTGGGGTTTAATAGAAAACCCTAGATTATCGTATGTGAATATTAAGTAGTGTTTTGGGATAAACAATTAATTGTTTACCGCTGTTATGATATATGGGTCGAGATCGTCGGGGATAGTTCTCCACTTAAGTTGGCCAACATGTGAACCTAGATTGAAGGTAAGAAAAATATATTGTACTGCATAGTACGTCATTTGTAATACAATTAGTATTGTAATATATGATTTGATAAATATTGAGATATAGTTAACATTATTATATAATTAAAAGATTGATTGGTTAAGTATCGATAATTTGATTATGTTATGCATGTAATATATGGTCTTACCTGATTAAGTGATGCAATTTTCCTAGCGACGTACTGGGTATAAGTACGGGTGTTAGTGATATATGATGAGTACCGAGCATAGCTACAAGCTCACTTGATTAGGTGATGCGATTTTTCTTGCGATGTACTGGGCGTAAATACGGGAATCAATGATATATGATGAGTACCGAGAATAGGCACGAGCTCACTTGATTAGGTGATGCAATTTTTTTGGTAACGTATTGGGCGTCAGTACAGGCATCAATAATATATGAGGAGTACCGAGCGTAGGTACGAGCTCACCTGATTATGTGATGTAATTATATGATATATGGGTGCAAGTTTTTGGTACATGCTCACCTGATTAGGTGATGCACCTATGCGATATATGGGTCCTAGACTATGGCACACGCTTAACTGATTTGGCAATGCAATACAAGATTATCAAATTAAGGCATAGACTTGCTTGATTAGGCAACGTGATGTTATGAACACTGTTATATTATCAAGTAACATATATATGTTATTTATATTATTAAATGAATATGAATTCTATTATTGGTATAATAGTTTTATGTTACCAAATATCTGTATACTGATGTTTATTCGTGGTAGATGCCACTAGTGATTTGGATTTCATCTTATGAACAATGTGTGATGGTTTGATTCTTATTGTATACAAATGATAATTTTCGAAAAATAAACTACATGATTGTTATTATTACTCTTCTTGCTGAGTTCTTATGACTCACAGGTACTATGTGGTACAGGTAAAGGCAAAGAAAAGATAAATTAACCATGATATGACAGTCTTCTCCATCAATGTACATATTGACCTCACCGGCCTGCATGCCGAGTTGCCAGGAGTTCTTTTGAGCTGGCTATATCTGTTGTGTATTTTGATTTTGTGTTTAAATGGTTGTCGTGTATATTTCTTTAGCAAAACTTTTTATAACAGACACGTGGCGTTCCTATAAAGTTTTTTATATTATCACGTTTTTTAATAATTAATTATTCTATTAGAATTAAACTAGTTTATAAAATCATGCACGTGGCGTTCCTATAAATTAGGACGTTACAGACGTCGTGGTGGACCTCTGACATTCTTGGTGTTATTTTTGTTGTGGCTCCAACGGCTTTGTGGTGGTGTTTTTGAGGTGGGGTTTTTGGCTGAAGAGCAATAGAAAATAAAGAGAGAGAGAGAGAAAGTGAGAGAGAGAGAGAGAGTTAAATTGGGTGTTATTTTTTTTTTAGATGTGTAAAATGGGTATAAGGGAACAAGTTAAGTGTAGATTGGTATAATTTTATTTGGGGGTATTTTTTTTAGAAATGCTAAAGGGTACTCATGGTACCTAACACCCCTATAATGTGTATTAATTTTATTTTCATAAAGATTAAAAAGAATCACTAACTAAGTATAAAATATCATATCATTGAGGTACTAGATACTTTAGTACCATGCCCTATTTTTTTTTGTTTGTTAGTGTGGTCTCTTTAATGTACAGTTTATAAAATTTCCCTAACACAAACATAACTTGGTAGTTGGTACAAATTTTGGCTATATACCACTATTATTGGCTCATTGGCTTTCTATTTTCCTTTATTACTTTCGGCACAAATTCTGTGCTCTTTCTCGACGTAATATGGTCGAGAAGGTTTCAGGTATTTAATTATGATGTGGTTTGACTCTGTACACATAATTAAATATATATTTATAGCCTGATATTCTCACCCTCTAGAGTTTATAAATTTTTTATTTTTGTCTCAGTATTGAAAAAATGTTGATAGGTTATAAGTTGGTTATGTTAAGCATGCCAGCTGAACTTTTAAATAAAAATGATGATTAGATTATGGGGGTTAAATGATATATCATACATTTCAAAAAACTACTAAGTGTCCTTTCAAAAACAAAACAAAAAAAAAAAAAATCAACTAAGTGGCCAATTAAGATATGCACGCCGCACGCGCATGAATATGACCAAATATGTTTTTAAAAATTATTTATGATCCTATTTTTTTTATTTATTTTTTTACACAAAATATTAATTTTTTTTCAAACTTTACATTTATACTAATTTATTTCTCTTTTAATTTTTTATAGTCTTGGTGAATTTTTTTTTAAGTCCGTTGCTCATTTTTTTTTTCTTTCCTTTGTACTCTCCGGATTTCTCTTTTTTTTTTTTTTTTTTTTCAATTCTCTCCTTTTTTTTAATTGTATTTCTCAAACTCATTTTTCTTTTTCATTTTCTTACTATTCTCACTCTAACTATTTCAAACTATCTATCTTTAATAAATCACATTTTATAAAAAAAAATATTAATTAATTTCTTTTAACCTTTACTAAAATAATTTTTTTTAGAATAGTCACTGTTATTATAAATTAGAGTCATTTATAGGGATGCACATTTCCCCCACGGGGATGGGGCCTCGCGGGGACCCGCCCCTAATGGGGCGGGGATTCCCTGTCTAAATGGGGAACGGGGCGGGGACGGGGATCACTTTTTGTCCCTGATGTTAAACGGGGCGGGGACGGGGATCACACTCTCCGCCCCGACGGGGACCCGTTTAGTATTTTATCTTATATTTTTAATAATATTTTATAATTTATAATTTATGTTTGCATTTTTTTAGTATATTAGTATCTTTTTTATGAATTTTAAGTTATATTTTTGATAATAATTAGTTTATTGAATAATAATTACTGTGTAATATTTTAATTTTTATGTAGTTTAATATTTTTGTATATTAAAATCTCATTATAAACTTTATTTTATTATTAGGGGATTCCCCGCCCCATCCCCGCCCCATTAGGGGATTCCCCGCCCCATCCCCGATGGGGAATAAGCGGGGATGGGGATTAAAATTTTTAACGGGGATGGGGACGGAGGGAGCACTCCCCGCCAATTCCCCGCCCCGTGTGCATCCCTAGTCATTTACAACAAATGAGAAAATAGGATAGGGAATTTCTCCTAACCTACAAATGTCTTCATCCAGCCCTAAAGAAAATTTAGCTAACTAATGAACTGCTTGATTGGCAGTTCTTTTAACATGGGAAACTAAAACACTAGAGAGAAAATGATAACAGACAACGTACATCAAAAATAAGATCTGAAAAACAAGATAAATCACTTGAAGGGGAATTTTATGCAGTAGAAACTCTCAAGGCAGCTATCTCAATATGCGTTATAGACAGTTGTAATTGAGATACCCAATTGAGAACATGAAAAAAAGATTTTGCTTCCATCTCATCAGATCTAAAGCTGCCTTGAACAACTTTCGAAAAACCAGCCACAACCATTCCATCATGATCTCGAATGATAGCACCAATTCCTAGTTTTTTTTGTTCCAAATTGGTGGTTGCTTCTACATTTAATTTCAATACATTAATGCTGGGAGGAGACCATGGAACCTGTTGCTGCAACGCTGAATTCATGGAGGACTGGTTGTTCAAAATCTGGTCTGTTGCAGCAGCTGGTTTGGAGGATTTTTTGGCTCGGTTGTAGTCATTGTAGAAACAAGTGGTATAGGCAATTATAGAAGAGCTCAGGCGTGGTTTCCCACCATGAAACACTTTATTTCTGTTAGTCCTAATTCCCCACATTAGACAAATAAAAAGCTCAAAATCCTCTTGATTATATACAGCAGAAAGATGGTGTAGATACTCCCCCTTGTACATGGACTGAGCTTTGTGAAAGTCTATTGTGAATTTTGAATCCTTCCATACTGCTTTAGCATGATGACATCCAAAAAGTACATGTCCTATGGACTCCCAACATGAAGGGCAAAGAGAACAAGCAGCTGAATCAATGATTTTTTTCTTAAAAAGAGCAGCAGCTACAGGGACCACATTTTGAAGGACTTTCCAAGCGAAGATACGTATTTTTGGTGGCAAATTTAAACTCCAAAAGAACTTCCACCAGTCACGGTGGGTGTCTGAAGTAGAAGAATGAAGTTGATCCTCCATAGTTGTGGCCAAATGGAACCCCGATTTGACATTGTAAGATCCAGTAGGAGAATGATGTTATATTAATCTATCCTAATCAACAAAGAAACCTAATGGAATAGTTAAAAAAAATTTCAACATCCATTAATTGGAAAAACTCACTTTACAACTCCACATTCCATTCCCTATTGTGAGTAATGAGCGTAGAGCCCGACATGTGAGGAGGTCCACAAAAGCTTATAGGCCGAAAGTGATTATGGCTGGGGATCCAAGGATCATTGTCACAAGCAATGTGAAGACCATTACCAACCCTAAATCGCATTCCCTTGATGAGTAATTCTCTTCCCCAACATATACTTTGCCAAGTATAAGATGGAGAATGACTAATGTTAGCATCCAAAAAAGAGGTGGTAGAAAAATATCTATTCTTGAGTAACCGGCTCAACAAGGAGTTTTACTTTCATAATTTTTCTCATATTTTTATATACTTTCTCTCTTACAAAATAATAAAGAGCACTTCTCCTATATTTTTCTATCTTTTACATGATTAACAAAACTAGTATATTTTTTTTGGATATTTTGTAGTTATTGAGAGTTAATTTATGAATGATTTACACATTTTAACAAGATTGATGTCTTATTATTTTTCTATTTATTTACATGTTGTGTTTTGTGCCCTAAATAAACTCTATTTCAATGTTATCTTGAATTTTATTATCAATAAAGGAACAAAATTATTTTATTACTTAGTATAAGGCTTGGTTCACATGTTTATTTCATGATCACATGTTTGATATATAAATTCTATTAAATTTTTATCACATTGCTATTCATGATTAATGTGTTGTCTACACATTGAAAAATAATTAAGATTATGTGATTAAACTAATTAGTCTCGTGATTTATTAGTACACATAATTTACACTGATTTGATAATCAATAATTTAGTTTACTTACAGTTGTATAGTTGAATATTTTTTTCTAAGGTATTAGCAAAGTAAGCTTATATTAGATGTACGGTTATACATCAAACTGAGCAATATTCAGTGTGCAAAATATATCATAAACTTACCATAATGTTTTTTAAGTAAATATCACTTACTTGATCTTAGATCAATGATCTCAATCCTGAGATGGTTAGGCTCCAGTATAAGTGTATTGCTTGCGTTCTTTGATTTGTTCGTTAAAGCTAACCAATTGGATTGCTCCAATACTTACATCTTAGGAACACGATGCAATTGAGTGGAAGCGTTAATCAAAGGTACGAAATTCATATCTTCTTTAAATACATAGAAGTGAAACGATAGATTCCTTCGAGCTTGGCTAAACGAGTTTAAATAGTAGAGTACTCATTTGAGTAATTATATTAGCTTATTATAATATCATTTACAAGTAGGTAAGTAGTTTAAGGATAAAATACATTGAATGGTGGAACGGTAAATTTGACCCTACTCAATGTAAATTATCAATAGCTATCATATAAATAAATTTGTCCCTACTCAATGTAAATTTTCAATAGCTATCATATAAATAGAATAATATAGCTCTTATTTACATAACCTAATTGACTCATTGTCAGACTAAATAGAAAAATAAAAAGAGGGCCTTCTATTTTCTAATTCATATTCTTCTTCTTCTAAAATTTTTGAACCTTATAATGAATGAGTGATTCCCCACACAATTCAAGTCAATACTCAAGATAGTGTGGAAGATTGTGTAGTATTTTTATCACTTTAAGGAGAAACCAGGTTCAAAGCTTAGTCATACTCTACGACAGAAATGATCAACAGTTAGAGATCTAAACGGAAGGAGTCATACTATTTTGTTGCCATCAGTATAAGTCTTTCTATAACTTTATTTGTTTAATTCATCACTTTTGGAGAATTCATATTTAGGATGTTAGATTATAGATTTATAATCACACATACATGTTAGTAAATCTAGATCTTGGTAAAATACTTCTAGCAATTGGCCGCAAAGCAATGGTAATAATTTATTTTCATGACATATGGATTTCAAACGATATTTGGATGATTTGGATGTGTTCATATTGGTTTATGTGATTTTTAATGATTGGTTGTGATATTAAGAAATTTTCTACAAAAGTTAATTTGATTTTTGAGCTAACATTATTTTATTTGGATAGTTGGTTAAAAATTAAGCAAATATACCTTTTACAAAACTTAATTTCAAATAAAATAAAAAAGTTATAATATTTTAAAGTTTTTGAAAATTTGGCTAAGGTTTCCCATTCGTGCGCGCGTAGATAAAGTGATTCACTCAGACCGCCTAGGCCATGCTGGACTGACCAGCACATTACACATCAACATAGCATATGCAAATAACTAACACTCACGTGTCAGCCATCCAAGCCCTCAGCCTAGATTTCATGCATCTGTCCTCCAACAGATGTCTTAAGCCCACGTGCATGTCTTTGGATAGACATTGTTAACTTCCAGCAATCATAATTCACGTGTGTCACCATGCACACTGTCTGAGAAAATGTTTGCATGCATGCCTATGCAAAGTCACGTCCATCTAAGACCATCAGGTAGCCAGGTCCAGCTAACATCCCCCAATGTTGTTGCATGCTTATATTGCTGCTCCATACTGCCCCTTTGTAGATGCACTTCACTCGTATCCTGCTATCCCACAAGCTAATAATTGAGTGATGTTGAGGTCTGCCGAGCGGACCTAAGTTAGGGTGTAATGTCCTGGAAAATAAATATTATTTAAATACACATATTTTATTAAATATGTAATTATTTTGGTAACGAAGTAAGATTATGATCTTGCTTAGGGTAATTATTGAGAATTTACTGGATGAAATAAATAGCGTAATTTATTAATTAAGGAGATTATATTGGGATATGTGAGTACTGAGTATATTAGTTTCGAAATAAAATATTTTTCGGGCCCAACAATTGTGGAAATTTAGCGATGTGGTTAGTAACGTCACGACGTTAATGGAAGAATTATTTGAGAATATTCCGGACTAGGTTAGAATTTTATTAGAATGTCGGGTTGATGGATTAGTAAAATTACGAAAATGCCCTTAGGTTACTTTAGAGATTATTTAGCTTTGAGGGTAATTTAATTATTCTTTAAATAATTAATCTTTTATTCTTTTTTATTTTATTTAGGGGCTATGATATTTTTTAAAAAAAAGAAATAGAAAAGAAAGAAAAAGAAGAGAAATTTTATTATTTAAGTTACTTGGAGGCTAAGTAACTTCTCCATCTTCAACTTCTCTCCTTCTCTCTCTCGTGCAAGCTTGAGCCAGCCATTAGGGGACTTCTTTTCTTCAGCAAACCTAACATTTCAGAGCTAAACTCAACCCCTAAGCCAACCTAAAACGTTGAGGTAAGTTCCTCCTCATGTTTTTGTGAATTCCTAGGTTTCTAAAGCTAGGTTTTTGTTAGTTTTTGTAAGTTTTCAGGGCTATAGGCTTAGATGAGTTCTGAGCATGATTTCTTAGCTGAATTAGTTTTGTTTGTGCAAGTATTATTTGATTTCATGGCTGTTGAGATTGTGTTGTGTTTGAAGAAGCTAAAGGAATTGATTTTCTTTCACTTGAGCATATGAATTTGAGTTAGAGATTGAACTATTGTAATTTTAATCTTGGGATATGTTATATTTATGTTATTATACTGTTCTGGAAAGTTTGGTTAGATTTGGTTGAGGTTGGATTGGGTTTTAGGGTGAAAAAACTAGAAATTTTCATGGCTGCCAGGAAAAGATAGCAGACCGTTTTTTAGGCACCCAGATAAACGGCCGACTGTTTTTCTGAGTAAGGGGAAATTTCGGGTTTTTCTCCTCATGTCCGATCTGATTCGGGGTGTCCTTCAGAGTGAAATTCAGGGTGTTTTAGAGATAGTTAAGCTAGCTTGATCTGGGGGAAAGTAGAGTGTGTTTGATTGTGTCAATTAGAGTCAGTTATCAGAAATTTGATTAAGGTTTTTATTTAGTTTTGGTTGTCGTGACATAGGACCGGGATCGCCCAGCTTGTTTTGCACTCGAGTCGGCCCGTACGCTTGAATTCAGAACTAAGGTAAGAAAAGTGGTGAGCACCGTATACGGACAATTATTAATGGTTGAATGGTTATGGCCCTGATTATTATCAAGACTTTGATTAGATATTCTTGAGCATAGGTTATGACCTAGGGTTGGAAACGGTTAATACCGTTATGAGTAATTACTCTTGAAACCGCAGTTAGGTTTCTTACTTATCGTTTGCTTCATTGCGCAACGATAGTGACATGTACAGCTTGTGGTTAACGAGTGGTAAAAGGGGTACTTTATAAAGTACCAAGATTGTGCTTTTATGATGTTATGTAAATGTGTAAGCATGCTGATATGAGATAGAGTTGATGGTTATTATCAGTTGTTGTTTATTTCACTTTTCTTGTTGAGTCTCTATGACTCACGGGTGCTTTATGGTGTAGGTAAGGGGAAAGCAAAGGTAGAGCAGCCATGAGCTCGAGGTCGTAGCAGCAATGTACATATCAGGCGCAGTGTATCGGCCCAATGAACAGGATGATTCGTTTTGATAGTATTTTGGGATTACAAAGTTTATATTGTAAAAGTACTAGTAAACTAGTTTGTACTATTTTGATAACAGGGGTCCCCATAGTTCTCATTACTTATCTTCTGCTATGAAGAAGTTTTTACATGCTTGATTTTAGTTACAAAAAAAAAATTTAATTACCCGCACTTTTGGTATAATTATATAGTATATATATGAATTTTATAAAAGCACACATGTGGTGTCCCTATTGGATAAGGCGTTATAACATGGTATCAGAGGAAGGTTTTTAGATCATGAAGACTTGTTTGATATGTACATTGGCTGCAAGGACTTGATCGACTCATGGTCAGTAAGCTTTTAGTTAAAAGATAGTTTGTTAATTTTCTGATTGCCTGATTATCTTAATTGTGTTGATATCAGAGTTGTGTGGGCAGTACTATAATATATGAAAATACTTATTAGTATTGTTATTACCTGGAATGTGACCGCATGTGTATAGTTATGCACCCAAGGCGGACTGGTAGGGGTAACCACAAGCTAGTTGGGCTCAGGGCTCCTGGTGAGGGCGAGAAACCTCCACCACCACCAAATTGGGAAGAGTTATATGCTGAAACACAAGAGACTATTCGGCAGGAGGGGGAGCAAATAAGAGAATTGAGAGAGCAGCGAGCTCAGCCTGCTCTAAACCTTAACCCTGATATTCCGGCACCTCTGGTAGTGCCACCGGATGCAGGGAAACATTCAGAACCTTTGTATGAGCGGTTTCGGAAGCAGAACCCGCCAGTGTTTGCGGGTGGTGCTGATCCACTCAAGGCAAAGCAATGGACGATTATGATAACATCCATTTTTTATTTTATGCGGTTGAAGATAATGACCGGGTCAGGTGTGCTACTTATATGCTGCGAGATGATGCCTGTATTTGGTGGGAGATTGTATCTCAGCGTCATGATCTCAATAACATGACCTGAGAAGCCTTCTGGACCTTGTCTTATGAGAAGTATTATAATGAATCTATTCGGGTGGCAAAGGCAGAATAGTTTATACGTTAGACTCAGGGCAGCATGACTATGACTGAGTATGCCACTAAGTTTGATCGACTCGCAAAGTTTGCTTCAGATGAGGTGGCTACTGATGCTGCTAGGAAAGCAAAGTTCATTCGAGGGTTGGATGAACATATAGCACGAGATGTGATTGTTGCTTCTAAACAACCAGGGTTGCTCGAACTTATGCTCAAATAGTTGAACTGGCCCTAGTTTCTAAGGGTACAGAAGCTCAGATACGAAAGAAAAATATTGCCAGAAGAGATTCATGGAAGCAAACATCAGGTGCTGGTCCTGGTAGGGGTACTGATCCCGGTGACAGCAAGAAAAGACCTAGTGAATTATTAGCTGCAGGCCCAAATAAAAGGTTCCAGGGTAACCAAGGTTTCCGTCACGGTGGGAACGAAAACTGGCGGACTTCTCCTGAATGTTCGAGATGTAAAAGGCGCCACCAGGGCGAGTGTCAAGCCAGGGCCTGTTTCCACTGTGGGGTGGTTGGTCACATGAAGAGAAATTGTCCACAGCTGCTACGACTAGAGCAAAAGAAGAATGATACACCCGCTCCTGCTCGAGTGTTTTCCCTGACTCAAGTTGAGGCTGATGCTGGTCCTTCCACTGTGACAGGTCATCTTTCTGTTGCTGGTACTTTATTGACTGTTCTAATTGATTCTGGTGCAACGCATTCTTATATTTCAAGTAGAATATTTGAAAAGTTGAATAGACCTGGTGATGTGCTTTCTAGAGGTTTCGGAACCTTGCTGCCTACTAGGGAGTTAGTTATCTCCAACAGGTGGGTTCGATCCCTTCCAATATTTGTGGAAGGAAGAGAGTTATCAGTTGATCTGATAGAATTGAATTTGAAGGATTTTGATGTTATTTTGGGGATGGATTGGCTTGTTAAATACAACGCCACTATTGATTGCAAGAGAAAAAAGGTGACTTTTCAGCCTAAGGGCGAGGACCCCTTTGTATTTGTGGGGAAGATGCAGGGATCCCGAATTCCCTTAATTTTAGCACTTAAGGCAAGAGATTTGTTGGGTGAGGGGTGCATTGGTTTCTTAGCAAATGTTGTGGATATTACCAGGGAACCACTAGCGGGACCGGAGCATGTCCCAGTGGTTCGAGAATTCTTAGATGTGTTTCTAGAGGAGTTACCGGGGTTACCACCAGAACGTGAAATTTATTTTGAGATTGATCTAATACCGGGGGTAGAGCCTGTATCGAAAGCTCCCTACAGGATGGCACCTACAGAGTTGAAAGAGTTAAAAGTGCAATTACAGGGGATGATGGATTTGAAATTCACTAGACCTAGTATTTCACCTTGGGGTGCACCAGTTTTGTTCGTGAAAAAGAAAGATGGAACTTTACGAATGTGCATTGATTACCAGGAGTTAAACAAGTTGACATTGAAGAATAAGTACCCTTTGCCAATGATAGATGATTTATTTGATCAGTTGTAGGCAAAGACCGTCTTCTCCAAGATCGATCTTTGGTCTGGTTATCACCAGCTGAGGATTCGGGAAGAGGATATTCCCAAAATAGCTTTCCAGACCTGGTATGGCCACTATGAATTTCTAGTAATGTCCTTTGGATTAACAAATGCACCAGCAATGTTTATGGACCTGATGAACCGAGTGTTCAAAGACTTTCTGGATGATTTTGTTATTGTCTTTATTGATGATATTCTAATCTATTCAGACTCAAAAGAAACTCACGAAAGACATCTTCAAATGGTATTGAAACGTCTCAAGGAGCATAAGTTGTATGCCAAGTTTAAGAAATGTGAATTTTGGTTACCTCAGGTGAATTTTTTGGGACACATGGTAAGTAAAGATGGTATTTTAGTGGATCCAGTGAAGATTGAAGCGGTACGAGATTGGCCTCGACCTAAGTCAGCAACCAAAGTTAGAAGTTTCCTGGGATTGGCAGGGTATTATAGAAGGTTTGTTGAGGGCTTTGCAAAGATTTCTACGCCCTTAACAGAGCCGACTCAAAAGAACTGAAAGTTCGTTTTGATTGATAAGTGTGAAAGTAGTTTCCAGGAACTGAAACAAAGGTTGATTACCGCTCTTGTGTTAACCTTACCAAAGAGTGATGAAAAGTTTGTGATTTATTGTGATGCATCCAAGCAAGGGTTAGGCTGTGTTCTTATGCAGTCAGAGAAAGTGATTGCTTATGCATCCAGGCAGTTGAAAGAGTATGAACAACGATATCCTACTCATGATATTGAATTAGCAGCCCTTGTTTTTGCATTGAAAGTTTGGCGTCACTATCTTTATGCTGAGAAGTGTGAGATTTATACTGATCACAAAAGCCTCAAGTACTTTTTCACTCAGAAGGATTCAAATATGAGGCAACAACGATGGTTAGAACTGGTCAAAGATTATGATTGTGAAATTCTCTAACACCCTGGAAAAGCAAATGTGGTAGCGGACGCTCTGAGTCAAAAAGGACCAGGGCAAGCTTGTGAACTAAATAAAATTTCAGCAGAGCTGGCTGAGGATATGACTAGAGCAGGAATTGAATTTGTAATTGGAAAACTTGCCAACATTACACTGCAATCTGATTTATTGGAAAGAATTAGAGTAGCTTAACAAAGTGATCTTGAGTTACAGGGGCATAAGGAGAAGTTAAAGGCCGGATTAGCAAAAGACTTTTCGTGTTTATCTGATGGGTTGTTGTGATACAAGAACAAAATTTGTTTATTGGTTGACAAAGAAATCTTACAGGAGATTCTTGATGAATCTCATACTACACCGTACTCCTTACACCCGAGAACAACCAAGATGTATCATGATGTGAAAGCTTTATACTGGTGGTCGGGTATGAAGAGGGATATTGTTGAATATGTGTGAAGATGCTTAACCTGTCAACAAATTAAAGCAGAACACCAGAGGCCAGTAGGTTTGCTTCAACCTCTAAAGATTCCTAAATTGAAATGGGAAGACATCACCATAGATTTTGTAGTGGGATTGCCCAGAACAGTAGGGTATTATGATTCTATTTGGGTGATAGTGGATCGATATACGAAGTCTGCTCACTTTCTCCCGGTGAGGACAACGTATACAGTGGATCAATATGCTGATTTATATATGAAGGAGATAGTTCGGCTTCACGGTGCCCCAACGTCGATAGTTTCAGATCAAGATCCAAAATTTACATCCAAATTCTAGGTAAGCTTACAGCAAGCAATGGGTATTAAATTAAAATTCAGTACAGCTTTTTATCCTCAAAACGATGGTCAATCTGAGAGGACTATCCAGATACTTGAGGATATTTTAGGGGCATGTGTAATGGATTTTGAAGGTTCTTGAAACAAGTACCTACCTCTGATTGAGTTTTATTATAACAATAGTTATCAGAGTACCATTGGCATGGCTCCGTATCAGATGCTTTATGGAAGGAAATGTCGTTCACCTATTCACTGGGATGAAGCTGGCGAACGTAGGTATCTTCGACCTGAGGCTGTCCAAAGAACGAGTGAGGCTACTGAAAAGATCCGAGCTCGTATGCTTGCTTCACAAAGTAGACAGAAAAGCTACGCAGATCCAAAGCGTAGAGATGTTAAATTCCAGATTGGGGATTTTGCTTTCCTTCGGGTATCCCCAATCAAAGGAATTTGAAGGTTCGGGAAGAAAGGAAAATTGAGTCTCAGGTTTATTGGTCCGTTTAAGATTCTTAAGAATGTAGGTCAGGTAGCTTATCGGTTGGCTCTACCTCCTGCTTTATCTGGGGTTCATAACATATTCCATGTCTCGATGCTTCGGAAATATGTATCTGATACAACTCATGTCTTAAGTTATGAAGACATTGAGCTTCAAACCGACCTGTCATATGAAGAAAAATCGGTGCAGATTTTTGACAGGAAAGAAAAGGAGCTGCGGAACAAGATTATTTCGCTAGTTAAAGTGTTGTGGCATAACAGCAAGGTTGAAGAAGCGACTTGGGAGTTAGAGTCGCAGATGCGAGAGTTATATCCCGAGCTTTTCAGGTAAATTTCGAGGACGAAATTCCTATAAGGGGGGATAGTTGTAATGTCCCGGAAAATAAATAATATTTAAATAGATATATTGTATTAAATATGTAATTATTTTGGTAACGAAGATTATGATCTTGCTTAGGGTAATTATTGAGAATTTACACAATGAAATAAATAGCGTAATTTATTAATTACGTAGATTATATTGGGATATGTGAGTACTAAGGATATCAATTTTGAAATAAAATATTTTTCGGGCCCAGCAATTGTGGAGATTTAGCGATGTGGTTAGTAATGTCACGACGTTAATGGAAGAATTATTTGAGTTTATTCCGGATTAGGTTAGAATTTTATTAGAATGTCGGGTTGATGGATTAGTAAAATTACCAAAATGCCCTTAGATTACTTTAGAGATTATTTAGCTTTGAGGGTAATTTAATTATTCTTTAAATAATTGATCTTTTATTCTTTTTTATTTTATTTAGGGGCTGTGATATTTTTTTAAAAAAAGAAATAGAAAAGAAAGAAAAAGAAGAGAAATTTTATTATTTATGTTACTTGGAGGCTAAGTAACTTCTCCATCTTCAACTTCTCTCCTTCTCTCTCTCGTGCAAGCTTGAGCCAGCCATTAGGGGACTTCTTTTCTTCCGCAAACCTACCATTTCAGAGCTGAACTCAACCCCCAAGCAAACCTAGAACCTTGAGGTAAGTTCCTCCTCATGTTTTGGTGAATTCCTAGGTTTCTAAAGCTATGTTTTTCTTAGTTTTGGTTAGTTTTCAGGGCTGTAGGCTTAGATGAGTTCTAAGCATGATTTCTTAGTTGAATTAGGTTTGTTTGTGCGTGTTTTATTTAATTTCGTGGCTGTTGAGATTGTGTTGTGTTTGAAGATACTAAAGGAATTCATTTTCTTTCACTTGAGCATATGAATTTGAGTTAGAGATTGAACTATTGTAATTTGAAGCTTGGGATATGTTATGTTTATGTTATTATACTGTTCTGGAAAGTTTGGTTATGTTTGGTGGAGGTTGGATTGGGTTTGTGGGTGAAAAACCATAAATTTTCATGGCTGTCAAGAAAAAACGGCAGGCTGTTTTCAGGCACCCAGAAAAACAGCCGACCATTTTTCCCAGTAAGGGGAAATTTCGGGTTTTTCTCCTCAAGTTCGATCTGATTCGGGGTGTCTTTCCGAATTAAATTCAGGGTGTTTTAGAGATGGTTAACCTAGCTCGATCAGGGGGAAAGTAGGGTGTGTTCGATTGTGTAAATTAGAGTCAGTTATCAGAAATTTTATTAAGGTTTTTATTGAGTTTTCGTTGTAGTGACATAGGACCGGGATCGCCTAGCTTGTTTTCCACTCGAGTCAGCCCGTACGCTTGAATTTAGAACTAAGGTAAGAAAAGTGGTAAGCACCGTATATGGCTAATTATTAATGGTTGAATGGTTATGGCCCTGATTATTATCAAGACTTTGATTAGATATTGTTGAGCATAGGTTCTGACCTAGGGATGGAAACGGTTAATACCGTTACGAGTAATTACTCTTGAAACTGCGGTTAGGTTTCTTACTTATCGTTTGCTTCATCGGGCAATGATAGTGACATATATAGCTCGTGGTTAACGAGTTGTGAAAGGGGTACTTTATAAAGTACCAAGATTGTGCTTTTATGATGTTATGTAAATGTATAAGCATGTTGACATGAGATAGAGCTGATGGGTATTATCAGTTATTGTTTATTTCACTTTTCTTGTTGAGTCTCTGTGACTCACATGTGCTTTATGATGCATGTAAAGGGAAAGCAAAGGTTGAGCAGCCATGAGCTCGAAGTCGTAGCTGCAATGTACATATCAGTCGCAGTGTATCGATCCAATGAACAGGATGATTCGTTTTGATAGTATTTTGGGATTACAAAGTTTATATTGTAAAGGTACTAGTAAACTAGTTTGTACTATTTTGAAAACAAGGGGTCCCCATAGTTCTCATTACTTATCTTCTGCTATAAAGAAGTTTTAACATGCTTGATTTTAGTTACAAAAAAAAATTTAATTACCCACACTTTTGGTATAATTATACAGTATCTATATATGAATTTTATGAAAGCACACACGTTGCGTCCCTGGTTGATAGGGCATTACATAGGGTCTCACAAACCACCCCCACCGGAAGAAATCAATGTCCCCGTCGATATATTTCTAATATAGCTCTGCACCTTGTCTTCAAACTGCCACAAAGTCACAGCCTTTTCCCATGTAGCATCTGCCACATCTTCACCGTCACATTGAACCAAGTACTCGATTCTCTAGTTCTTTTGGCTGACTCCAAGAGTGCGATGATCGTGGATCTTTCACAACTTCTTCTCAAATTGTTTCCTCACACTAGGTAGAGCCCACACCATCTGTTGCCTTCCTTCGTCTTTGTCCTCATGAAATTTCTTCTAGAAACTAACATGGAAAGTCGGATGTAGCTTGAAGCATTCCGGTAGCTTTAGTTTGTATGTTACAACGCCCACTTTCTGGACAATCTTGAAAGGACCATCATATTTCTAGACCAAGCCCTTGTGATACCGTTAATCACTTATCTTCTTCCAAATATCGGGAGTGAGTTTCAGCAACACTCGATCTCTAATAGAAAATTCCAAGTCTCTCCTATGCTTGTCTGCGTATTTCTTCATCCTCCATGAAGCTTTTCCCAGGCTGTCCCTGGCCATTTCCAGCAACTCAGTCCTTTCCCTCGCGAACTAGTATGTCGCTGGCCAGACACCTTGAGACTTCTATTTCGCCACCTCGTGTGGCGTCAGCGGTTGTCTTCTTAAGACAAGCTCTGCTGGACTCATTCTCGTTGTAGAAGATTGTTGAATGTTATAACAAAATTGGGCCACATCAAGCAATTCAACCCAATTCCTCTGACTAGCAGTAACATAATGCCGCAAGTACTCTTCAAGCAACTGATTCATTCTCTCCGTCTAACCTCCAGTTTTGGGATGGTTTCTGTTGAAAACTTTGGGTCTGAACCAAGCATGTTGAACAATGTCATCCAAAACCTCTCCGTGAATTTGGAATCCTGATCACTTATGATGTCTTCGGGCAATCCAAAGTACTTGACAATACTTTTCATGATAAATTCTGCTGCCACATCTGTTGGACACGCATGAGGCGTAGGAATGAATATGTCGTATTTTGAGAATCGATCCACCACCACCAAGATAGACCGAAACCCCTTTACTTCTAGAAATCTCACCATGAAATCCATGCTTATTGACTACCATGGTTTCTCAGGGATTGGTAGAGGTTCAAGCAACCCAACTTCTTGCCTTCTTTCTCTCTTATCTTGTTGACATACAAGACAGGTCTTCACATGGACCTCTATGTCTTGCTCCATCTTCTGCCAATAGTAAGACTTCAACAGTAAAGCTAGCATCCTAGCCAGACCTGGGTGACCATCCCACTTAGTATCGTGGGTTTCTTTAAGCAATTTCCTTCTTAAAGTTCCACTGTTTGATATAAACAATATGCCACCCTTGGCATAGAGAAAGTCCACCTTCTTCCCAATACCGCACCAGTTCTCCATTTCATGCTTCCTCAAAAAGTCCACCAGTGACTGCTCCCTCACCCGGTCGAAGAAAGTTGTGTACTCAACTGAGTCAACGCACCAACAAAAGCATGTACATCTTTTCGGCTAAGTGCATCAGGCACTTAATTCTGCTTCCCCGATCTATGCACCCATAAAAAATCAAATTTAGCCAAATACTTCTGCCAACGAGCCTACTTTGGGGTTAGCTTCTTCAGAGATTGAAAGTACGTGTTGACCACATTGTTTGTCACCACTATAAATTTTGTTCCTAGAAGATAGTGCCTCCACACATCTAAACAGTGCACTACCACAGCCATTTCCTTCTCATGGTTAGAAAACCTTTGTTCAACATCCATTAACTTTCGACTCTCAAAAGCTATTGGATGACCATCCTGCACGAGTACTCCACCCAAGGCACAATCCGATGCATCTGTTTGTACTTCAAATGGTAGATCAAAATCAAGCAACTTTATTATCTGTTCCGAAAACACTGCTACTTTTAGCTTCTCAAATGCCTCGTTGCATTCTTCGGACCAACACCATTTCTGATCCTTTTTAAGGAGACCAGTAACAACACTCACCTTCTTTGAGTACCCTTTGATGAACTTCCGATACTAATTAGCGAATCCCAAAAATGGTCGCAACTCCGCTACCTTAGTGGGAATAGGCTAATCCACATCTGCTGGACACGCATGAGGCGTAGGAATGAATATGTCGTATTTTGAGAATCGATCCACCACCACCAAGATAGACCGAAACCTCTTTACTTCTAGAAATCTCACCATGAAATCCATGCTTATTGACTACCATGGTTTCTCAGGGATTGGTAGAGGTTCAAGCAACCCAACTTCTTGCCTTCTTTCTCTCTTATCTTGTTGACATACAGGACAGGTCTTCACATGGACCTCTATGTCTTGCTCCATCTTCTGCCAATAGTAAGACTTCAACAGTAAAGCTAGCATCCTAGCCAGACCTGGGTGACCATCCCACCTAGTATCGTGGGTTTCTTTAAGCAATTTCCTTCTTAAAGTTCCACTGTTTGATATAAACAATATGCCACCCTTGGCATAGAGAAAGTCCACCTTCTTCCCAATACCGCACCAGTTCTCCATTTCATGCTTCCTCAAAAAGTCCACCAGTGACTGCTCCCTCACCCAGTCGAAGAAAGTTGTGTACTCAACTGAGTCAACGCACCAACAAAAGCATGTACATCTTTTCGGCTAAGTGCATGTAACGCCCTGAACCTCAGGAACGCCACGTGTGTGTGCTTTTATAATCTTATTATCAATAATCTATTAGTTTAGGAAAAGTGTGGTTTAATTCAAAAAAAAAATATTATCTTTAATTAAATTTAAAAATAGAAACTTTAGTTCAAAATACTGTCGTAATATGGGGATCCCCTGCTAATAAAATTCTTTTATAACCAATTATAAAACCATTAATACAAGAGTAGGTTATACATCCAATCATAGAAAAAAGGGTGATCCTGCTTCCTGGAAGCCAAGACAACACGATTGATATGTACATTGCTGGGAGACCTCTGACTCGTGGCCAAAAAGAACCGCTAATCTTCTTACCTGCATCATGAAGCACACGTGAGTCATAATGACTCAGCAAGAAAGCTATTAGACAAAAGAAAATTATGGAGAGTGATAGTAGATTTCTTTTCAACAGATTATTCATACCAGTAGATTGTACTCTTTCAACGTATATTTACAATTCAACGTCTATATGAGCAACTCATTACAAAATTAAGAGTATTTATAGCTATACATAATCAATAATCTCAGCATTTCCTAAAACACCTTAATCATGCATTATCATAAATATTTATTTTCAATGCTTCATAAAGCACCCTAGTTCACACATTAGCATATCCACACAATTTCAGTGCTTCATAAAGCACTCCAATCATACATCATTACAACCTGTTTTCTTACATCCCTAAGCCACAGAGACTGTAAGAAAAATGACCAATTTCATAAGCAATTTAACATTTATTCAATCCTACCTTAACAAAAATGTATTCAATTACAACTCATCACATAATAACACTCTTGATCGTTCCACAACTTCATAACCACATAATTTAGGTACTTCATAAAGTACCCCTACCACTCGTTAACCACGAGCTGTATATGTCACTATCGTTGTCCGATACAACAAACGATAAGTAAGAAACCTATCCGCGGTTTCAGGAGTAATTACTCATAACGGTAATAACCGTTTCTTTTACTCAATCATAATCGAGCCAAACGATAATAATCGTTTCATAATACTTCCCTCGATCATAATCGAGTCAAACGATAATAATCGTTTCATAATATTTCCCTCGAACATAATCGAGTCAAATGATAATAATCGTTTCAAAATACTTCCCTCGATCATAATCGAGTCAAACGATAATAATCGTTTCGTAATATTTCCCTCGAACATAATCGAGACTATCACAATTATAATTGTTAACTACAAACGGTATATAGTACTTTTCTTACCTCAAGTCCAAAGTCAAGTATGTGGGCCGACCTGAGTGGAATGATGCCCGACACTTTCGAGTCCTTGATTGCTTCTAGGTTGTGCTTAGGTTCTACAAGCTACTTCAATTCAAGAGAAATGGTGAAGTTTTGATCCTTTGCTGGCTGGTTTTTGGTTCACACGAAGGGAAGAAGAAGGAGAAGAAGAAAAAGTTGTTTCTTGCCTTGGAAGCTTTTCCCTTAAATAGGGTTTCTTATTATTTTCTTTCTTTCTTTTTTTTTAAAAAAATAGTGGGCAGCCCACAAAGTCTAGAAAGTCAAAATACCTATTATACAAAATGACTAATTTACCCCCAAAGAAATTAAACTTTAAAATAACCTAGGGGCATTTTGGTAATTTTCTAACTTTCCCGATTTAACCTAGTTCTCAACATCTTAACCTAGTCCGGTATAATTTCCAATATAACACAATTTCAACAATCGTGACATTTCTGACCATTCTGTCGAGTTCCACAATTGCCAGGCCCGAAAATATTTTATTCGAATTATGGTATCTACGATACCCACATATTTTAATACAATCTCCGTAATTAATCAATTACGCTTTATTATTCATTTACTCATAATTTCCTAATCAACTCGTAATTAGTTTAAGTAGGATTATAATCCTACTCTAATACCCACTTAATCACATATTTAATAAAATATGTCCAATTAAAATATCAATATATTTTTCGGGATATTACAACTATCCCCTCCTTATAGAAATTTCGTCCTCGAAATTATTCAAATAAGTCAGGATACAGCTCCCGCAACTACGAATTTAACTCTTGAATTGCCTTTCAATCTTGTTATTCTCTCAGGGCACTAAAACTAACGGTATAGTCTTTACTTCGCAACACTTTCTCTTTCAATTCAGAAAATCTATACCGACTGTTCCTCATATGACAAGTCTTTTTGTATTTCAATATTTTCATAACTCCATATATAGATTGCTTCTACCTCATACTCCTGAAACATTGAAGTGCATATTAGAAACCCTAGATAAAGCAGGGAGTATGTTTAGCTAATAAGCTACCCGACCTACCCTTTCCAGAAATTCTGACGGACCGGTTAACCTGAGACTTAACTTTCCTTTCTTCCCAATTTCTGAATTCCCCTCATTGGAACAACCTGAAGGAAGATAAAATTCCCCACTTGAAATTTAATGCCTCAATACTTTAGATCAGTATAGCTTTTTCATCCTTTATATAAAGCAACGTGCGAACTTGAAACTTTAAATCGCATCAGTGCCACATTCACAGTACTCTAATAACTGTTATTATATAAAGACTCATTCAGTGAATGATGTTTACTTCAAGAAACCTCAAAATCTATCACATATGCTTGTCACTGACTCTCTCAGCCTTTAAATGTACACTTTAAATCTCAATCTGAGATAATTACTTTTGAAGCATGACAGAGTTGATCTAGTTTTTTGTCAAATAGATTAGCACAGTAATCCGCTTTAACTGATAAGAAATACTATATTGACTTTGTACACTTATTCCTACTTACTCAAATAGTATCATAGAACCCTACAATTCTATAGTTTCCAACCAGAAAGTCTATGGTTACTTCTTTCCATTTCCACTCAAGTATCTTTAGGGTTTGAAATATTCCTACTGGTCTCTGACACTCTGCCTTAACTTGCTGACAGATTGAACACTTGACACATACTCCATAATGTCGTCTTTCATGCCTAGTAGAAGACATTTTACATCGTGATACTCCTCAGTTGTTCCCGGGTGTAAAGAGTATGGTGTAGTACGAGACTCATCTAGAATCTTCTGTTTGATATCCTTATCGACCGGTACACAAACCGTGTCTTTGTATAAAAAAAAAAATCCCTTCAGATGAAATTAAAAGAAAAAGTCCTTTGTTGACCTAGTTTCAAGTCTTTCTTTGTACCCTTGTAGCTCAGAGTCACCCTGCGCTGATACATTAGACTATAGTGTGATAGTAACAAGTTCTCCAATCATGAACTCGATCCCCACTCTATTTAAATCTTCATCCAACTTTGGTAAAATCTTGTCCTAGACATCTCCAAATTAAAGCATCCATTACAAATTTTCTTTCCTAGATTGATAGAGAATCTCACCGTTAAAAATTTCAATAAACTTTAACCGTCACCATTGTCTCCCATCTAAATTCTTCCAAAAGAAAAGTATTTGAGGCTTTCGTGATCTGTAAGACTTCACATTTTCACCATATAGAAAATGGTTCCCAACTTTCAGTGCAAAACGATTACTGCCAATTCAATATCATGACTAAAATACCACTTTGCATACTCCTTCAATTGGTCTAAGTAATTAGGCAACAACTCTCCTAAACTGTGTCAGAATACAATCTAATCCTTGTATAGAAGTATCACATCAAATCACATTTTTCCCCTCACTGACTAACAATGTTAACATTGGTATAATGGTTAATCTCTATTTCAATTTTTTCGATTTGATTCCACTAAGGGCGTTGCCAACCCCCAGCAAATATTCTGTAGTATCTTGTTAATTCTAGAAAATCTCTAACCTTCATTGCAAATTTGGGATCAGCAAAACTCGCATTTCTTACATTAAGCACAAAACTTATGCTTCTAGAGACATTACAAAATCATCCAAGGGTGTCTCTCATATGGCTCCCTTGGATTCGAAGAAATCACAATACCCTTAATGAAAACAATTACAAACTCATCGGTACAAAAACTGTTTTAGGAACATCCTCCTTTCGAGTCTTCAACTAGTAATAACCAGATCGAAGACCGAACCTAGAGAAAATGATCCTTTCATAAAATTAATCAACATAACATCTATCCTTGACAAAGGATACTCGTTCTTCACCGTTAATTGGTTTAATCTCCCAGCAGTCAACACCCACTCATAAGGTTTCGTCCTTCTTCCTCACAAACAAAACCTACTCAGGCTAGAAATTTCAAGCCTAATATTTCCTGTGATGGATTATTCACCCCTTTCAATTCTGCAGTTACCATCCAACTCAGAACTTTGGGTACAGGTTTTACTCATAGTATCAATTCAATTCATAATGAATTTCCCATTTCATCAATAATCTTGGTAGCTCTTCTGAAAAGGCATCTAGAAGCCTTTGAGCCAAAAATTGTGTCCCAGTTCCACCCGATGTTTCCTTTGCAATATTTGCCACACTAACTAAAAGGTTGGTGCATCCATCCCATAATAAACCTTCAGCCTTAAACGCCATGATCAATAGATTTCAGGACCTTTGATCCTTGCCCAAGAACACGAAGGTCCTCACCTTCTGATTCAAAAGTTACCATCTTTCCTTCCTAATTAATATTTGCACTATACTTTACAAGTCAATCCAATCCTCAACATTACCTCAAATCATCTAAATTTAACTCAACCAAAACAACCAACCATTCTCTTACTAGGACTCGTAACCAATGGTTTTTTTTTTTTTGTCAAGATCATTAAAGTTAACATCCTTTAGCCAATCCAACACTGGACATTTACTTTCATGAATATCTCTCTTCATATTATTTCTTTTGTGATCTAATCCTTATACCCTCAACAGTAAGGGTTAGCTCAATCACCTGAGCATAAAACTAGAAAACTCCTAATTATTTAACCATAATATCTACATTCTGAACAATATACCTGTTCCACCTTAAAGCCTTCCTAGCGGCCTTAGTAGTCGTTGCATTTTAACAAAACTTTGCCAATCGGTCTAGCTTAGTATCATTCTCCATTATTGCGCTGCCCGAAATCAACCATACAGGTTCTACTATAGTGTCACTCAGATAATCTCTTACTTCATAGCATTCATTTGCTCTCAGCCCTGTGGTAGGAAGATTTATACCCACACTACCTACCCCGAGCCTAGTAGGCTCTCAATTTTACTTACTAGATCACCTCAGGTATACCTCCTAGTATACCCGTGATCAATCCTTTCTCATAGTTAAAATCTTTCTAACTAGAATTAATGCTAATAAGCATTACCGCACATGCATAGACATACTTAGCAACCTTATATCAAAAACTTATCACGCTTCTCTAACAACTTTACACATATCAAATAAGAAGACAATTCAAATAATTAGTAAATAAACCACTAATCAACTAACAATCAACACTTACTAAACCAAGAGTCGAACGAGTCTTCGCAGCCAAAGTACATATCAAACCAGTCTTCAGGATCTTTAAACCTTGGTCGCTCTGATACCATGTTGTAACGCCCTGAACCTCAGGAACGCCACGTGTGTGTGCTTTTATAATCTTATTATCAATAATCTATTAGTTTAGGAAAAGTGTAGTTTAATTCAAAAAAAAATATTATCTTTAATTAAATTTAAAAATAGAAACTTTAGTTCAAAATACTGTCGTAATATGGGGATCCCCTGCTAATAAAATTCTTTTATAACCAATTATAAAACCATTAATACAAGAGTAGGTTATACATCCAATCATAGAAAAAAGGGTGATCCTGCTTCCTGGAAGCCAAGACAACACGATTGATATGTACATTGCTGGGAGACCTCTGACTCGTGGCCAAAAAGAACTGCTAATCTTCTTACCTGCATCATGAAGCACACGTGAGTCATAATGACTCAGCAAGAAAGCTATTAGACAAAAGAAAATTATGGAAAGTGATAGTAGATTTCTTTTCAACAGATTATTCATACCAGTAGATTGTACTCTTTCAACGTATATTTACAATTCAACGTCTATATGAGCAACTCATTACAAAATTAAGAGTATTTATAGCTATACATAATCAATAATCTCAGCATTTCCTAAAACACCTTAATCATGCATTATCATAAATATTTATTTTCAATGCTTCATAAAGCACCCTAGTTCACACATTAGCATATCCACACAATTTCAGTGCTTCATAAAGCACTCCAATCATACATCATTACAACCTGTTTTCTTACATCCCTAAGCCACAGAGACTGTAAGAAAAATGACCAATTTCATAAGCAATTTAACATTTATTCAATCCTACCTTAACAAAAATGTATTCAATTACAACTCATCACATAATAACACTCTTGATCGTTCCACAACTTCACTATCGTTGTCCGATACAACAAACGATAAGTAAGAAACCTATCCGCGGTTTCAGGAGTAATTACTCATAACGGTAATAACCGTTTCTTTTACTCAATCATAATCGAGCCAAACGATAATAATCGTTTCATAATACTTCCCTCGATCATAATCGAGTCAAACGATAATAATCGTTTCATAATATTTCCCTCGAACATAATCGAGTCAAATGATAATAATCGTTTCAAAATACTTCCCTCGATCATAATCGAGTCAAACGATAATAATCGTTTCATAATATTTCCCTCGAACATAATCGAGACTATCACAATTATAATTGTTAACTACAAACGGTATATAGTACTTTTCTTACCTCAAGTCCAAAGTCAAGTATGTGGGCCGACCTGAGTGGAATGATGCCCGACACTTTCGAGTCCTTGATTGCTTCTAGGTTGTGCTTAGGTTCTACAAGCTACTTCAATTCAAGAGAAATGGTGAAGTTTTGATCCTTTGCTGGCTGGTTTTTGGTTCACACGAAGGGAAGAAGAAGGAGAAGAAGAAAAAGTTGTTTCTTGCCTTGGAAGCTTTTCCCTTAAATAGGGTTTCTTATTATTTTCTTTCTTTCTTTTTTTTTTTTTTTAAAAAAATAGTGGGCAGCCCACAAAGTCTAGAAAGTCAAAATACCTATTATACAAAATGACTAATTTACCCCCAAAGAAATTAAACTTTAAAATAACCTAGGGGCATTTTGGTAATTTTCTAACTTTCCCGATTTAACCTAGTTCTCAACATCTTAACCTAGTCCGGTATAATTTCCAATATAACACAATTTCAACAATCGTGACATTTCTGACCATTCTGTCGAGTTCCACAATTGCCAGGCCCAAAAATATTTTATTCGAATTATGGTATCTACGATACCCACATATTTTAATACAATCTCCGTAATTAATCAATTACGCTTTATTATTCATTTACTCATAATTTCCTAATCAACTCGTAATTAGTTTAAGTAGGATTATAATCCTACTCTAATACCCACTTAATCACATATTTAATAAAATATGTCCAATTAAAATATCAATATATTTTTCGGGATATTACAGTGCATCAGGCACTTAATTCTGTTTCCCTGATCTATGCACCCATAAAAAATCAAATTTAGCCAAATACTTCTGCCAACGAGCCTGCTTTGGGGTTAGCTTCCTCAGAGATTGAAAGTACGTGTTGACCACATTGTTTGTCACCACTATAAATTTTGTTCCTAGAAGATTGTGCCTCCACACATCTAAACAGTGCACTACCACAGCCATTTCCTTCTCATGGTTAGAGAACCTTTGTTCAACATCCATTAACTTTTGACTCTCAAAAGCTATTGGATGACCATCCTGCACGAGTACTCCACCCAAGGCACAATCCGATGCATCTGTTTGTACTTCAAATGGTAGATCAAAATCAAGCAACTTTATTATCTGTTCCGAAAACACTGCTACTTTTAGCTTCTCAAATGCCTCGTTGCATTCTTCGGACCAACACCATTTCTGATCCTTTTTAAGGAGATCAGTAACAACGCTCACCTTCTTTGAGTACCCTTTGATGAACTTCCGATACTAATTAGCGAATCCCAAAAATGGTCGCAACTCCGCTACCTTAGTGGGAATAGGCTAATCCATGATTGCCTTTATTTTACCTTCATCCATTCTCAGCTTCCCCTGGCCAACCCAATGACCAAGGAATTTCACTTCCTTTCTACAGAACTCGCATTTCTCCTTTTTAATGTACAAATTTTCCTCTCTCAGCCTTATCAACACCTTCCTTAGATGTTGCAAGTGTTGCTCTAAAGAGTTACTACAAATCACAATATCATCAAGATATAATACAACGAATTGATCCAAAAATTCGTATAGTACATCGTTCATCAAATTGCACAATGTTTCAGGGGCATTTGTCAAACTAAAAGGCATCATCAAGAATTTGAAAGACCCATACATTGTTACACAAGTTGTCTTTGCTTCGTTCCCCACCACAATTTGAACCTGCCAGTACCTCGCCTAGAGGTCCAACTTGGTGAAGTATGATGCTTTTGTAAGCCTATCGAACAAGTGTGCCGCATTTGGCACCGGATACTTGTTCTTCACTGTGACTTTATTCAAAGCCCTATAATCCACACACATTCGCAACGATCCATCTGACTTCTTTTGAAACAATAACGGAGCACCATATGGAGCTTTGGAGGGCACCATATATCTGGATTCCACCATTCCGTTCAATTATTTTCTGAGTTCTTCAAACTCTGAAGGACCCATCTTGTACAGTGCCTTGGCTAGCAGAACCGCTCCAGGTATTAATTCAATTTTGTGATCAATCGCCCTCCTATGAGGGAGTTCCTTCGGAAACTCATCTGGCATGGTGTCGGAAAACTCCTCCAATAATCGAGTCACTTCATCGGGTACTTCTACCCACTGATCTAGTTTTATCTCTATCAAGGTAGCCACATACGCCTGGTTGCCTTTCTTCTTAATAGAGTTCCCGAATCGGGTCGCTGATTCCAACACAATGCCCATCTCTTTATTCTGACTTGAGGAGATTGCTTCAACAAAGCATGGGCAGTCCTCCACACAAATCATAACCCCTCTCAAATGGGATGCAACCATTTCCTTGGCTGCACTTAGAAATTCTACTCTAAGAATCATATCAAAATCATCTAACGGGACCACCATGAGTTTGGACTGAGACTCCCACGCCCCAACCTTTAACATCACCGTAGCAGATCTTTGAATCAGTTTTTCTTTTGAGTTTACTGCCTTCAACCGAGTTGAACTCTTGATCACTTCCAGAACAAGTCTTGTTGTTTCCTTCTGTGCAACGAAATTATTCGTTGCCCCTGAATCCACCATGGTCGTCACTTCTCTCCCATTGAAAAACGCCTTCACATATATCAAACCTTTGAAAAGATTTGATTTCTCCGTAGTGATAGAATTGAGAAGTTGTAAATGATTCATTCTAGAAGTAGTTTCTTGCTCGCTGCCGCTTCTTCCATCTTGTACGATTAGGGCATTCAACTTCTCTCGACTAGGACATTCCCTTGCCATGTGAGGACCATTGCAGATGAAACACCCCACACCTTTCATGGCATTTGTTTTTGATCCTTTCTAGTTATTCCCATTAGCACCATCTTTCTTCTTGTCATCGTAATTTTGCCCACCCTTGGACGTGGAAGGCTTTTGATTATTTTTCTTTCCCCCCATGGATTTCTTTGAATTATCACCTTGTGACGGATTCAAATTATACTTGTAATCCACAAATTTCTCGGCAGCCACAATCGCCAATGGTAAATGAGTTACCACTTGCCTCCTCAATTCAGCCTGTGCCCACGGCTTCAATCCTGACAAGAAGTTGAACATCTTGTCCTCCTCGGACATGTTCTTTATATCCAGTAACAAAGAACTATATTCTTTCGCATACTCTCGCACCGAACCAGTGTGCTTAAGTTTCTTTAGGGCTCAGGAGCGATCCATGCCGTGTTGCATCGAAGGAACTGATCTTTCAACTCCTTCTTCAACACGTCCCAAGTCTCAATATTGGGCCTTCCCAAACGTGTATCTTCTTCCATCCGGGTGCGCCACCATAATTTGCCATCACCGTGAAGATACATGCTTGTAATGGTCACTCTATCCACATCTGAAATTCATACTGCCATGAAGTACTGCTCGACATCCCAAAGGAAATTCTCCAATTCCTTCGAATTCCTACTGCCATTGAAGGCTTTCGGTTTGGGGACTTTGATTTTTGAGGAATGGGCTGAATATGACTCGGTTCCTTGTAACAAATTTGTTATTTCCCTTTTAATTACTGCTACATTCGCATCGAGAGAAATGAATCTCTCCTACACAGAAAAAGACAAGTCCGACAGTTTGTCCAACACCCCCTTCATCTTCTCATCAAATTCCTTCTGCATATCCATCATGGCCCTATCACAACCAGAAATTTGATTTTATGATTCCTTCAACAAATCTTGTGCTAGGGCCTCAAGGGACTACAGTTGTTTATAATGTTGTTCACCAATATCAAACAAACTGACACCATCATCTCCGTTGGGAGAACCAACAAACTCTTCGAGTCTTTCAACCCGAGTACATAGTTCCGTAATAGTACTTATGATGATGGACAATGTGAAGTAGTTCTGATGAAGAGTTCCACCCGAGTACATTTTCCTATCTAATTCTATGAAGGAGAGATTCATGGCTCTCGATGTGGATGTAGCAGTAATTAAAAGGGCGATAGTTTGTCCAACACCCGCTTCATCTTCTCATCGAATTCCCTCTGCATATCCATCATGGCCCTGCCATAACGCGCAACTTGATTCGATTATTCCTTCAACAAATCTCGAGCCAGCGCCTCAAGGGACTCCAATTGTTCAGAATGTTGTTCACCAAGAACAAATAAACTGACACCATCATCTTCGTTGGGAGAATCAACCAACTCTTCGAGTCTTTCAACTCGAGTACATAGTTCAGCATTCGTCACCATGATTTTTTCTATTTACCGAACACAATTCCCGCTCTGATACCAGTTGTCACAAGGCTAATTTCTCACACTCAAATTTTCCGTGCGATTGACCTAAATTCACCCCAATCTAGTCAGCCAACCCAACAACCCGTTAGTATGCACACACACTCATGGTTTAGTTTTGCCCAGTGTCACTCAACAACACACTCTTGCTATCAAGTAAATGCACACATAAGCATAAGAACACACAAGATACAGGACACCCTTTTCCCAACCTTGTTATTCACAGAATATCAAGGATTACACAATGTTCACCCTGGCCATCACACTCTGCTGACTCAAGCGCCCAAAGCCTACTATGTAATACAATAATAGGTTGCGGTTGACATCCCCACCGTAGCACATCCTTGAATCGGTTTTGCTTCTGAGTTTGCCGCCTTCAACCAAGTTGAACTTCTGATCACTTCCAGACCAAGTTTGGTTGCTTCCTTCTCCGGCACAAAATTATTCGTTGCCCCTGAATCCACCATGGTCGTCACTTCTCTCCCATTGACAAACGCCTTCACATACATAAAACCTATAAACAGACTTCATTTCTCCATAGTGATAGCATTGAGAAGTTGTAAGGGATTCATTCTAAAAGTAGTTTCTTGCTCGCTACTGCTTCTTCCATCTTGAGCGATTAGGGCATTTAACTTCTCTCGACAAGGACATTCCCTGGCCATGTGAGGACCATTGTAGATGAAATACCCCACACGTTTCTTGGCGTTCGTTTGTGATCCTTTCTAGTTATTCCCACCAGCACTATCTTTCTTCTTGCCATCGTAATTTTTCCCACCCTTGGGCGAGGAAGGCTTCTGATTATTTTTCTTTCCCCCTGTTGATTTCTTCGAATTATCACCCAGTGACAGATTCAAATTATACTTGTAATCCACCAATTTCTCAGCAGCCACAATCGCCGAGGGTAAATCAGTTACCGCTTGCGTCCTCAATTTAGCCTCTACCCACGGCAGCAATCCCGACAAGAAGTTAAACATCTTGTCCTCCTCAGACATATATTCTTTCACATACTCTTGCACCGAACCAGTGTGCTTGAGTTTTTTTAGGGACTCACGAGCGATCCATGTCGTGTTGCATGGAAGGAAATGATCTTTCAACTCCTTTTTCAGCACGTCCCAAGTCTCAATATTGGGCCTCCTCGAACGTGTATCTTCTTCCATCTAGTTGCGCCACCATAATTTGGTATCACCCTTAAGATACATGCTTGTAATGGTCACTCGATCTGCATTTGAAATTCTAGCTCCCTTGAAGTACTGCTCGACATCCCAAAGGAAATTCTCGAATTCCTACTGCCATTGAAGGCTTTCGGTTCCGTGACTTTAATTTTTGAGGAATGGGCTAAAGATGACTCAGTTCCTTGTGACGGATTCGTTATCGCCCTTTTAGTTACTACTACATCTGCATCGAGAGGCATGAATCTCTCCTTCACAAAATTAGACAGGTCCGATAGTTTTTCCAACACCCCCTTCATCTTCTCATCGAAATCCCTCTGCATATCCATCATGGCCCTGCAACAACCCGCAACTTGATTTGATGATTCCTTCAACAAATCTCGAGCTAGCGCCTCAAGGGACTCCAATTGTTCAGAATGTTGTTCACCATGATCTTCGGATGCGTTCATGTTTGAATGGCTTCTTATGTCCCAAAGGAGGCTGCAAGCACCATGTTCCTCTGTCAAGCCCCCATGTACGTGCGTGTGGACAATATGCAACACATAGTGTTTGAATTTCCTAATTTTTCCAATTTTTCATGATTTTGTCATTTTATTTCATGGATATAAATTTCAATTTTTTGGTAGACTTTTTGTGTAGATTTTTATTTTTTAAATTTCAAAACTAATTATTAGATTAAAATTAATTATTGTTAATTTAATTAATTTTAGATATTAGAAGACTTTGAATTTGAAAATTGATATTTTCTACAAGTTGCTATTACAATTACTTTTAAAATTTTAATAATTTATTAATTTTTAAAGATTAGATATTTATATTTTATTTAATTAATAAATTATATGAAATACCTTATTTGACATTAAATTATGAATATTATTTGAAAATAACATAGATATTTTTTAAAATCTAACCATTAATTTATCAGTATTTTAAAATTTAGTTATTTAAATTCAATTATATTATGAGATTCGAAAAATAGTAGTTATTTATCATTTTATCTTGTTAGATATTTTTTTTTTTAAATAACATTAATTTTGAATAGTTAGTTGAATTTTTTCTTTGAACACATATTTAGAATTGTTACAACCCTAATTTTTAACATTTTAGGGTTTACTTTTTAAAATTTAAATTAAAATTAAATCTTATACCCAAATATCCTAACTTGTTACATGTTTATTTATTTATTGAATTGTTTATTTAAAAACTTTTTTTAATAAACCTATTATTTATTCACTTTAAATGGCTATGATTATCTTGTTGATCGATCCAATGATCCAAATTAATCATAGTTAATTGTCAATAGATCAAATAAATAAATTGTAACAGGTAATTCTGTAATCTTCTTTTATTCATGTCATAAACTTAGTAACATGTAGGACCCATCTAAGTTAGTGTATATATATATATATGTATATGAGCCTATATGTTTATTTTTGGGCTTAGATGCATATAGGAGCCCATTTAATTTTTTGAAAAGTCAAATGGACTAGGTTGCTAACATAAAAAGATCACTTTGATAATTTTATTTAGACTCAATTCGCATGGGACTTATTTAATTAATAATAATTATTTATTTAAAGGTTAAATTCCTATTTTTTGGCCTTGTGTGAGAGTTATGGAACTATAATAGTGGGTACGACATAGCGAATCCAGCTCTCCCTCACATGAACAACCCCAACAGTGAAGGCTCATTTGTCTTATTAAAATAATTGTATAAGACTAGTTATATTAGTTTAATTTAATTAAAATTTATTAGCAACATACTTAATTTTAAAATATGTGAAATAAATTTTTTATTAGATTATTTTAAAATTAATTTAAGAAAAATAAACTTAGTTTAATGGAATAAATTCAAGATAGTTAATTTCTAGAAAATCTATATGTATTTTTCAGATATTAATTAAATAAGAAAATTAATAATTAACTTGATTTACTCTAGATAATTAATTAATTTGATTTTATTAGAAAAATATATTTAAGTTAAAAATTAATTTTTTGATTAATTTTAGACCAATTTAAATTAATTTTTTTTAAATATAAATTAATTATTAAGTTGATTTATTCAAGATATTCAATTAACTAATTTTATTTTAATATATTTAATGAAATAAGAAAATTATTTTTATGTTAATAATTTAATTATTTTTGAACTTAAATATGAATATTTACAGATATTTATTTTATTTTATTTTAATTATTATTTCGAAATATATATTTTTTTATAGATTAGAATTTTAAAATTTTATTTGAAAATTAAATTAAAATTAAAAATTAATTTTTAAGTAATTTTAGATCAACTTATATTAAGTAGTTTTCAGTAATAATTAATTAAAATAAATAGTAAATAAAAAAATACATTTTTTAAAAAAATAATAAAATTTAATATAAGACATTCGATCTCCATTTTTGGTTCTACATGGTTATTATTTTTAATGAGATTCATCCCTAGTTGATGTTCATTCATTAGACAATTTAACATCAGACAACTTTAAAAGATAAATATGTTAGAAATTTATTGGGGTCACACTTGTATATACGAAATGTGTGTTGGGTCATCAAATAAATAAGTCAAATTTATGTGGTCTATTTTAGAATAAATTTTATGACTTAAGGGCATGATTATCATGATTTTAATATGTGGATACCATAAGGACAATTTCTATTCTGATGAGGGGCCAAATAAAAATAGTCAATAAATATTACCAGCAGGCTTATCTGTTGGTAATATAACGGGTAATTGTCCCCATTTGCATCGTATCTTTTCACTCTGGTATTCCCATCACCAAGAGAAAAAATTTAAGAGAAAGGTTTTGATGCAAATTGGAAGATCATACCAATCAAGGTCATTACAAAATCGATTATATGGATTCTGGTACGTTTCCGCTAATTTATATTCTATTGTTCGATTCTCTTGAATTAATTAAAGCTAAATTAAGTTTTGCAGTATTCTTAACATGTGGTATCAGAGCATCCGTAAATTAGTTTTTGAGAATTTATATAGTAGTATTTGTGGTCTTCTATTTGCAATTTAGTAAATGGCAAAATATATATCTCATTATTGTTTTTTTTTTTTGAAAGAGAACCTCAGTTCATTATGATTAAAACAAAGTAGGATTGACAGGGGGCAATCCCTCCCCGTTACAACGATAATCAACCAACCTTAGGACCCTCGCTTGAATAGCCAGGTCATTAACAAAAGCAAGACAGTTCCGCTTAACAAACTTAAGATTATGAAACTCAAACATTTTCAGCTTTTTCATTACATTATAGAACGAAATGGCCACTTTCCAATCTTGTACTTTCCTTTGCTGTAAAGCATCAACAGCCGTTTTGCAATCAGAGAAAACAGTGAAAGTCCTCCAATTCATCTCAACAGCCCAATCCAAGGCCAAACCGATTGCCTTTAACTCAGCATCCAAGGCAGATTTACCTTCTCCACTTCTAGCCATTGTGTACCACTTCTCTTGTCGAGAGTCATTCCCCATTATCGCCATTCCACACCACCCATCCTTGAAGGCCCCATCCGTGACAATAAAATTTGAATTGAAGGGAGCCACTTCCACCAATTTTTTTGCCAGGACTGAGGGAGCGTTGACAAGATCATGTTGCACAGAAACGAACTCTTCAAACTTTGCATTTGCTTCTTCCAAAAAACGGCCTAGCTCCATCTGCTTTCCACCATGTATCAGTGAGTTTCTATACCGCCAAATCCCATAACAGACAACATAAAAGCAAGTAAGGATATTCTCCAAGCTCCCCCCTTCACTGTCTTTACACAGGTTCACCACTTTATCAAGGATCGTATTCCCTTGAATCTCATCACTCCTCACTGCTAAAGGACTGCCAAACCCTGCACCTCAGGCAAAGTTGCACTCAAAGAAAAGGTGCTTAGGAGTCTCGGATGTACAATTGCAGATCACACACTCCATATCATTACAACTTCGAATTTTGTCGCGAGTGCGAAGCACTCCATTGCACATTCTCCACAACCATAGGCAATTCCTCGGGTGCAGCTTGTTTGACCATATTAATCTCCATCCCGAAAGCACAGGCCCAAAAAAACTTTCATTGGCCAACCAGTAAGCCTCTTTGACAGTGAACTTTCTTGATGCCACCCTTTTCCAAATCAACGTATCCCGTTCCAGCCCATTGACTATGTCAATTCCTATAATCAACTCCCCCAAATTCCTTCCAAATAAGTGAATAACATACCTCTCATTCCATCTTGTCTGCGAATGATGTAGGAGATCGACCACTAGTCTCAGCTGTGGAGCCTTCACTCTGACTTCCTCCATTGTGTTTCGAAACTCATCATAACTAATCCATGGGATCCATGGTTGCCACCATATGTTGATATCCCTTCCATTAGCAATGATAGTCGTGGTGCCTTGCTGGATTATAGATCTAGCTTCAAGTATCCCTTTCCACACACTAGAGTCTCCATTTTTAGTCCTAACCTCCCAAAACGATTCCCAAGAGCAGAATTTTTCTTTAAAGATTTTCACCCACAACTTCTCCTCATTACACGCCATTTCCCAAGCTAACTTAGCCACAAGAGCTTTGTTTGCGTCTCCAAATTGCCTAAATCCTAGACCTCCATTTTGCTTCGGTTGGCAGAGAGTTTCCCTGCTTTTTGGCGCATAGAATTTGCTCTTTTCTTGACGACCAGTCCACCAGAACCGTCTCACCATACAGTCCATCCGATGCCAAATCTTCCCAGGGAGAGTGAAGGTAGATAGAGAGTAGACAGGAAGAGCCATTGCCACTGCCTTCACTGCTACTAATCTTCCAGTATAGGACAAAGTGTTCGCCCTCCACCCTTCAAGTTTTGATTTAAGTCTCTTGATAAGAAAAGAGAAATCATTACTCTTGTTTCTAGAGAGAATTGGGTTTCCAAAGTAGAGGCCTCTACTTTCATTATTGTTTAAGGTGTCGATATATATACATCCTGCGGATATATATGTGGTGTCGACATAGTTGTTTCATCAAATAGTTTATGTGGAATGTATATTCCTATAATTTAATTGTAATGCTCGATTACTGTGTAAATGTGCGTGTGCCGCTGAAACTGTGTTCTGCGTAAAGTATACATGCACACTGACATCTTAAATGATATTACACTGATAAAGTTTTTAAAGTATAATCGTACTTTCCCTCTGTTAATGTTTATTAAAGGCCAGCGTATTTTCTTTACAGTACACTGGTAAAGATTTCACAAATTATATATCATCATTTCAGTTTATTATATATTATATATTTTATATATATATATATTGTTACACAGTTTATTAAATAACAATTAATTCAAATTTTGGTTTAGAAATTTATTAAGGATATATAATATTCACTACGACAACGATACCGCTTATAATTAATATTATTGTCCAAAGACTTAATATTAA
This sequence comes from Cannabis sativa, assembly GCF_029168945.1. Classification (NCBI taxonomy): domain Eukaryota; kingdom Viridiplantae; phylum Streptophyta; class Magnoliopsida; order Rosales; family Cannabaceae; genus Cannabis; species Cannabis sativa. Next base: position 361,719 of record NW_026870043.1, on the reverse strand, counting down.
TGCTGTGTTTGGTATCTTCAGATGGGACTAACCATTATTTGAATTTATTGTTTTATTTGGATTCTTATATGCGCATGTTATTTATGTAATTGTATTGTTCTTTTCAGTTGTTGCTAGTGTATCTGCTAACCTTAATTCGGTACCGGTGCTTAATGGTAATAACTTTAAGGACTGGAAGGAGAACATTTTTATTGTTCTTGACTGCATGGATCTTGACCTTGCATTAAGGATGGATCGTGTTGCTCCTCTTACGGATACCAGTACCTTCGAGCGAAGGAGGATTTATGAGAAGTGGGACCGTTCAAATCGCATTAGTCTTATGATCATTAAACGCGACATACCTGAGGCTTTTAGGGGTGCGTTGTCCGAGGAGGTCACCGATGCCACAACTTTCCTTACTGAAATTGAGAAGCGCTTTGCAAAAAGCGATAAGGCAGAAACAAGTACTCTTTTAAAGAAACTTATTTCCATGAAGTTTAAGGGCAAGGAAAATATAAGGGAGTACATTATGGAAATATCTCACCTTGCTTCAAAGTTAAAGGAACTAAAGCTTGAGCTTTCTGATGACTTGCTTGTGCATTTAGTGTTTATCTCTCTTCCTCCACAATTCAGTCAATTCAAGGTCAGTTACAACTGCTAAAGGGTGAAGTGGACACTTAATGAGCTCATTTCATCTTGTGTTCAAGAGGAAGAAAGATTAAAGCAAGAGAAGACTGAAAGTGCTCACTTGGCAAGCACCTCTAAGGATAAGGGCAAGAAAACAAAGAATGAGGCTGCTTAGGATAAAGGTCCTGCACATAATTAACAAACTCAAGCTAACAATGATGATGCTTGTTTCTTTTGTAACATGAAAGGACACATGAAGAAGCAATGTGCTAAGTACATTGCATGGCAAGCAAAGAAAGGTACATTTCTTACTTTGGTCTGTTCTGAGGTAAATTTAGCTTCAGTACCAAGAAACACTTGGTGGTTAGATTCCGGTGCTACTACTAACATCAGTGTTTCTATGCAGGGTTGCCTGAGTTACCGAAAGCCAAATGATGCTGAAAGAAGCATTTATGTGGGAGATGGCAAGTGGGTGAATGTGGAAGCAATAGGGTAGTTTAGGTTGTTGTTAAGTACTGGTTACTATTTGGACTTAATAGATACTTTTGTTGTACCGTCATTTAGACAGAATTTGGTTTCTGTTTCTTGTTTGGACAAATTGGATTATTGTTGTTCATTTGAAAACAACAATTTCAGTTTATCTATTAATTCAAATACTGTTAGAACTGGTTCTCTTATGGTTTATGACAACTTATATTTGGTTGACATTGTTGCTTCTTATAATGAAACCTTGAATGTTGAATCACGTGGTACTAAGCGTAAAATGGATACTGAAAAATCAAGTTTCTTATGGCACAAACCGTTAGGTCACATCTCTAGAAATAGAGTTCAGCAACTTGTGTCTGATAGAATTTTAGATTCAATTGATTTTTTAGACTTTCATGTTTGCATTGAATGCATCAAAGGCAAACAGACCAAAACAAAAAAATTGGGTGCAAAAAGAGCTATAGATGTCTTAGAGTTGATACATACAAATATTTGTGGGCCATTTCCTACACCTTATTGGAATGGTCAAAGATATTTTGTATCATTCATAGACGATTACTCAAGATATGCGTACCTATTTCTACTTCATGAAAAGTCTCAAGTCTTGGATGTGTTCAAATCCTTTAACGCTGAAGTTGAGAATCAACTTAGCAAAAGAATAAAGCAAGTCAGGTATGACCGTGGTGGTGAGTACTATGGCAGATATGACGGATCAGGTGAACAATGTCCAGGACCTTTTGCCAGATATCTAGAGGAGTGTGGAATTGTCCCACAGTACACTATGCTAGGATCTCCTAGCATGAATGGTGTTGCTGAAAGACGAAACCGTACTCTTAAAGATATGGTAAGGAGTATGATCATGTTGGGTTTTATGCCCTAAATAAAATTAATTTCAATATAATCAGATTTACTTATTAATATAGATCAGAAATAACATTTAATGTTGCATGGTTCACATGATTTATTTCATGATTATATGTACATAATGTATAAATAAGATTACTTTGACTCTCGCTAATCGGAGCATCGTTGGATTCTTATTTAAACAACGAAATTATACTAATTCCTCTTGGCTTATTCATTTCGAATTAGCTCCATAACATATCATTGGATGAATAGTCTATAAATCATTTAATGTCATTCTATATTTCTCTTCAGAAATTAAATGACGCATATGATTATAAACCCAAAATTCTATTCGAAAATGATATAAATCCTCAATCTTAGATATCTCCTACTTGTATGGGCAAATCTGACTTAGAGTTTAAATTAGTAGTGGTGGTCCAAGAAGAATTACTCATTATATTTGGTATAAATTTAAGTCTTTGACTTTAATTTTAGATTCCAAACAGAAATTTTCTTATATTTCTAATTCCAGGATACAATACAGTTACACTTTCACAAGTGTTTAATAACCATTTTCTACCAATGGATTCAAACTGTATGGAATATGAGTTTAGTATTCTGTGACAAGGACCCACTTGCAATATTCTAAGAACTCTTTGGTGTAAATAAATCTAAGTCATCAAAAGACACAACCACATTTATTAATCTATGGCATTTGTATCTTATAGTGGTTTTGACAATATCAATCTCTGCAAAGAGTTAATATGCTTATATCCACAGAAAGTTGTTCATCTCATTCGTAGATGGATGTACATTCAGGGGTGGATATGAGTTTTTCGTTGTATTCTTAAAACGATAACTCTAGATTATACCTTATGCAAAGAAATTTGAAATGTTTGAAAAATTTCTGAATTTCTTGCAATGGTGATAAACCATTAAGGTAAGTGGTTAAAGATCTTGCGAACTAATAGGTGTGGAGAAATAATTAGTAGATATGCAGTTCAAAGATCATTAAATTGATTTTTGAATTATATCCAAACTTACCTCCACAGAAATTTCAATTTGCATATTGATGATTAGTTACTAGTCATTGCCTAAGTCCTTCTATGATAATACAATTTCAGAATGATGCAATGGTTGTATACTTAAAGTAAATCATTACTAGATTCGTGGATGACCTAATCAAAATCTTAAGAAAAGCTAGAACTGTTAACCATGGTTTGCATGTTTGTTAGTTATTCTAAGTGATTAGGGGTGGACCATCCCATAGTCAATAGATAAGAAAGTGTTTGTTTAAACAAATACTACTTTTCTAAGATAATGACTAAGTCTGAAAATAAAGTAGAAAATAAAGGAGATATTTTTTCTTGATTCCAAAAGTGTTCTATCATCTTATTTGACATATGATGATCCCACTGCCTCTATTGTCTTGTCACAACGGAAGAGGTTAATACCATTTAGTTTTCTTAGACATAATTCACAATACCTTATCGTAGTGGGAGAGTTTCTAGGAACTCACCTTCTTGGAAGACACTAGTGATTAAAATCCATTGTGAGTTTAAACAAGTAATGGATTGTCAAGATAAGAAACTAAGAAGAAAATCCAATAGAACTATGGTTTAATCCATTCACATGGAGTAACCTAAAATTTTCTATTACAAGGACATAAAAGGAAACTTTCGTTAATAAGTCTATTCAATGGACTTCACAAAACTTCCTGTTCCTAGTATTATAGGTTTGAGTTTATCTAAACCTATGGCTTGTGGTATACCTGGTAATTACTTACTCTAGTGCAAGCAACTTACTTTAGTAAGATGCTGAAGCATTATCTTTCTAATGGCAATCTATAGAAGCTTCTCGACTTCTAGGCATAGATTTTATTTATCTAAGGAAAAGTCTCAACTATTCCAGAAAAGATAAAGCCATGAAAGAATTTCTTATATCAATAGTGAGAGGTCTCAGATATGCTTTAGTATGCCTTAGACCCGACACCTGTTGTTGAGTGGGAGTAATGAGTAGGTATTAGATTAATCTAGGAGAAGAACATTGGAAGACAATCAAGTAAATCTTAAGATTAAGAAGAGGAACTATATGTTGGTCAATAAGGGTGTATTTAAAACTCTTAGACTATACCAAATCAGATTTTGAGATTTGTCTTTGTGCTAGAAAATCTTTCTGATGAGATGGTGATTACTCTGGGGGTGGAATGGTGATTTTGGAGAAGTGTAAAAACCTATGTGAAGTCTCTAGGTCTACCTGAAAGGGACTGAATGTTAAAGTTGCAGGAAAGGTACTTATTCAGTCTAAGGAAAGTTCTATACATTTTTGGCACCATTCCAAATTGCCTTAACTACTTGTGTTAATTTCCTGATTAACCAAAAGTAGTTGCCAAAGGTATAGAATCCAGTATCCCAAAAAGAGTAGACATATAGAGAGGAATTTCACATTATCAATGATTTTCTGATTAAGGAAGAGTAATGGTGGAGAAAAGGTTGTGTTTAAATCAACCTTTCAGATCCGATTACGAGGAGTTTACTACTACTACACTTGATTTGTATATCAAGATTTTGAGATTATTTGAAATGCACTTTTTGTTTTATATTAGTGCAAGTGGGAGTTTGTTGGGTTTTATGCCCTAAATAAAACTCATCTCAATATAATCAGATTTACTTATTAATATAGATCAGAAATAACATTTAATGTTGCATGGTTCACATGATTTATTTCATGATTATATACACATAATGTATGAATTCATCTGAAACCCTTTTGACATACTTGATCCTGTTTATTGTGTTGTCAACACTTTGGAAAGTAAACATGACTATGTGAATAAAGTTTCCTAGATTTATCAGACACAGGGATTTACTGATATGATAATCTACAACCGAGTTTACTTGCATTTAAAGAAATGCTATGTTCTTTCCAGAACATTGGTTAAAGTAAAGCTCAGGTTGGGTGCATGGAGTATGCCTCGGAAGGGACCGATATTGAACTTTGACTTAGATTTATTAAACTTACCATAATATCTATTCAAGTCAATATCGCCTAGTTGATCCTGGATCAAATGATCTTAATCCTGTTATGATTAGGCTCAATCTCAAGAGGCTATTCGTGTTCTTTGATTTGTTAGTTAAGCCTACTTTTAGGTCAGGGTGATACGTACATTTTGGGAACACGGTAGTGCAATTGATTGGGAGCGCTAACATAAACATGGAATCTATAGCTTCTATCTGGCGAATAGTAAGTAAAGGATGATCTCCTTCGAGCTTGACCAAACGAAAATAAATGGTGGAGTACTCATTTCACATAAGCTGAAATATCATTTATATAGACCCATGGTCCCCCCACTAGTTGAGATAATATTGCATGTAAGACTCATATAATTGGTTTTGATTAATCAATTATAATTCTCAATTTAGACTATGTCTATTTGTGAATTTTTCACTAAGTAAGGGCAAAATTGTAAAGAAAGAGTTTTAGGAGCATATTTGTTAATTATGATACTTTGTATGGTTCAATTAATAAATATGATAAATGACAATATTATTTAATAATTATTTATAGTTATTAAATAGTAAGAATTGGCATTTAAATGGTTGAATTTGAAAATTGGCGTTTTTGAGAAAATGAGATGCAGAAATGATAAAACTGCAAAATTGCAAAAAATGAGGCCCAAATCCATACTGTATAGGGCCGGCCACTTTTATAGCATTTATCATCTCATATTTTCATTACTTTAATGCCAAATAATTCAAACCTAACCCTAGTGGAATGCTATAAATAGATAGTGAAGGCTTCATGAAATTGACACTTAACTTCTGACTTTTCTTTAGAGAAAAACCTGAGCCTTCTCTCTCTATACCTAGCCGCCACCTTCTTCTCTCTCTTCTTCCTTGAAATTTCAAAATCACTTATTGTTAGAGTAGTGCCCACACAAAGCAAGTGATACCTCAATCATAGCGAGGAAGATCGTGAAGAAAGACATTCAACAAGAAGGAGTTTCAACACTAAAAAAGGAGGGAAAGAGATCCAGGTTTAGATATTGATAATGCTCTGCTATAGAAAGGAATCAAGGGCTAGATATCTGAACGGAAGGAGTCATATTATTTTGTTGCACCCAATGTAAGGTTTCTAATACTTTATATGTGTTTTATAATCGTTTTAGAAGTTCATATTTAGGGTGTTAATCAACATACTTGTGAGTAGATCTAAGATCCTGGTAATATAATTTCCAACAGATCAGTCATTCAACCTTACCAGAATCACTCTGGGGAGAGGCACTTAAGACAATAGCTACATTTTGAATAGGGTACCAACTAAAGCAGTTGCTAAAACACCTTACGAGCTTTGGACGGGGCGAAAGCCTAGTCTTAAGCACTTTCATGTTTGGGGATGTCCAGCTGAGGCTAGGCCTTATAGGCCAAATGAAAAGAAGCTAGAACCCAAAACTGTGAGCAGCTACTTTATTTGATATTCTGAACGATCTAGGGGTTTCAAGTTTTATGATCCCAAAGTAAAGAATATATTTGAAACGGGAACTGCAAAGTTTTTTGAGGATATTGATTTTGGGGGGAGAAATACGGTTAAGGACTTTGGTTTTGAGGAGGATTTAGAATCACCCACTTCTCTTGAAGATGAGTTGATTCCAATTCCATTAGTTGCTTTTGAAAATGTTCAGGATTCCAATCCTAATATTGATCAAGTTTTAGATCAAGAGCAACCAAACATAGTCAATCAAACCCCAGAGGTACAAACTCAACAACCTCAAGAACATGTGCCTTTGCGATGATCCACTAGAGAAAGAAGAAATGCTATTAATCTAGATGAATACATAGTGTATCTTCAAGAACATGAGGATGATATTGGAATGATGGAAGATGATCCAATCAACTTTCATCAAGCCATGAAAAGTTCTAATTCTCAAAAGTGGAATGATGCCATGAATGAAGAGAATAAGTCTACGCAAGACAATAAAGTTTGGGAAGTTGTCCCATTCCCAGAAGGTGTAAAACCAATTGGTTGTAAATGGATATTGAAAACCAAGAGGGATGAAATTGGTAATGTGGTGAGGTTTAAGGCACGTCTTGTAGCAAAAGGCTATACTCAGAAAGAAGGCATTGATTATAAAGAGACTTTCTCTCCGGTTTCATCGAAAGACTCTTTTAGAATAATAATGGCACTTGTTGCTCACTTTGATCTTGAGTTACATCAGATGGATGTTAAAACAGTGTTTCTCAATGGTGACATTGATGAGACAATTTATATGGAGCAACCAGAAAACTTTGTGTGCGGTGACCCAAAGAAAATTGTTTGCATATTAAAAAAATCCGTCTATGGACTCAAGCAAGCTTCCCGTCAATGGTACCACAAATTTCATCAAGTGGTTCTCTTATTTGGTTTTGAGATGAACGCTGTTGATGATTGTGTGTATCATAAGTTTAGTGAGAGTAAGTGTATATTTCTGGTTCTATATGTAGATGACATATTGCTTGCCACTAATGATGTAGGCTTATTGCACGAAACCAAGAGATTTCTATTGAAGCATTTTGAGATGAAAGTTCTTGGTGACGCCTCTTTTGTTTTAGGAATTCAAATACATCGAGACCGTTCTCGGGGTATTCTTGGATTATCACAAAAGGGCTATATTGATAAAGTACTCAAACGGTTTGGCATGCAAGATTGTAGACCAGGTCATACCCCTGTCGTTAAAGGAGAAAAATTTTGTCTTAAACAATGCCCTAAAGGAAGCCTTGAAATTCAGGAAATGCAAAAGATTCCCTACGCTTCGGCTGTTGGGAGTCTAATGTATGCTCAAGTTTGTACGCGTCCTGATATAGCGTACATTGTTGGAGTGATAGGCAGATACTTAAGCAATTCAGGAATTGATAACTAGAAAGCAGCCAAAAAGGTTATGAGATATTTGAAGAGAACAAGAGATTACATGCTCACATATAGGAGGTCAGATCACTTTGAGATCATTGGATATTCTGACTCCGACTTTGCGGGATGCCAAGATAGTAGGAGATCTACTTTGGGCTACATATATCTGTTAGGTGGTGGAGCTATATCATGGAGGAGTGCAAAACAAACACTCATAGCTTCATCCACCATGGCTGTAGAATTTCTTGCATGTTATGATCGAGGCATCCAACCATGGTATATGGTTGAGAAACTTTGTCACTGGGCTGCGTATTGTGGATAGAATTGAAAGACCACTTAAGTTGTATTGTGACAATAAGCCAGCTGTATTGTATTCTAACAACAATAAGAGCTCGACGAAGTCAAAACACATTGACATCAAGTTCCTTGTTGTAAAAGAAAGGGTACAAAGTGGACAGATTTGTATAGAACACTTAGGTACAACTCCATGATTACAGACCCCCTTACTAAGGGTTTGCCACCCAAGGTCTTTCATGAGCACATTGCTCGTATGGGTGTTTTAGATTATGAGGATATGTAGATTCAGTGGGAGTCTGTCTTTATTATCCTTATTGTGTTTTATTTGTTTCATGAAACATGTGTATTTGGATATTTTTCTGATCAAAAATTATGTTATTCACTTTATTTCACTTTGTACATTTAAGCTAAAGTTTTAATCTCCATAAAGTAAAGTAGGACCAATTGAAAATTGACATGAATAGATCACCATGCATGTAATTTTCATACCACATTATCATGATTGATCTATGTCATTTGGATAAGTTGATGTATGTGACCATTGATGGGTTTAGTTGTGATTGATACAACGAAAATCGCTTTGATCCTATGTTGATATAGTTAATGGACGAGATTGCACATGCCTATGGTTATGATGACAAAATTATGAGCTCAATAAGGTTAACATATTTATATGTATACATATGTGACCCAGTGAGAGATTGTTAGAAATTTATTGGGGTCACAATTGTATATATGAAATGTGTGTTTGGTCATCAAATAAATAAGTCAAATTTATGTGGTCTATTTTAGAATAAAGTTTATGACTTAAGGGCATGATTGTCATGATTTTAATATGTGGATACCATAAGGACAATTTCTATTTGGATGAGGGGCCAAATAGAAATAGTCAATAAATATTACCAACAGGTTTGTCTGTTGGTAATATAACGGGTAAGGGTCCCCATTTGCATCGTATCTTTTCACTCTTGTATCCCCATAAGCAAGAGAAAAAGTTTTAGAGAAAGGTTTCAATGCAAATGGGAAGATCATACCAATCAAGGTCATTACAAAATTGATTATATGGATTCTGGTACGCTTCTACTAATCTATATTCTATTGTTTGATTCTCTTGAATTAATTAGGGCTAAATTAAGTTTTACAGTATTCCTAACAAAATATTGTTGTAAATTTTATTCTTATTAATGATCACCCAAATAGTGACTGCTTAGAATATGGTTTACAAAGTTTGAAACAATGGTAGAAGCTCATAAAATAAGAATGATCACGACTCTCGCATAAACGGGACAATGTTGGATTCTTATTTTGATCAAACAAAAGGTTACTAAAATAGTGTCAATTTTAGATGAGCTGACGACTCTATTCAATAGATGATATTTTTGACTCTCGCCTAAACGAGACATTTTATTTTAATTTAATTTATTGAAAACGTTGGAAAATAATTTAAATATGTTTTTTGAATATGTGTATGAATTTATATTGAACCAAGTAATTAATTTCTGTTTATTTATATTTGTAGTTGTCAAACTATTGTTTAATGATCCTCACCCCAATCCTCTTTTACTTAACGCATTTGCAAATGAACTCGAAAGTACAAAGATGACTCCTGGTCAGAGTATCACTAGAATATAACTATGTTGGGAATTTTGTTGTCAAAAGAACAAAAAGTTCAATTTGTTCTCAACAGTTTATCTCCTGAGTATAGCCCATTTGTTGTATCCTTCATGATCAACAATTTTTATCTCATCTGACATAGACAAGCTTAACACTGAATTGTTTCTTACGAAAAGACAATGTCGAATGCAAGGAGATCATTCTCTAGCACTTCATGTTGGAAATTATTTTACTAGGATCTTAGATCTACTCACAAGTATGTTGATTAACACCCTAAATATGAACTTCTAAAACGATTATAAAATTAAACACATATAAAGTATGAGAAACCTTACATTGGGTGCAGCGGAATAATATGTCTCCTTCCGTTCAGATCTCTAACCCTTGTATCCTTTCTGTCGCAGAGTATTATCAAGATCTGAACCTGGATCTCTTTTTCTCCTTTCTTAGTGTTGAATCTCCTTCTTGTTGAATGTCTTTCTTCACGATCTTCCTCACTATGATTGAGGTATCACTTGCTGTGTGTGGGCACTACTCTATCACTAAGAGGTTCGAAATTTACAATGAAGAAGAAGAGGGCAAAGGTGGCAGCTAGTTTTAGAGAGAGAAGGCTCAGGTTTTTCTCTTGAATGAAACAAGATGTGAAAGTGTAAATTTCCTGAAGCCTTCACTATCTATTTATAGCATACCACATACGGTTAGGCTTGAATTATTTGGCATTAAAATTATGAAAATATCAGATGATATTTCCTATACAAGTGACCGGCCAAAGATATATGGATTTGGGCCTCACTTTTGCAAATTTTGTAGTTTTATCAATTCTGCATCTTACTTTCTCAAAAATGCCAATTTTCACATTCAACCATTTAAATGCTAATTCTAACGATTTAATAACTATAAATAATTATTAAATAATATTGTCATTTATCATATTTATTAATTGAACCATACAAAGTATCATAATTAACAAATACGCCCCTAAAACTCTTTCTTTACAATTTCGCCCTTAGTGAAAAATTCACAAATAGACATAGTCTAATTTGAGAATTATAATTGATTAATCAAAACCAATTAAATGAGTCTTACAAGTAATATTGTCTCAACTAGTGGGGGGACCATGGGTCTATATAGCCGAGCTTCCAATAACCAGATCAAGAATTTATAACCTAAATTCACTAACTTATTAATTCTTCGTTGAATCCACGCATAGAACTTAGAATTGCACTCTCAGTATATGGAACGCTCTATATGTTCCACCATATAGACACGTCATTAGTTATCCATTGTTATAATCCTAATTTGATCAATGATCCTCTATATGAATAATCTACACTGTAAAGGGATTAGATTACCGTAACACCCTACAATGTATTTTATCCTTAAAACACTTAACCCCGTATAAATGATATTTTAGCCATGTGAAATGAGTACTCCACCATTTATTTTCATTTGGTCAAGGTCAAAGGAAATCATCCTTTACTTTTTATTTGCCATATAGAAGCTATAGATTCCATATTTATGTTAGCGCTCCCACTCAATTGCACTACCGTGTTCCCAAAATGTACGTATCACCCAGACCCAAAAGTAGGCTTAACTAACAAATTAAAGAACACGAATAACACTCTTGAGATTGAACCTAATCAAATCAGGATTAAGATCATTTGATCTAGGATCAACTAGGCGATATTGACTTGAATAGATATTACGGTAAGTTTAATAAAATCTATGTCAAAGTTCAATATCGGTCCCTTCCGATGCATACTCTATGCACCCAACCTGAGCTTTAATTTAACCAATGCTCTGGAAAGAACATAGCACTTCTCCAAATGCAAGTAAACTTTTCTGTAGGTTGTCATATCAGTAAAACCCTGTGTTCTAATAAATCTACGAATCTTTATTCACATAGTCATGTTTACTTTCCAATGTGTTGACAACACAATAAACAGGATCAAGTATGTGAAAAGGGTTTCAGATGAATTTGTAAATCAAATAGACAAGCAATTGATAAGTTGAACCAAAACATACACAAATGAATGAAAAATACTTCTGTTTCTTTATTAATGTTGAATAAAATGGATTACATTGAAATTTAGTTTTATTTAGGGCGTAAAACCCAACAAACTCCCACTTGCACTAGTATAAAACTAATCAGTACATATCAATTAAGCCTAAATTTCTGACGGTGCTTTTCAAATGCAGTTTTCGCCAAGACTTTGGTGAATGGATCTGCTAGGTTGTCTTCTGTGTCCACTTTCTCAACCAGTACGTCCCCTCTTGCCACATATTCTCTAATGATGTGATACTTCCTTTCTATGTGTTTTCTTCTCTTGTGGCTTCGAGGTTCCTTACTATTGGCTATTGCTCCATTATTATCACAAAGTAGGACCAGAGGCTTCTCCATTCCAGGCACGACACCGATACTGGTGAAGAACTTTCTTAGCCAGACAAGCTCTTTAGCAGCTTCTGCTGCAGCTATGTATTCTGCTTCCATCGTAGAGTCTGATATCGCGGTTTGCTTAGCATTTCTCCAAACCACTGCTCCACCCCCAAGAGTAAACATTATCCCAGATGTAGATTTCCTGTCTTCAAGACATGCCTGAAAATCTGAATCAGTATAGCCTATGGGATTTAAAACACACCCCTTGTAGACTAACACAAGATTCCTTGTACTCTTTAAGTATTTCAGAATATACTTAACTGCATTCCAATGTTCCTGTCCTGGATATGACTGATACCTGCTCACGATTCCACCTGCATAGCAGATGTCAGGTCTAGTGCATAACATTGCATACATTAGACTTCCAACTGCAGAAGCATAAGGAATTTTTGCCATGTCCTCTATCTCTTGAGGATCAGTAGGACACTGTTCCTTAGATAGACGAATACCATATCTAGAAGGCATGTTTGCCCCGTTGGTGTTGTTCATGGAGAATCTCTCTAAAACTTTGTCAATGTAGGTTGTTTGAGAGAGAGCAAGAGATCTGTTCTTCCAGTTTTCGATAATCTAAATACCAAGAACATCGGCTGCCTCACCCAAATCTTTCATATCGAATTGAGTGTTAAGCCATTCCTGGATGTTAGTCATTTCTTGATATTGTTTTCAATAATCAAAATGTCGTCAACATAAAGGACCAGGATTACTACTATTTGGTCTTCCTTGAATTGGTAAACACAAGGTTCATCTTCATTCTGAAGAAAGTCGTAGGTCTTGATGATTTCATCAAACCTTTTGTTCCATGAGCGAGAAGCTTGCTTAAGTCCATAGATAGACTTATTTAATTTGCAAACTTTCTTTTCCTGCACTGGAAGAACATAGCCTTCTTGTTGCTCCATATAGATGGTTTCTTCAAGTATCCGATTAAGGAAGGCAGTCTTGACATCCATTTGCAAGATTTCATAATCGAAAGCGGCGGCTATGGAGAGAAGAATTCGGATGGATTTGAGCATGGCAACAGGACTAAAAGTTTCCTCATAGTCCCCACCTTCTCTTTGGGTATAACCCTTGGCTACAAGTCTAGCTTTAAAAGTTTCGACTTTGCGTCCAGCACCTCTTTTCTTCTTGTAAACCCACTTACATACGATTGGATGATAGTCATCAGGAGCGTCTACATATTCCCAGACTTTGTTCTTTTTCATTGAATCCATTTCTAAATCCATGCCGGCTGACCATCGTTTCCATTGCGGACTAGCCATTGCCTGTTTATAGGTTAATGGGTCGTCATCAATACCGTCACCAACGACCATATTGATTTCACCATCCAAGCCATAACGAGCTCGTTTTGTGAAAACCCTCCCACTATGAAGAGGAGCGGTGATCTTCTGAACAGGAACTTTGGTAGTAGTTTTCTCAGTTGGTTCGATTGAGGGAGTCGGATTGTCCTCTTCTTGAGCGGAAGAGGACGAAACATTGGAAGGAATTATATCTGAAAGCATTTCCTCTAATATAATTTTACTTTTCGGTTTGTTGTCTTTAATATAGTTTTCATCAAGAAAAGTAGCATTTGTAGAAACAAACACTTTGTTATCCTTGTGACTATAAAACAGTCCACCCCTAGTCTCTTTAGAATTTCCGACAAACATGCAAACTTCAGTTCGTGATTCAAGTTTGCCTTCTTTCTTTCTCAAGGCATGAGCAGGGCACCCCCAAATTCTATAGTGGCGTAAACTGGGTGTACGACCATTCCATAGCTCGATGGGTGTCTTAGGGACTGCTTTAGATGGAACAACATTTAAAATCTCATTTGCCATCTGTGTAGCATATCCCCAGAAGGACGTAGACAGAGTTGAATAACTCAGCATAGACCTAACCATTTCCAAAAGACTGCGATTTCTTCTTTCTGCAACTCCATTTTGCTGTGGAGTGCCTGGGGCAGTGTATTGGGATTCAATTTAAAGTTCAATTAAATGATCTTTGAACTGCATATCCATATATTCTCCACCCCTATCAGTTCGCAAGATCTTTAATGTTTTACCTAATTGGTTTTCAGCCAAAGCATAAAATTCTTGAAACTTTTCAAATGTTTTAGATTTCTTTTGCATTAGGTAAAGAAAACTATATCTAGAGTAATCGTCAATGAAAGTTACAAAATACTCATAACCACCTCGGGCTTTGACATTTAGGGGTCCGCAAACATCTGAATGCACGAACCGTAGGGGTTGTTTGGCACGCTCTCCCTTTGCAGAGAAAGAACATTTGGTAATTTTTCTTTCTAGGCAGGACTCGCATACTGGCAATTCACCTAAGACGACATTTTTCAATGGACCATCTTTGGTTAGCCTTTTGAGTCTATCAAAGCCTATATGACCTAAACGTAAATGCCATAGATAAGTTTGATCATCATTATCAATCTCTTTTCTTTTAAGGTTTCTACGTTTAGATACAATTAAAAGTTCACTACTTAGTGAGATTTGTGTCATTGGTCTTAAACCATAAAGCCCTTGTTCCATTGGAGCAATACATATATGAAATCCATTACGAGAAATTGAACAATAAGAACACGAAAAATTCAATATATAAGATTGTGTTTGCAAACATGAGACACTTATCAAGTTTTTACTAAAGTATAAAATATTTTCTAAAATTAAAAATCTTTGTTGAAACTTGATACGGGCTTTACCTCTAGCTTTGATCGACACTAACTCGCCATTCCCAACTTTAAGCTTTAACTCTTCTAGAAGCAGATTTTCCCAAGTTTCAAACAGCTGCAATGAAGAAATAAACATCCTAAATATGAACTTTCTAAAACGATGAAATAAACACATATAGAGTTTAGTAGACCTTACATTGGGTGCAGCGGAATAATATGACTCCTTCCGTTCAGATCTCTAACCCTTGTATCCTTTCTGTCGCAGAGTATTATCAAGATCTGAACCTGGATCTCTTTCTCTGATTCTTTAGTGATGAAACTCCTTCTTGTTGAAAGTCTTTCTTCACGATCTTCGTCACTATGATTGAGGTATCACTTGTTGTGTGTGGGCACTACTCTAATCACTAAGTATTTCGAAATCTTAACGAAGAAGAGAGAGAGATAGTGGTCGGCCAAGAATAGAGAGAGAGAGGCTCAGGTTTTTCTGAATTCAAAGTCAGAAGTTAAGTGTAATTTTCCTGAAGCCTTCACCATCTATTTATAGCATTCCATTAGGGTTAGGTTTGATTTATTCGGTATTAAAATAATGAAAATATTGGAGGATAATTCCTATAAAAGTCGCCGGCCATGCAATGTGGATTTGGGCCTCACTTTTTGCAATTTTGCAGTTTTATCTTTTCTGCATCTGATTTTCTTAAAAACGCCAATTTTCTAATTCAACCTTTTAATGCCAATTCTAACTATTTAATAACTATAAATAATTATTAAATAATATTGTCATTTATCATATTTATTAATTGAACCATACAAAGTATCATAATTAACAAATACGCCCCTAAAACTCTTTCTTTACAATTTCGCCCTTACTTAGTGAAAAATTCACAAATAGACATAGTCTAATTTGAGAATTATAATTGATTAATCAAAACCAATTATATGAGTCTTACAAGCAATATTATCTCAACTAGTGGGGGGACCATGGGTCTATATAATCGAGCTTCCAATAACCAGATCAAGAATTTATAACCTAAATTCACTGACTTATTAATTCTTCGTTGAATCCACGCATAGAACATAGAATTGCACTCTTAGTATATAGAATGCTCTATATGTTCCGCCATATAGACACATCATTAGTTATCCATTGTTGTAATCCTAATTTGATAAATGATCCTCTATATGAATGATCTACACTGTAAAGGGATTAGATTACCGTTACACCCTACAATGTATTTAATCCTTAAAACACTTAACCCCGTATAAATGATATTTCAGCTTATGTGAAATGAGTACTCCACCATTTATTTTTGTTTGGTCAAGCTCGAAGGAGATCATCCTTTACTTACTATTCGCCAGATAGAAGCTATAGATTCCATGTTTATGTTAGCGCTCCCACCCAATTGCACTACCGTGTTCCCAAAAAGTACGTATCACCCTGACCCAAAAGTAGGCTTAACTAACAAATCAAAGAACACGAATAGCCTCTTGAGATTGAGCAAATCATAACAGGATTAAGATCATTTGATCTAGGATCAACTAGGCGATATTGACTTGAATATATATTACGGTAAGTTTAATAAATCTAAGTCAAAGTTCAATATCGGTCCCTTCCGATGCATACTCCATGCATCCAACCTGAGCTTTACTTTAACCAATGCTCTGGAAAGAACATAGCATTTCTCCAAATGCAAGTAAACTCTGTTGTAGATTATCATATCAGTAAAACCCTGTGTCTGATAAATCTAGGAAACTTTATTCACATAGTCATGTTTACTTTCCAAAGTGTTGACGACACAATAAACAGGATCAAGTATGTGAAAAGGATTTCAGTTGAATTCATACATTATGTACATATAATCATGAAATAAATCATGTGAACCATGCAACATTAAATGTTATTTCTGAACTATATTAATAAGTAAATCTGATTATGTTGAAATGAGTTTTATTTAGGGCATAAAACCCAACAGAACATACATGGTTAGTAGACCCAGAATCAACAATCCAAGTGGATTTGTCGTTCTCTAAAACACATGATTCAAAGACAAAAGCATTACCTTCGTCTGAATTGTTTAGAAGCCAGGGACATCGTTCTTCTTGATGTCCCTTTTCATTACAATTCGAACATAGAAGATTATGTCTGATAATTGTACTTGAAGAAGCAGCTTTGTTAGAGCCTTCATGCTTAATCCTGTTCCTCTGATTAAGATTTACAAACCCAGGAGGTCCCATTGCAATCAGATTCCGTTCATGAGCTCCTAATTGTGCTTCAAGCTTGTTCATGTCGGAGGAGTTAAAATTGTTGATCATGTAAGATACAACAAATCCATTATCCTCCGGAGGAAGACTATTAAGAATGAATTGTACCCATTGTTCTTTTGATAACTTAATTCCTAGTAGATTTGCCTTTTGGAACTTCAGATTTATCATCAACAGGTGCGAGTTTATGCAACTACCACGATGCATTTTCACACTGTAGAGTTCTTTTGCTAAGATATTAACTAAGAGTGGATCGGGGTGAGGGTTATTCATATTGGCACAACAATACATCAATAAAACAGAAGTAAGGTTTTGGTTTAAATAAATTCATACAAAATTTCAGAAAATAACAAATAATCACATATGTTATAAAAATACTAAATCTAACATAGTTTATTTTCCAAGGTTTTCAACAAACTGATACAGTGTCCCGTTTAGGCGAGAGTAAAAGCATCATCCATTGAATAGAGTTGTCAATTCATCTAAAATGATAATCATTCTAGCAACCTTTTATTCCATCAAGATTGGAATTCAGCGTTGTCCCGTTTAGGCGAGAGTCAAGGCAACTCTATCTTATGAGCTTCCACCAATGTTTCATATTTTGTAAGTCAAATACAGTCGCCACCATTAGGGTGATCCATACCATATAAAACACTTACAAAGCTACTTATCTTTCGAGATTAAACGGTGCTAACTTGCTAATGAACGTTCCTCCATTAGGGAGAATTACTCACTAAAACAAAAGCTATGTAAAACCAACAATGGAGATCGAATGTCTCTCGATTAAAGATCATTATTTTAAAATATGTATTTTATTTAATCATTTTATTCCGTATTATAACAATGAAAAATTACAAATTAAAGTCGGTTTTAAAAAAAACAACTTTAATTAAATTTCAATTATTATTTAAATTCAAAAATTAAATTCGAAAATAATGGAACAAATTTGAAAATATCTTGTTTAAGTTGTTTAGAAGATTCTATAAAATCAACTTAAATATCTTTGAAATTAGATTTAATTAAATATAAAATTAAGTCGTAACCACTTAGTTTGAAAATATTCCATTTTAAGTTAATATTTGAAAAAAATATCAACTTAAAAAAATATCTACAAAATCATAATAACAAATTCCTAAAATTCCTCAACTTAATTTTGAAATTTGAAATTCAAAAGATATTCAGATTTAAGTTGATTAGTTAGAGATAACTAATTTTCAACTTAAATAGGAATATTTAATGAAAAATTTAAATTAAGCTTCAGAAAGAATCTAGTTGGTTATAATTTTATATTTAATTGAACACAAGAAAATACATATAGTTTAGCTTAGGATATAATTCATTAAACTATGTTTTTCTTAAATTAATTTCAAAATAAATGAAATTAATTATGTTGCTAGTCAATTTTATTAGGTTAAACTAATTTAATCAACCTAGTACAGTTATCCAAATCAGGCAAATGGGCCTTCACAATTGGGTAGTTCATGTGAGGGGGAGCTGGGTTCAGTATGTCGTACCCACTTCTATTGGCCCCCAACTCTCACACAAGGCCCAAAAGAGAGGAATTTAACCTTAAAATGAACAACTGTTATTAATTGAATAGGCCCAAAAACTAAATGGGCTTAAATAAAATCTATCAATCTATGACATTTTATTTAGCAACAACAACCTATATGCATCTATAACAAAAGTAAACATATAGGCTCACACAGGCACACATTTGGATGGATCCTATCATGTTGCTAGGTCATACACAAATGAAAGAAGATTGTAAAATTTACCTGTTACAAATTATTTACTTGACCTATTGACAATTGAACCATGGGTTAAAATCAGATCATTAGATCTGTCAACATGTTAACCATGGAAATTTAGATCAAGCAATAATAGATGTTATAAAACTTACATACAAGCTAAAACACATACTCCTGCAACAAGATGAATTGTATAGTTGGATGTAGGAATTATTTAATTTTAAATAATAATTTTCGAAAATAATTAAATAATAAAAAAAAATTAGGTTTTTCATTAAAATAAAATAATAAAAAAATTTAAAATTAAACCTACAATTTTTTAAAAAATAGGTTTCAACTAACCTAAATATCATTTCAAAAATAATTGCTAACCACGTTTTAAATTTTTAAGGTTATTTTATAAATTAAATATAAAATAAAAAATAAATATTTTTCAGATTTTATAATTTAAATTAAATAAAAAATAACAAAAATTTAAAAGTTAGCAAAATATCTTACTTCTATTTAAAATTACATGATTATAGTAATCTTATTTTAAATTTAAATAAGGTCAAATAATTTAAAAAAAAAATTAATTTAAAAAATATTTAATATCTGACCTTTAAATTTAAAAATAAGATAAAATAATCAAATTTAAAAGTAAGATATAAAATCAAGCAAAAAACATAGATTTTTACTTGTTTTCAAATTCAAATTACACTAATAGCTAAAATTAAATTTAAAAATTCAAATTAATTTATTTCTGATATTAGATTGAAAATTGAAAAGTAAAAATCAAAATACAAAACTACACAAAAAATTGGAAGTTAATTCCATGAAATATCATGAATAATCGAAGAAAACGAAAAAATTTGCAAGCTGTACAGACAGTATGCATTGCATACTGTCCATGGGCGTGCAGGGGAGGATCTGACCGAGAGATGCCGGCGCAAGAGGCTGCATGCAGCCTCTCCGCGCGCGCCAGCCTCAATTTCAGACACGAAACCGTGTCTGAGCGCGTGCTGTCCGTGGGAAGCCCCTCATGCGCCACGTGGTGCAGTGACACCATCCCGATATTTATCCGATTTTGAAAAATTCATAACTAATTCAAATAAAATCGAAATTGAGTTCTGTAAAAAAGTAAATTGCTTAATTTTTTCCAAACTATCCAATAAAAATAATTCGAGAAACAGATATTCAATTATTTTTCACGAAAATTCACAAACATCAATCAATCATCATACAACACACAAAACAACATGATACGATCCAAAACACAAACAAATCGTTTAAAGTCCAAATTTCTTGCAAGAAAATCAATTACCATGGCTCCGATACTAGTTGTTGGAAATTATTTTACCAGGATCTTAGATCTACTCACTAGTATGTTGATTAACACCCTAAATATGAACTTTCAAAATGATTATAAAATTACACACATATAAAGTATGAGAAACCTTACGTTGGGTACAGCGGAATAATATGTCTCCTTTCGTTCAGATCTCTAACCCTTATATCCTTTCTGTCGCAGAGTATTATCAAGATCTGAACCTGGATCTCTTTCTCTGCTTTCTTTAGTGTTGAATCTCCTTCTTGTTGAATGTCTTTCTTCACGATCTTCCTCACTATAATTGAGGTATCACTTGCTGTGTGTGGGCACTACTCTACCACTAAGAGGTTCGAAATTTACAATGAAGAAGAAGAGGGTAAAGGTGGCGGCTAGGTTTAAAGAGAGAAGGCTCAGGTTTTTTACTTGAAGGAAACAAGATGTGAACGTGTAAATTTCCTGAAGCCTTCACTATCTATTTATAGCATACCACATAGGGTTAGGCTTGAATTATTTGGCATTAAAATAATGAAAATATCAGATGATATTTCCTGTAAAAGTGGTCGGCCAAGGCTATATGGATTTGGGCCTCACTTTTGCAAATTTTGTAGTTTTATCAATTCTGCATCTTACTTTCTCAAAAATGCAAATTTTCAAATTCAACCATTTAAATGCCAATTCTAACTATTTAATAACTATAAATAATTATTAACTAATATTGTCATTTATCATATTTATTAATTGAACCATAAAAAGTATCTTAATTAACAAATATGCCCTAAAAACTCTTTCTTTACAATTTCGCCCTTACTTAGTGAAAAATTCACAAATAGACATAGTCTAATTTGAGAATTATAATTGATTAATCAAAACCAATTAAATGAGTCTTACAAGTAATATTGTCTCAACTAGTGGGGGGACCATGGGTCTATATAACCGAGCTTCCTATAACCAGATCAAGAATTTATAACCTAAATTCACTGACTTATTAATTCTTCGTTGAATCCACACATAGAACTTAGAATTGCACTCTCAGTATATAGAACGCTCTATATGTTCCACCATATAGACACGTCATTAGTTATCCATTGTTATAATCCTAATTTGATCAATGATCCTCTATATGAATGATCTACACTGTAAAGGGATTAGATTACCATAACACCCTACAATGTATTTTATCCTTAAAACACTTAAAACAGTATAAATGATATTTCAGCTATGTGAAATGAGTACTCAACCATTTATTTTTGTTTGGTCAAGCTCGAAGGAAATCATCTTTTACTTTCTATTCGCCAGATAGAAGCTATAGATTCCATATTTATGTTAGCGCTCCCACTCTATTGCACTACCGTGTTCCCAAAATGTACGTATCACCCTGACCCAAAAGTAGGCGTAACTAACAAATCAAAGAACACGAATAACACTCTTGAGATTGAACCTAATCATATCAGGATTAAGATCATTTGATCTAGGATCAACTAGGGGATATTGACTTGAATAGATATTACGGTAAGTTTAATAAAATCTATGTCAAAGTTCAATATTGGTCCCTTCAGATGCATACTCCATGCACCCAACCTGAGCTTTACTTTAACCAATGCTTTGGAAAGAACATAGCATTTCTCCAAATGCAAGTAAACTCTGTTGTAGATTGTCATATCAGTAAAACCCCGTGTTCTGATAAATCTAGGAATCTTTATTCACATAGTCATGTTTACTTTCCAATGTGTTGACAACACAATAAACAAGATCAAGTATGTGAAAAGGGTTTCGGATGAATTTATAAATCAAATAGACAAGCAATTGATAAGGTGAACCAAAACATACACAAAAGAATGAAAAATACTTCTGTTTCTTTATTGATGTTGAATAAAATGGATTTCATTGAAATGGAGTTTTATTTAGGGCATAAAACCCAACACTTCAAACCATGACAAAGGAAGAACTGAGAATATTGAGAAAGAATCCTCTAACAATACTACAACTTTAGGCTCAGTTGAAAAGATTGGGGAAAGTTCTTCTACTTAACCAATTACCCTTGAACAAGAGATTGAACAAGGAATAAGAAGAATTAAAGGATAATTAAGCAAGCACATTTTTTATGTTCTCACTATGGACAGAAGAGACATTTTAAATCAAAGTGTCACAAACTTCTCAACTTTAAGAATGAAGATAATTCTTTTGTCTTTGAATGATGTGTTTTAGAGAATGACAAACCATTTGGATTGTTAATTTTTGATCTACTAATCATGTTTGCTCTTCATTGCAGCTACTTGGAACATAGGAGTATTATATCACAATGAGTTGAAGCTTAATGTTGGTAATGAAAAATTGGTGTCGATCCAAGCTACAGGAAAAGCTCACCTCAAGTTTCATAACAAATTTTTTAGTTAAGACAATGTTTTGTTTATTCCAAGTTTTAATAGAAATTAAAATTCTAAAAGTTTACAAGCTCAATAGGTCCATTTATGGACTTAAGCAGTCCTCTGGCTCTTGGAACAAAAGGTTTGATCAAATAATCAAAACCTACAGCTTTTACCAAAATGAAGATGAACCTTGTGTTTACCAACTCAATGATAATAAAAGTTGTAATATTCCTAGTCCTTTATTGATGACATCTTAGTCATTGGCAATAATGTCAAGAAGATGACTAATGTAAAAGAGTGGCTTAGCACCCATTTCGAAATTAAAGACTTCGGTGAAGCTAATTATGTTCCCGGGATCCAAATTATTAAAAATCGGAAGAACAGATCACTTGCTCTCTCGCAAGCAGCTTACATTGGTAAGGTGTTAGAGAGTTTCTCAATGACCAATGCCAAAGGGGTAATTATGTCTTCTAGACATGGTTTGCGACTATCTAAGGAACAATCTCCAACTGATCCCCAAGAGGTAGAAGATATGAGAAAATATTCTTATGCTTCACCAGTTGGAAGTCTAATGTATGCTATGGTATGCACTAGACCATACATTTGTTATGCAGTGGGAATTGTGGGTAGGTTTCATTCCAACCGAAGAAAGGAACATTAGACGACAGTTAAGTATATTCTGAAATACTTGAAGAGGATAAAAAACTTTGTGTTAGTCCACAAGGGTGTGCTTTAAATCCCTTAGGCTATATCGACTCAAATTTTGAAGCTCGTCTTAATGATAGGAAGTCTACATATTGGATGGTTTTCACTCTTGGGGTGGAGAATTAATTTGGAGAAGTGTCAAGCAATCCACAATTTGTGACTCTACCATGAAGGTTGTATACATACCTGCCATTGAGGCTGCTAAGGAACTAGTCTGTTTAAGAAAGTTCTTCACAAAGCTAGGTGTTATTTTAAATATGAAAAAATTGCTAGTGTTACTTTGTGACAACAGTGGTGCAATTGCAAATAGTATAGAGCCTTGAAGCCACAAGAGGAGTAGATACATGGAGAGGAAAAACCACAACATCAAAGAATATGTGGCAAGAGGAGACATGCTGGTAAAAATGGTTGATCCTGAAGACAACATAGCCCACCCATTCACCAAAACATTGACAGAGACTACATTTTAAAAGCACAGAGAAAATTTAAGATTAGTTGAAATGGATTGATTGTTTTATGTTAGTGCAAATGAGAGTTTGTTGGGTTTTGTGTCCTAACTAAAACTCTATTTCAATGTTATCTTAAATTTAATTATCAATAAAAGAATAGAATTATTTTATTAATTGTTTAGTATAATGCTTGGTTCACATGTTTATTTCATGATCATATATTTAATATATAAATTCTAGTAAATTCTTATAATATTTATATTATTATTTTATTGTCTACACAGTGGAAAATAATTAAGATTATGTGATTTAACTAATTAATTCCATGCTTTATCTGTACACATAATTTACACTGATATAATAATCAATAATTTTGTTTACTTACACTTGTATAGTGGAATATCTTTTCCAAGACATTAGCAAAGTAAACTTGTATTAGATTTATGGTTATACATTAGACTAGGTCGATATTCATAGTGGAAAAAATATCATAAACTTACCGTAATGTCTTTTCTAAGTAATATCACTTAGTTGATTTTAGATTAATGATCTCAAATCTAAGACAGTTAGGCTCTAGCTTAAGTGTATTTTTTATGTTCTTTGACTTGTTTGTTAAAGCTGACCAATTGCATTGGTCCAATACTTACATCTTGGGAACACAGTAGTGCAGTTGAGTTAGAGCGTTAATCATAGTACGAAATATATAGCTTCTATAAATACATAGAGGTGAAACGATAGTTTCCTTCGAGCTAGGCTAAACCAGATTAAATAGTGAAGTACTCATTTTAGTAATTATATTAGTTTAGTGGAATATCATTTACAAGTAGCTAAGTATTTTAAGGATAAAATATAATAAAGGGTAGAATGGTAAATCTTTCCCTACTCGAAAGATCATTGGTTATTTAGATTGAAATAATAGATAATTTATAGCGTATCTATACTTGGTATAGAGAGTTATATATAATCAAGAGTGAAATTGTGAATCTATAGTGGAGTTAGGAGGAATTAGTAAGATATAAAATTTACTCAGTAAATTCTAGAACTGTTTAATAGAAACTTGATTATACAAACCCATGGTCCCCACACTTGTTGAGATAATATTATCTTGTAGACTCAATTAATTTATTTGAGAAGAAAAGATATTTTAGGGTTAATTCATTAATTCAGAGATTTTGAAAGGTCTAATTGATAAACAAGTTAAATGGAAATTTTTATTTGATAATTAATTATAATTCTTAAATTAATAGAATTGACATTTATATAGTCAGAACTAAAAGATGACATTTGAGAAAAGAAAGATAAGTTTCAATAAAATTGAACAATTGAAACCCATTAGGCGCACTAAGGAATTCAGACATATGGGTTTAAATAAAACAAATTTTATCTTTTTTTATTTTATTTTTAATTCTAAACCTAACCCTAATAGTTATTTTTTATAGTGTAAATTTTTATGGAATATTTTTATGGTGTATGTTTTTAGTTTATTTTTGATAATTTTTTTGTTTTGTTGTACATTTGTTGCTTTGTAGATGTAGACACATATATTTTGTTAATTTTTTGAAACATTTTTTTAAAATACAATGGTAAGATTTTTTTTTTTTTGTTTTTTTAATTGTCGCGATGTGCAGTAGTAGATATTAACATATTAATTATATATTACCTTTATATTATTACCCCAATTTGACAGTATAAGATTTTATTATTTCTATTATTAATGTAATTTTTTTAACTTTTAAAAAATAAATATCATTTTAACTATCAATAACTCATAACCGAAAAGAGAAAAAAGAGTTGAAAGAATAATATTATACCAACAAATTTCATACAAAAGAAAAATAATATTTTAGTACTAAAAGATAAATTAAGTTGTCAAAATAAAGTAAAAAGAAATCGTAATGCAAAAACATATTGAGGAGTTGATATTGTTTTGCTTATTGCAATTAGGTCAATATTTTGTTATTTTCGGTTATTTTGTCGTTATCTTCTTGTTGTTTTATATTTATTTTCATGTTGTTTGTTAAGCTGTTCTAGGGTTGTTTTTTATTTGTTTTTGAATTATTTTTTAGTTTACTTAAACAAAATATTTTTATAATTTTAAAACCTTAACACAATATTTTTGTAAATTTGGTAGAGTAAAAAATGTAAAAATTTTTGTGTCCCAGTATTTTTGTAATCTTTTTTCCGTTTTACAGTATTTTTGTAAGTTCTTTTTTTTTCTTGATATGCAATGTCTGACCCAATCTCAGTTACTGAATAATAGTAAAATGAGAATCATATCTTGTTGTTGTTAACCGTGGGCCGGCAGTATGCTAATTTTAGCTGTAGGCAAAAATAAAATTTGGGACTAGTGAAAAAGTTAAGTTGTTAAGATTGGAACTCTAAACATCTTAGTTATTAGGGAAATTGTAGGAAATGACCCAAAATCATAGAACTATGTTAGTAAATATTCTCATTTCAAAATTTATAGAGAAATGACCATTTTAGACTATTTATTATTTATATAGTCTTTTACCACATAAAAAAAATTAACAATTTTTTTTTTCATATTTTTGTTAGAATTAGAAGCAAATTACTTAAAAATTATGGTATATTTATATTAATTTTGTCAAAATCTTTTTTATTTGAAAGTATTGTCGATTTTTTCAAATTTTTATGAGTTGTTGTGGGTTGTTGGTATATAGATTTTGTTGAACAGTATATTTCTATTTTACTGTATGGTATATTATTATTCTTAGATGATATTTATTTTTTATTTTGCTTTGTATAATAGTGATATATAATTTTATTAGCATAATACAAATATTTTAATGTATGTATATAATTTTATTGGCATACTATATATATTTAATTATATTTTTATATATTTTAATTGTATGATATATTAATAATTTTAAATAATATTTAATTACTTTCTATTTTATTATATACAATGGTGGAATATATTTTTATTATCATGGTAAATATATTTTAATTGTAGTATATAATTTAGTTAGCATAGTATACATATATATTAGTAATGGGTGACTAATCAATGGTTACATTTTTATTGTAACCATGATTGTTACATTTTTGTTGACCTTTAATAGCAGGTTACCAACATGTAAAAATTCTTGTTTTAGAATAAATTTAACCATGATTAAGCATTGCGTAAAATAATTAATTTTTGATTTCAATATTTAATAAGATGCTTCTTGGTAATTAATATTAATAATCTTATTTTTATATTTAAGTCTCTATTGTAATTTTTTTAACAGTTAAACCATTAATTTTATAAAAATTAAATTTTCACCTATTCTAAAATATATTTTTAAATAATTAATCACTAAGTCTGAGAATAGTGCGAAATACTAGAATATGAGAATTCTTATACATCATATCTAAACTCCAATTTCATCTGTATATCTTCAAGTTTCATGTTTTAGACATAACTTGAAAACAACCAACAACTTCATATATGTATATTTTTATCAATAACACATATTCGAGATCAATAAACAATAAATTATATACTAGCTTTGCTGACAATACATAATCAAAATCAATAATTAGTAATAATCAATAACATCGGTTGTTAAGTTTATCAAGAACACATGTTCAAGATCCATAACCAATAATAATTAATAACTTTTAAATCTTCAATAATACATATTCAAGATCAATAACCAATAACAATTATTAACTTTCAATTTTTTTCAATAACACGTATTCAAGATCAATAACCGATAACAGTTAGTAACTTTCAAACCTTTTAATAATATATATTCAAGATGAACAACCAATTATGATTAATAATTTTTAAACTTTCATAATTTTTTCTTTTTTTACGATTCTACTCCAATCAATTGATACATATACAATATATTAATTTAGAACTGCGAAGGATGAAGGATAAAGTGACTTCCTCTCTGAGAAATAAGAACAACATGACAGAGGGTGGAATAAAGTATAGATGTGTCGAGTGCGGCAAAAAAAATTATCTTTAATTTTATAATTTATATTAGATATTTTTTTTGGAAAAAAAAATTAAATTACTTGAACCAATCTTGGACTGGCACACTTATTTGTCACTTAAAGTATTGATAATAAGATTGACTGGATAATTACATTTAATTAGAGGTTATTCTTATTATTTTTTATTAATTAAAATTATGGGTGTAATAATTTAAAATTATAAGGGATTTTTAAATAAATATTTTAATAATTTAAGTCTGAAAAATTTAATTTCTAAAAGATTCTTATTTAGTTACAAATTGTAAAAAATTCATTAATAATTATTAGTAATTTAATTTTAAATATAAATTATTTTAATTAAGATTTTATAAAGAAATACATTTTCAGGTTACTATCATGTTACAAGTTATTTATTTATTTTAATTTCTAAATTAATCACAACCATTCAATAGTAATCTTATGACTAAAAATATATGTAACCATGATGGTTACATATTTGATGTAATCATTAAAACCTCTCCCTATTAGTAATATATATTGTTATTATTATTGTTATTGTTAGTATATATGTTTTGGTAAATGATATATGTATTTATCGTTGTACGGTATATTATTTTTTATAAATAATATTTAAATTTTATTTTTTATTGTACTTTTATTGACATGATGTATAATTTTATCAGCATCCTATATATTTTTAATTTTATTTATTGTTATTTTATATATATATTTCTATTATAAGGTATATATTTTTAGTTATATCATTTTATTTTAGATCATGCATGTGTAGTTTTTATTTTATTATTTATAAAGGTGATATATAATTTTGTTAATATGGCATATACAATTTTTTTAATAATATTATATTATTTTATTTTATTTTTTATTTTAGGTATATATATTTTGCTGTATAATATTTAGTTTTTGTTATCTCGATTTTTGTCCTCTAGACGTGGCAGTGCTTATGTTGAAAAAATCAGTGCCACGTGGTAGTATAGCTCACCAATAAAAAGGCCAAGTCAGTAGGTAAGAAAATGGAGACCCCGACACTCAAACGGGCATCGAGTGGCAGACCAGCTTCCTCACAGAAGCTGATCGGCCACCCTTGGGTTGCCCTATGGCCAGCCAGCCTTTGGACTGCACCATAGCCAGCCAGCCTGCTCCCTATAGAAGTTTGGTTGGCCAAGGGGGACTCTACAGGATTCTCTGTGCACTTCTTCATGTGGACAATATTATATGGGTTGCAAATTAGGCCCTAAAAGCCCAATATAATAGTTGAGTAACATCTACGTTCAAGGGCCTTTTAAGTCTTTTATAATTAATTAATTAACTATTCAAATATCCTAGAGTTTCAATGGTAGATTAGGATTTTAGGCTTCCTATATAAAGGCCTTAACTCTAACCTAGAAAACCTAAGCTAAATTAAGCCTAATACTAGCCTCCAAGCTCTTATCGTAAGTCTGATAACTTCTCTCTTCTTCACTTTCTCTCTCACACGCCAATACTATCATTTGAGATTTTCCATTCCAAATTCATACATTGTATCCTTAAGGGTTTTATATCAGATCTCACCTATAGTGATCTAGATAGTATTAACCATCGGTATTAATACAACTAAAAGGGTGTTGGGTTTTGTGCCCTAAATAAAACTCATTTCAATATAATCCGATTTACTTATTAATAAAGATCAGAAATAACATTTTATGTTGCATGATTCACATGATTTCTTTCATGATTATAGACATATAATGTATGAATTCTATTTAAGTCTGGAACATATGAATTTGTTAATGATTATAGTTTTGTCAACACAGTGGAATATAATCTTAATTATATGTTCAAAAGGTTTATTCCCTAATTTGTCAGTTCACTGGATTTAGACTGACATGATAATCTGCGATAGGTATTCTTACACCTTGGATAAGTGTTATGTCCTTTCCAGGGCATTGGCAAAAGTTTACCAGTATCAGATGTATGGAGTATACATCGGAAGGGATCGATATTGAACTTTGATTAGATATATTAAAATTTACCGTAATATCTATTCAATTCAATATCATTCGTTGATCCTAGATCAAATGATCTTAATCCTGATATGATTAGGTTCGATCTTAAGAGTACTATACATGTTCTTTGATTTGTTAGTTAAGCCTACTTTTTGGTCAGGGTGATACGTACATTTTGGGAACATGATAGTATAATTGAGTGGGAGCGCTAACATAAACATGGAGTCTATAACTTCTATAGGAATTTATAAGTGAAACGATGATATCGTTCGAGCTTGGCTAAACAGAGATAAATGGTGGAGATCTCATTTCACTTTGCTGAAATATCATTTATACGGAGGTAAGTATTTTAAGGATAAAATACATTGAAGGTGTAACTTTAATTTAGTTCTTATTCAATGTAGATCATCTATTAAAGGGTCATTGATCAAATTAGGATTATAACAATGGATAACTAATAGCGTATCTATATCGTGGAACATATAGAGCGTTCTATATGATTGAGAGTGCAATTCCAAATTCTAAGTGTGGATTCAATAAGTAATTAATAAGTTAGGGAATTTACTTGGTAAATTCGGTTCGACTTATTGGAAGCTCGGTTAATATAGGCCCATGGTCCCCATACTAGTTGAGACCATACTGCTTGTAAGACTCAGTTAATTTATTTTGTTTAATCAATTATAATTCTAAAGTTAGACTATGTCTAGTTTATGAATTTTCACTAAGCAAGGGCGAAATTGTAAAGAAAAGAGATTCTAGGTTTATTTATTAATTAAGAGACTTTATATGTCTAAATTAATAAATATATTAATTGACAATATTATTTAATAATTTTTTTTTAGTTATTAAATAATTAGAATTGACATTTAAATGGTTAAATTAGAAAATAGCATTTTTGAGAAAATGGGATTGAAAAATAACAAAATGGGAAAATTGCTAAGTGAGGCTCAATTTCCTTATATGGTCGGCCACTATGCAAACCTTTTACCATTTATTTTTCCATTATTTTAATGCCATACAATTCTAACCTAAAGCTAGTTGGCATTCTATAAATAGAAAGTGTTGGCTTTAGGAAACCATGACTTACACATTGTTTCCTTCAGAGAAAAGCCTTTGCCGCCTCTCTCTCTCTTTTCCTCTCTTCAATTTCGAAATCCATGAGTGATAGAGTAGTGCCCACACACATCAAGTGGTATCTCAATCATAGTGTGTAAGATTATGAAGAATCCTAACAGCAAGAAGGAGAATCAGCATCAAAGGAAGGAGAGAAAGAGATCCAGATTCAGATCTTGATTATGCTCTGCTACAGAAAGGAATCAAGGGCTAGAGATCTGAATGGAAGGAGTCATTATATTCCGCTGCACCCAATGTAAGGTTTACTAAACTTCATATGTGTTTATTTCATTGTTTTAGAATTCATATTAGGATGTTAATGAAACATACTTGGTAGTAAATCTAGATCCTGGTAAAATATTTCCAACAAAGGGGAGTAGGTCATTACCCGCTATCACAGGGGGCCGAACCTCTATTACAATTCTTTGTGCTCACTACTCTTTTGTTTTGTTTGTGTGATACGTGGTAAGCATCACATTTATATGACCCCACGGTCGGTTGATCACTTTTTGAAGTCAACAATTTGGTGCTTTCATTGAAAACATGGATATCGTATCTGATCAAACCCCATGGTTAACACGAGAAGAACCCTTGTCACACCATTTGCAACCTCGGGTCTCCCTAAAGACCCACAAATTGCAGATTCGAATGCTCAAGTTCCAGCCACAGCTAAAATACGAATGAACACTGCGGAGGTGGTGAATCCTGTCACCACAATGGGTGCCCCAAGTCTTACCTCTACATCTAGCCAAAGTGATACAAGCGTCCTGCTGGATCTGAATAGCAGGCCCCTACCTCCAAGGGAAGATCCACCATTGGAGCCTCCCACTAAAGGAAGGACTCGTGGGCAACAGCCCCTGAGAACAACAACCGGATCTAGTCTCTAACATTACGCTGGAGAGATAGGACCAGTAGTTGGCGAGCCTATGATTTGTGAGCCCCATGTGGACTTAGGAGAGGATCTCGAGTTAGCTTGACTTAGAGAAGCTGTAGGCCAAGTAGGCCAATTTGAAGAACCACGCACTACTAATTGTGATGTGTTTGCTTAGTAGAGATGTGAATTCGTGAGATGGATGGATGATCGGTAGTACATCCTCCGATCTCACCAAGAAGAATTGGATTGTTGCAACCGAGAGCCAGCGATCTGAAAAGGCAGATCAACCAGAGAACCAATGAGAGAGGATAGGATCTGATCAGAGATCCACTTCAATGAAGACTCATTGATAGATCGGGGAGGGTCTGTCAACAAGCTCACTAACCTGGTTGCCAGATCCCAACAACCAGCGACATGGAGGGCCAGCCACGAATCTCTGGCTTAGCAACACCGCTCATTGTATAGTCTATCGCCAACCAGCCACGAGCAAGAGCACCCTTGGCCAGCGAGAGGACAACACTTCCTCCCCAAGGGGAGAGAGGTTCCTAGAGGTTAATTTTCTAACGATAAGGACTAGGAGCGGGTGGAAACACCTAAAATGCTTATTCAGGAAGCAAATCTGATCACTTCAGACACCTAGATCACCTAAACTTCTGTAATTGTTGTGATCTACATCTTGTAAAGGCACAACAAACATCAGTTGACCGTAGAGTCACGGGCGACAAGACTCTACCCTTTACAGTTATTGCCATCCATGGATGCATTACGGGTGACTAGACCCTGCCCTTTGCAAGTTTGGCCAGCCATGGAAGAGCAATGGGTGGCCAAACCCTACCCAATGTAGGTCTAGTCGACCAATGATAGCAGCAAAGTGTAGGCCTGGCCGGCCAAAGCCAACACCCATACTTGAGAATGGTCGGCCATGGTCTGCAGTTCAACACAAGACTGACTAAACTTCACCATACACTCTCCCAGATTATGGCCAGCTAGCTCCTATCTCTTCTCAATTAGCAACCCCTCCAAGGAGGGCCAGTTAGTCATCCCCTGCAACAGATCCTTTTGTGCAAGCACAGTTGGACCAACTTAGGGACATGATTCAAGGCATAGCTGGTCTAAAGCCTTTGGACCTTCAACTTGATCGGTCAAGGGGGTCACCATTCTCCGCATACATAAATGTCTTGCCCTTGCCTAAGTTCAAGATCCCGATATGGATTATGTACACTAGGCAAGTATATTCGTTGGCTCACATCAAATACTTCGAGATTCAACTTGACCTCCAAAAGATTATTGGTGATGTGCAGTGCCGCTTACCCAACCACTTTGTTGGAGATAGCTCAACAATGGTACTTCAAACTCACCCCAAGAAGATTCAACTCTTAGGATGAGTTCTCTCGAGAATTCCAAATGAAAATCTCATCTTCAAGTCTTATACCATCGTAGCTAGAAGATCTTGTCAAAGTCAAATAAAAATAAGGAGAACCTTTGAAGGATTACATCAAAAGGTTCATGACCAAGGCTACCAAATTCAAAAACCTTACATAAGAGGGCCGATATATGGCCATACTCGAGGGCATACTCCTGTTGAGTAATTTCTAGAATGATATCTGAAGGATCTCTACTAACAGGATGAAGGAGTTCCTTGATAGAGTTGATGGCATGATCAAGCTTGAGGAGGCCATACGACAAGCCCAAACAACGCATGTCAGCAATAGGCAACCACGAGACATCCAGCAGTCTCATGACCTACCACGAGCACAGGCAGACACTAATAACTCTACCTAGACATGTAGTGGCAAAAACACTAGAAACAAGCGCAAATCCAATAGCTCTGCGAGGAACATCACTAAAAAGGGGAAGTTTAACACTTCTCCCATGCCACATAAGAATAAGGAGGAGAAGTACACCTACCTCACACTCCTGACAAAGAAACTTGAGGCCATCTCATGGCCACTCAGGGCACAGTCCCATACTGAAAGCCCTTCCCTATCAAAAGGGAGAGGACCAAAAGGGACATGTCAAAGTTTTGTTGGTATCACAACAACTTTGGACATGACACAAATGAGTGTCAAAATCTGAGAAGGGAGATTGAATACCTCATAAGGCGTAACAATCCTCACCTGCATCGTTATGTGCAAGACGACCAAACTCAGGCACAAGGTGCCCAAAATGGAGATCCAATGCCACCACGAGTTGCGGGACATCTAGGGGTCATCATTTGCAGATCCCACATAACAGGCGAGACTAGAAAATCTAGGGAGCGCTATGCTTAGACACTCTGTCATGAGCCTAAAAGTTATATCCTAGTTGTCGAAGACAAGAGCTCTAAGCAACAAATCCTATAGAGCCCATGATCTCCTTCACAAAAGAAGACGTTGCTTAGATCAGTTTCCCCCACAATGACTCCCTGGTAATTACTGTATAGATCAGGAAATTGACCATAGCAAGATGCATGGTGGACGACGGAGCCTCCTCCAACATTCTTTTCAAATTAACATACGAAAAGATGGGGCTCCAGCTCACCGACCTGGCACCCTACAATCAAGTGATCTATGACTTCTTTGGCCAGGGCATTGCACTTATTGGGTATATCAGATTACCCCTCGTAGTTGGAGAAAATCAAACCGCCAGAACTCTGATGGCACAGTTTGTCATGATCGATGATGCCTCATCCTTCAACGCAATGATAGGTTGACCAATTCTCAATGACCTGAAGGCGGTAACATCCATCTACCACCTATGCCTTAAATTTCAAACAAGGCATGGGGTGGCGAGTGTGAGGGAAAACCAACAGTCTGCTCCTCACTGTTACTACTTGCCTCTATCCAAAGCCAAGAAAGAGAAGATGCTCACCAAGGGCCTAGAAGACACGCTTAGCAAAGGGCAATGAAGTCCGCCCCAAAGCAGGGACACAGACATAGATCATTACTTTGGGGATCATACAGGAAGCTTTGGGCCTGTAGAAGAGTTGGAGGAAGTGGAGGTCGATCACACTTTTCCAAACAAGAAGACTGAAGATTGTGAAAGGTTTAGCGCAATAAATTAAATCAATACCGATAACATTTCTAAGGGAAAACTTGGACATTTTTGCATGGTCACACGAAGATATGGTCGAATTTGACCCCTCCGTGATGATCCATGCACTCAACATCGATCGAAGCATCTAACCTGTTCAGCAAAAAGGAAGTTGCTGCACAAGAAGCGTGCCCAAGCGCTCCAAGATGAGGTTGAGAGGATATGAGCCCATGACTTCATAGCGGAGGCATTCTATCCACTATGGGTCTCCAATCCAGTACTGGTGGCCAAACCCAACAAGAAGTGGAGAGTATGCATTGACTTCACCAACCTGAACAAAGCATGACCAAAGGACTACTTTTCGCTTCCCAAAATTGACCACCTTGTAGATGCCTCAGCTAGCCATGAAATCTTGAGTTTCATGGACACGTACTCAAGTTACAATCAAATAAAGATGCATCCACCAGATCATCAGCACACTAGCTTCATGACAGATCTAAGCCTGTACTACTACAATGTCATGCCCTTCGGGCTAAAAACTACAGGGGCAACATATCAAAGGCTAGTGAACATGATGTTGAAAGATCTTATTGACTACAACATGGAGGTGTATGTGGACGACCCGCTTGTCAAGTCTGAAAAGGCTACGGGGCACGTGGAGGACTTAGACAAATGCTTCTATATCCTTGCAGCTACAACATCAAGCTCAACAACCTCAAATGCTCTTTTGGTGTAGGCTCAGGAAAATTCCTTGGCTTCATAGTCAACTCTAGGGGAATAAAAGCAAACCCAGACAAGATCCAAGCCCTTTTGGACATGAAGTCGCCCACAACTGTCAAAGAAGTACAATGTAACACCCTAACTAGCCTAGACGTGTTAACGTGATTTTAAAATTGTTATGCAGCTCTTGTTAATCAACGAGGTTAATGAAAATCGTGATTAATTAAAAGTTTGCTTATTTAATTAAAACTTATAATATTACATACAAAATATTACAGTATCCCATTTACAAAATATTTTACAAAAGTTTGCTATTCATTTACAAAATATTTGTCGCCCAGCGACTAACAACAAAAGCCCTGATGTCCCGAGGATCGTACGCTCCAGGCCTAACGGCCCCGACATGTACAATCTTCATCTGCTCGTCCTCACGATTCTTCAACTTTAGCCTTGCCCTTACCTACACATAAATATAGCACTGTGAGTCGACAGACTCAGTAAGAAAAGACTAAATCATATAACATACATATATCCCGGATTATGATCAGACGCCCATACCCCTGACCATAACCCTAATCCCCGTTTCCCACACGATACGTAGTCTCGAACGTTCGTACGATGGTACTTTTGACATAGTAACATGTTGGAATTTATTTTACCAGGATCTTAGATCTACTCACAAGTATGTTTAATAACACCCTAAATATGAACTTTCTAAAACGATGAAATAAACACGTATAAAGTTTAAGAAACCTTACATTGGGTGCAGCGGAATAATATGTGTAAAGCCCGCTTAGTTAATTTGAAAATTAGCAGTTAATTATGATTAATTATGGAAATTATTTATAGCCATTTAAATAATTTATTATACTGTTATTTATGGAATACAGAAATGCATTGTTATGTCATTCAGTAGTTTTCATATTTTGCTTTTCCGGTGCCCGGTAATTTTGGAACCCGGTGTTTGGCTCAGTAGAAATCACAACCTAGTATGTTAGTAGTTTGGGACGGGTTATTAGACATTGGGAATGTCAGGAATGGCCGGGAATTTAGAATTTCTCAAAAATACCCCTTTAGTGATTATTATGTGGTTTTGGTGTGGAGGGGCAAAATGGTCTTTTTGCCCCATTAGTATTTTGACTTTTAGTGAATTTGTTACTAGAAAAATAAATGCTTATTTTATTAATAAATGGCTGAAATGAATGATATATGTTTATTTTATTTCATTTTTCTCATTTTATCAAAAAATCACAAACTTAGAAAATTCAAAAACTCTCTCTTTTCTCTCTCTTTTCAGCTGGGTGCATGGGATTCAAGGGCTGGGATTTTCATCAATTTTCAAGCTAGATTCAACATAAATTTGTGAACTCTTGATTGTGGTATGTATTTCCTAATTTTCTTTCTTTGTTTTCTTGAAAAAAATGGTGAAAATATGAGTGAATTGCATGCTTACTTGAAGTGTTGTTGCTGATGTGTTTGTGATATATTTTCAGAGGTTTAATCTTGTTTAATTGAGTAGAATAGAGCTGGTTATGATGCATGCTAGTTGTGTTGTTCAAAGTTTGGAATTTTTAGCTTAAAAATGTGATTTTTGAAAGAAATTATATAATCTGTTGCTGGGTTGTTGCTTGATGTTTTTAGTTGTTTTCAGAGGTTGTAATATGCTTGTTTAAGTAGATTTAATCAGGTTTGAATGCATGTTAGAGGGGTTTGCTCAAGTTTGAGTTTAGAACTCAAAGCTTGAGCTTTAATGGTCTTTTTCATATATGTGATTTCTGGGTTGTTTTAGTGCTTTGAAAATACTCTTTGGGGTATTTAGAGCAGGTCTGGAAGGTTTGGTATGAATTGGGTTTGATTTGGTTGAGCTATGGAATTTTGTGTTTTTCCTGCGAGGAACCGGAATTCCGGTTGTGCAACCGGAATTCCGGATGGGGGTCCCGTAATTCCCATAACCGGAATTCTGGTTGCAGAACCGGTCTACCGGTTGGGGAATTTTTAGAAACCCTAGTTCTCCTCGTTTTTATGTTTTAGGGGGTATTGCCACGCTTTTTATCGATAGGGAAACTTTTCGTTCCTAGTTTAAGTTCCCGGGAAGTGATTTAGCGTGTCACTTATAGTGTTGTAATTTTTATGGTTTAGGAGCCTGTAATCCGCCGCTCAGCTAAAGTTCCAATCAGGTTGACCGGCACACCTGAATTCGGAATCCAGGTAAGATTAGTATAACAGTATGCATATGTAGATTACATGTTTAGCGAGCATGTAGGAAGCCTGTTAGATTACATTAGTTATGTATGTTGGCTTCGAACCATCCAACCCTGTCACGTCGGTACAGGCTGGAGTATGACCAGCAGCCAGAGTATGACCGGTTCGACCGATCAGGCTGACACTTGGTTGGTGGTTCCGTACTATTGACGTATCCCATCGGTACAGGCTGGAGTATGACCAGCAGCCGGAGTATGACCGGTTCGACCGATCAGGTGGATATAGTAACACGTCGGTACAGGCTGGAGTATGACCTGCAGCCGGAGTATGACCGGTTCCACCGATCAGGCTGTTACGTGTCAATAGTACCGTCCCTATGAACGTTCAGAACTCAGTACCATGTTGGACATGGCAGTAGTGGCTCAGTACCGTGTTGGACACGGCAGTAGCGGGACTCAGTATCGTGTTGGACACGGCAGTTAGGGTTATGATCAGGGGTATGGGCGTCTGATCATAACCGGGTTTATGTATGAGTATTATTATGCTTTTCTTACTGAGTCTGTCGACTCACAGTTCTACGTTTATGTGTAGGTAAAGGCAAGGCTAAAGCTGATGGACCGTGAGCGAGCTCATGAAGGTTGTACATGTCGGGGCGGTTAGGCCTGGAGCGTACGATCATCGGGACAGCGAGGCTGATTTTGTAACTGGTCGCTAGGAGACATTTATTTTGTGTATCAGTTAAACAGTTAAATCTTTTTGTAAATGATTTTATAATCGGGATCCCGAGTCTTTTGTAATATTATTTTATAAGTTTAATTAAAAAGCAAATATTTTAATTAATCACGTTTTTCCATAAACCTCGTTGATTAGCAACGAGCTGCACAGCATGTTTAAAAATCACGTAATACGCCTATGTTAGTTAGGGTGTTACAACATGTACAGTCATCATCAGCAGTTAGCTCGTTTCACGGTTTAGTAAGCCTTTATTGCTTTAGTAGTTTATTTTATTCAGTTATGAAAAAGAAAAGCCTGTTAGGAAGCATGTTAGTAGCCTGATAGTAGAATAGGCGCATGTTTCGTTTTTAATTTCCAAATTAAGCGGCATTAATAAGGTCTCCTTGAATACTACCTGATATGCCAACTCTTGGTTTCGCAGGCGGTTCTAATCAGATGGACGCCAGGCGGACTACCAGGAGTCAGGGCAACTCCGTAGGGTCGAATCAAGGACAAGGAGCTCAGTTTCCCCCGCCTGTTAGGGGCCGAGGCAGAGGTCCCCGAGGCAGGGCTCGTGGTTGGGGTGATGAGAACCCGCCACAGGCTGCCCAGGCTCCCCCAGCCAATCAGGGAGCCCAAAATTGGGAGGTTCGGTTTGCGGAAATGCAAGCCCGGATCGAAGAGCAAGACCTCGAGATTCAGAGGTTGAGACAGCAGGGTGCTCCTGCAGTTCCAGTGCCCATAGTTCCAGTGGCACCTGCCCCTGCTGCCCAGGCCGAGATAGTGGTGGCGGCCAATAAATTGGAACCTCTGTACGAGCGTTCCGGAAGCAAGCACCTCCGGTTTTCCTGGGTGGTCCGGACGTGATGAAAGCCGAGCAGTGGCTGACGGTGATTACCAAGATTCTGAACTTCATGGGTGTCACCGGTAACGACAGAGTGGTGTGTGCCACTTTCCAGTTCCAGGAGGACGCTCTGGTCTGGTGGGACATGGTATCTCAGATCCATGACGTCACCACCATGACCTGGGAAAGGTTCCAGGAACTCTTTAACGCGAAGTACTACAATGAGGCAGTTAGAAGCGCCAAGAGCCGCCAGGTTGTCTTCCGAAGATCGTCACGACATGTACAGTCATCATCAGCAGTTAGCTCGTTTCACGGTTTAGTAAGCCTTTATTGCTTTAGTAGTTTATTTCATTCAGTTATGAAAAAGAAAAGCCTGTTAGGAAGCATGTTAGTAGCCTGATAGTAGAATAGGCGCATGTTTCGTTTTTAATTTCCAAATTAAGCGGCATTAATAAGGTCTCCTTGAATACTACCTGATATGCCAACTCTTGGTTTCGCAGGCGGTTCTAATCAGATGGACGCCAGGCGGACTACCAGGAGTCAGGGCAACTCCGTAGGGTCGAATCAAGGACAAGGAGCTCAGTTTCCCCCGCCTGTTAGGGGCCGAGGCAGAGGTCCCCGAGGCAGGGCTCGTGGTCGGGGTGATGAGAACCCGCCACAGGCTGCCCAGGCTCCCCCAGCCAATCAGGGAGCCCAAAATTGGGAGGTTCGGTTTGCGGAAATGCAAGCCCGGATCGAAGAGCAAGACCTCGAGATTCAGAGGTTGAGACAGCAGGGTGCTCCTGCAGTTCCAGTGCCCATAGTTCCAGTGGCACCTGCCCCTGCTGCCCAGGCCGAGATAGTGGTGGCGGCCAATAAATTGGAACCTCTGTACGAGCGTTCCGGAAGCAAGCACCTCCGGTTTTCCTGGGTGGTCCGGACGTGATGAAAGCCGAGCAGTGGCTGACGGTGATTACCAAGATTCTGAACTTCATGGGTGTCACCGGTAACGACAGAGTGGTGTGTGCCACTTTCCAGTTCCAGGAGGACGGCTGCGAGTGCCGGTGGGACATGGTATCTCAGATCCATGACGTCACCACCATGACCTGGGAAAGGTTCCAGGAACTCTTTAACGCGAAGTACTACAATGAGGCAGTCAGAAGCGCCAAGAGGAAAGAGTTCGCTCACCTGACCCAGCGTGAGAATATGAGCATCACTGAGTATACTACTCAGTTTGATCGGTTGGCGAGGTTAGCCTCGGGAATTGTGCCGACCGACTTCAGCAAGAAAGAGAAGTATCTGGACGAGTTGAATGCGAAGATCAAACACGATTTGATGATTACCACAGACGACAGCACTACCTATGCTCAGATGGTGGAGAAGGCACTACGAGCTGAGGGCGCAGTTGGGTGTATGTCGGAGTCAGCTAGCACTCCGGCGAGTGGCGGGGCTCCTACCCCTCCTGCATCAGGCTTTAGCAGGGGGAGTAGTGGTTCGGCCATTGATCAGAGGAAAAGAGCACCCACTGCTTCCGGTGGCTCGAGTCAGAACAAGAGGTTCCGGGGGAACCAGAATAGAGGGAGTCGTCCTGGTGGTACTGAGACCCGATTCTCCTACCCCGAGTGCCCTAGCTGCAAGAGGCACCATCGGGGTGAGTGCAAAGGTCAGGGATGCTTTCACTGTGACTTGCCCGGACACTTCAAGAGGGACTGTCCCCAGCTCCGATTAGAGGCACCGAGAGCTCCAGCGATACCCACTCCAGCCAGGGTGTTCGCTATCACTTAAGCTGATGCAGATGCCAGCCCATCAGTTGTCACAGGTCAGCTTTCTATTAATAACTCGCTATATTCAGTGCTGTTTGATTCTGGGGCTACACATTCTTATGTGGCGGCCAGAGTCTTTAGTAAATTGGATAGACCGTACGATAGATATGAATCAGGGTTTGGAACCCTATTACCTGGCGGAGAATTGGTTATCTCCAATAGGTGGATTAGGTCTATGCCGATCAGGATAGATGGTAGAGAGTTAAGTGCTGATCTGATAGAGATGAGTTTAGTCGAATTCGACATTATTTTCGGAATGGATTTCTTATCTAAATATTCGGCGAGTATAGATTGTAAAAGGATGATGGTGATCTTCCAACCGGAAAGTGAAGAACCATTTGTTTGTTGGTTCAGTTCAGGGATCCCGGATCCCGGTGATTTCGGCCATGTCAGCTAGAGATTTATTGCATGGCGGTTGTTTAGGGTTTCTGGCCGTGGTGGTGGACACCACGCGGCCAGATACCATTTGGCCAGAGGACATCAAGGTGGTTCGGGAATTTTTGGTTGTTTTTCCCAAAGAACTTCCAGGGTTAGCACCTCAGCGGGAGATTGACTTCATGATAGACTTGGCACCAGGGGTGGAACCGGTTTCCAAAGCCCCGTATAGAATGGCTCCAGCTGAACTTAAGGAATTAAAGATTCAGCTCCAAGGGTTTCTTGACATTGGGTTCATTCGGCCCAGTGTGTCACCCTGGGGAGCCCCGGTTTTATTCGTCAAGAAGAAGGATGGATCTATGAGGATGTGCATCGACTACAGGGAATTGAACAAGCTGACGGTGAAGAATAAATATCCATTACCTAGGATCGATGATTTGTTCGATCAGCTTCAGGGGAAGACGGTCTTTTCTAAGATTGATCTCCGTTCGGGTTATCATCAGTTGAGAATCCGAGAGGAGGACATTCCGAAGACGGCTTTTCGCACTAGGTATGGACATTACGAATTTCTGGTTATGTCATTCGGACTAACCAATGCTCCTGCAGCATTCATGGACTTGATGAATAGAGTATTCAAGGATTTCCTCGATATCTGTGTGATTGTGTTTATCGACGACATCCTCGTGTACTCTCAATCAGAAGAGGAGCATGAGTTACATCTTCAGATGGTACTGCAACGGCTTCGAGAACATAAGCTTTATGCCAAGTTCAAGAAATGTGAGTTTTGGCTATCTCAGGTGTCCTTCCTAGGTCACATTGTGAGCAAAGATGGGATCAAGGTGGATCCCGGGAAGATTGAATCCGTCAGGGATTGGCCGAGATCGAAGACAGTGACAGAGATCAGAAGCTTCTTAGGTTTAGCTGGGTACTACCGTAGGTTCGTCGAAGGGTTCTCTAAAATTTCAATGCCCCTAACCGAACTTATAAAGAAAAATCAGTGATTTATCTGGTCAGATAAGTGCGAAGCTAGTTTTCAGGAGCTAAAACAGAGGTTGATTACCGCTCCAGTGCTAGCTTTGCCTTCAGACAGCGAGAAGTTCGTAGTTTATTGTGACGCATCCAAAAAAGGTTTGGGGTGTGTATTGATGCAAGCCGATCGGGTCATCGCTTATGCCTCCCGTCAGTTAAAGGATTATGAACAGCGATACCCGACTCATGATCTAGAATTGGTCACAGCGGTTTTTGCATTGAAGATATTGCGGCATTATCTTTACGGGGAAAAGTGTGAAATCTATACCGACCATAAAAGTCTCAAGTATTTCTTTACTCAGAAGGATTTGAATATGAGACAAAGGCATTGGTTAGAATTAGTGAAAGATTACGATTGTGAGATCCTCTATCATCCCGGAAAGGCCAATGTAGTGGCTGATGCCCTGAGCAGAAAGGGTCCCGGGCAAGTAGCTAGTATGGTTCAGATCTCACCTCAGCTAGCGGAGGATATGGTTAGATCCAGCATTGAGTTTGTGGTAGGTCAGCTTCACAACTTAACGCTGCAATCTGATCTGTTGGAAAGAATAAAAGTCGCTCAGATGACGGATCCAGAGTTAGTGAAGATCCGAGATGAGGTGTTGGCTGGTCAAGCCAAGGACTTTTCAGTGTCAGACACTGGGATGCTTTTGTATAAAGCTAGGGTTTGTGTTCCGAATAGTGTGGAACTTAGGAATGAGATCTTTGAGGAGGCTCATTCTACCCCGTATTCTCTACATCCCGGCACCACTAAGATGTACCAAGATTTGAAACCGTACTTCTGGTGGAGCGGTATGAAGAAGAATTTGGTAGAATTCGTATCGAGATGCCTCACTTGTCAGCAGATTAAGGCTGAACATCAGAGACCAGCAGGGTTGTTGCAGCCTCTAACCCTACCAGAATGGAAATGGGAAGATATTACGATGGATTTTGTGGTCGGGTTACCTAGGACCACGGGTTTATTTGATTCCATCTGGGTAGTGGTGGATCGATTTACGAAATCTGCTCATTTTCTGCCGGTTAGAACAACATTTACAGTGGATCAGTTGGCAGAGTTGTATGTGAAAGAGATAGTGAGACTTCACGGGGTACCGAAGTCGATAGTTTCGGACAGGGATCCGAAGTTCACCTCCAAATTTTGGCAAAGTTTGCAACGGGTAATGGGTACAAGGCTGAAATTTAGTACAGCATTCCATCCTCAGACAGATGGTTAGTCCGAAAGGACAATTCAGATATTAGAGGACATGTTGAGAGCCTGTGTTATGGACTTTGAAGGCTCATGGTGTAAAGCCCGCTTATTTAATTTGGAAATTATCAGTTGTATATGTTTAAATTATGAAATTATTTATAGCTATTTAAATAATTTATTACTGTTATTTACGGAATTCAGAAATGCCTGATTATGTCATCAGTAGCTTTTATATTTCGCATTTCCGGTGTCCGGTATTTTGGAACTCGGCGTTTGGCTCAGTAGAAATCACAACTTAGTATGTTGGTATTTTGGGGACGGGTTTAGACATTGGGAATGTCGGGAATGGCCGGGAATTTAGAATGTCCCAAAAATACCCCTTTAGTATGATTT
This sequence comes from Cannabis sativa, assembly GCF_029168945.1. NCBI lineage: Eukaryota > Viridiplantae > Streptophyta > Magnoliopsida > Rosales > Cannabaceae > Cannabis > Cannabis sativa. Next base: position 317,840 of record NW_026870043.1, on the reverse strand, counting down.
TTGTGATTTTATGGTGGAGGGGCAAAATGGTCTTTTTGCCCCATTAGTGTTTTGTCTTATGTGAGCTTTTTATTTGAAAATTTAAATGCTTAAGTGTTTAATTGTTGGCTGAATAAAATGAGATGTTATAGCTTTTATTTCATTTTTCCCAAACTTAGAAAAAAAATTACATTTTCTCAAAGAAAACTCTCTCAACTCTCTCTCTCACTTTTCGGCCATTTGAGGCAGCTTCTAGGGTGATTTTTCCTCTTCAATTTCAAGTAAATTTCAGCTTGTTGTGTGTCTCTAATCAAGGTAATTCTTGTCTTGCTTTTTCTAATTAGTTTTCTTGAGATTTTTATGAAATTGGATGAAATGCATGCATGATTTTGGTATATGTTGCTGCTGTGATTTTGTTGTTGATTTATGGGGATTAAAGCATGCTAATTGAAGTTAAATTGGGCTGTGTTAAAGCATGTTAGTTAGGTTGTTCAAAGCTTTTAGTTTTTATGTGAAAAAGTTATGAATTTTTGAAAGAAATGGTTCATTTTGTTTCTGTGAAATTGCTGGATGTTCTTGTGTGTTTTCAGAAGCTTGTTCATGCTTAGTTGAGTAGAATTAGCTAGGTTTGGATGCATGTTAGTGGATTTAACCAAGTTTGAGTTTTGGAACTCAAAGCTTGGTCTTTAATGGTGATTTTTGTATATGTGTTTTCTGGGTGGTTTTGATGCCTTGGATTTGTTCTAGGGATAGTTTAGAACAGGTCTGGAAAGTTTGGGACCAATTGGGGTTGAATTGGTCGAGTTATGAGAATTTTAGTTGCACACTGCGAGGAACCGGAATTCGGTTGTGCATCCGGAATTCCGGATGAGGGTTCAGTAATTCCCAGAACCGGAATTCCGGTTGGGCAACCGGTCTGCCGGTTGGGGAATTTTTCCGAACCCTAGTTTTCCTCGTTTTTAGGTTTTTAGGGGTATTGCCATGCTTTTTATCGATAGGGAAACTTTTAGTTCCAAGTTTTAGTCCCCGGGAAGTGATTTAGCGTGTCACTTATAGCGTTGTCGTTTTTATGGTTTAGGAGCCGATGTCTGGCCGCTCGGCTTCGATTCCGGTCGGGTTGGCCAGCACACACGAAATCGGAATCCAGGTAAGATTAGTATAACAGTATGCATATGTAGATTACATGTTTAGCGTGCATGTAGGAAGCCTGCTAGATTACATTAGTTATGTATTTAGGCTTCGAACCATCCAACCCTGTCACGTCGGTACGGCGGAGTATGACCAAGCCGAAGTATGACCGGTTCGACCGATCAGTGACACTTGGTTGGTGGTTCGGCTTATTGACCTATCCCGTCGGTACTAGCTGGAGTATGACCAGCAGCCGGAGTATGACCGGTTCGACCGATCAGGAGGATACTTGTCAATAGTACCGTCCCCTGAACGTTCAAAACTCAGTACCATGTTGGACATGGCAGTAGTGGCTCAGTACCATGTTGGACATGGCAGTAGCGGGACTCAGTATCGTGTTGGACACGGCAGTTAGTTATGTATGATATTATTATGCTTTTCTTACTGAGTCTGTCGACTCACAGTTTATGTTCATGTGTAGGTAAAGGCAAGGCTGTAGCTGATGGACCGTGAGCGAGCTTATGAGATTGTACATGTCGAGGCGGTTAGGCCTGGAGCGTACGATCCTCGGGACAGCAAGGCTGAGATTTTTGTAACTGTCGTTAGACGACTTTTATTTTGATGTAATAGTTAAACAGTTAAACTTTTTGTAAATATTTTTATAATCGGGATCCCGAGTCTTTTGTAATATGTTTTACAAGTTTAATCAAAAAGCAAAATTTTAATTAATCACGTTTTTCCATAAACCTCGTTGATTAGCAACGAGCTGCACAGTACGTTTAAAAAAAAATCACGTAATACGCCTAAGGTAGTTAGGGTGTTACAATTTGGTATCAGAGCCGCCAGGTTGTCTTCCGAAGATCGTCACGACATGTACAATCATCATCAGCAGTTAGCTCGATTCACGGTTCAGTAAGCCTTTATTGCTTTAGTAGTTCATTTTATTCAGTTATAAAAAAGAAAAGCCTGTTAGGAAGCATGTTAGTAGCCTGATAGTAGAATAGGGGCATGTTTCATTTCTAATTTCCAAATTAAGCGGCATTAGTAAGCTCGCCTTGAATACGACCTGATATGCCAACTCTTGGTTTCGCAGGCGGTTCTAATCAGATGGACGCCAGGCGGACTACCAGGAGTCAGGGCAACTCCGTAGGGTCGAATCAGGGACAGGGAGCTCAGTTTCCCCCACCTGCCAGGGGCCGAGGTAGAGGTCCCCGAGGCAGGGCTCGTGGCCGGGGTGATGAGAACCCGCCACAGGCTGCCCAGGCTCCCCCAGCCGATCAGGGAGCCCCGAACTGGGAGTTACGGTTTGCGGAGATGCAAGCCCGGATCGAAGAACAAGACCTCGAGATCCAGAGGTTGAGACAGCAGGGTGCTCCTGCAGTTCCAGTGCCTATAGTTCCAGTGGCACCTGCCCCTGCTGCCCAGGCCGAGATAGTGGTGGCGGCCCATAGATTGGAACCATTGTATGAGCGGTTCCGGAAGCAAGCACCTCCGGTATTCCTGGGAGGTCCGGACGTGATGAAAGCCGAGCAGTGGCTGACGGTGATTACCAGAATCCTGAATTTCATGGGTGTCACCGGTAACGACAGAGTGGTGTGCGCCACGTTTCAGTTCCAGGAGGACGCGCTGGTATGGTGGGACATGGTGTCTCAGATTCATGACGTCACCACCATGACCTGGGAAAGGTTCCAGGAACTCTTTAATGCGAAATACTACAATGAGGCGGTCAGAAGCGCCAAGTGGAAAGAGTTCGTTCACCTGACCCAGCGGGAGAACATGAGCGTCACTGAGTATACTACTCAGTTCGATCGGTTGGCGAGGTTAGCCTCGGGAATTGTGCCGACCGACTTCAGCAAGAAGGAGAAATATCTGGACGGGTTGAATCCCAAGATCAGGCATGACCTGATGATCACCACAGACGACAGCACCACCTATGCTCAGATGGTGGAGAAGGCACTGCGAGCTGAGGGCGCAGTGGGGTGCATGTCAGAATCAGCCAGTACTCCGGTTAGTGGCGGAGCTCCTACCCCTCCTGCATCAGGCTATAGCAGGGGGAGTAGTGGTTCGGCCATTGATCAGAGGAAGAGGGCACCCGCTGCTTCCGGTGGCTCGAGTCAGAACAAGAGGTTCCGGGGGAACCGAACGGAGGAGTCGTCTGGTGGTGCCGAGACCCGATTCTCCTATCCCGAGTGCCCTAGCCGCAAAGAGGCATCATCGGGGTGAGTGCAAGGGTCGGGGATGCTTTCATTGTGGCATGCCGGACACTTCAAGAGGGAATGTCCCCGGCTCGGCCGGAGGCACCGAGAGCTCCGGCGATACCCACTCCGGCCCGGGGTGTTCGCTATCACGCGAGTGCCGATGCAGATGCCAGCCCATCAGTTGTTACAGGTCAGCTTTTTATTAACAACTCGCTTTATTCAGTGCTGTTTGATTCTGGGGCTACACATTCTTATGTGGCGGCCAGAGTCTTTAGTAAGTTGGGTAGACCCTTTGTTAGATATGAATCAGGGTTTGGAACCCTGTTACCTGGCGGAGAATTGGTTATCTCCAATAGGTGGATTAGGTCTATGCCGATCAGGATAGATGGTAGAGAGTTAAGCGCTGATCTGATAGAGATGAGCTTAGTCGAATTTGATATTATTTTAGGAATGGATTTCCTATCTAAATATTCGGCGAGCATTGACTGTAAGAGGAAGATGGTGGTCTTCCAACCGGAAAGTGAAGAACCGTTTGTATTTGTGGGTTCGGTTCAGGGATCTCGGATCCCGGTGATCTCGGCTATGTCAGCGAGAGAATTGTTGCACGGCGGGTGCTTAGGGTTTCTGGCCGTGGTGGTGGACACCACTCGGCCAGACACCATTCGGCCAGAGGACATCAGAGTGGTTCAGGAATTTTTGGACGTCTTTCCCGAAGAACTTCCAGGGTTACCACCTCAGCGGGAGATCGATTTCGTGATTGACTTGGCACCAGGGGTGGATCCGGTTTCCAAAGCCCCGTATAGGATGACTCCAGCTGAACTTAAGGAACTAAAGATTCAGCTCCAAGGGTTGCTTGACATAGGGTTCATTTGGCCCAGTGTGTCACCTTGGGGAGCCCCGGTTTTGTTCGTCAAGAAGAAGGATGGATCTATGAGGATGTGCATCGACTACAGGGAGTTGAACAAGCTGACGGTGAAGAATAAATATCCATTACCTAGGATCGATGACTTGTTCGATCAGCTTCAGGGGAAGACGGTCTTTTCTAAGATTGATCTCCGTTCGGGTTATCATCAGTTGAGAATCCGAGAGGAGGACATTCCGAAGACGGCTTTCCGCACTAGGTATCGACACTACGAGTTTCTGGTTATGTCATTCGGACTAACCAATGCTCCTGCAGCATTCATGGACCTGATGAATAGAGTATTCAAGGATTTCCTCGATATCTGTGTGATTGTGTTTATCGACGACATCCTCGTGTACTCTCAGTCAGAAGAGGAGCATGAGTTACATCTTCAGATGGTACTGCAACGACTTCGAGAACATAAGCTCTACGCCAAGTTCAAGAAATGTGAGTTACGAGTTGTCTCAGGTGTCCTTCCTAGGGCACATTGTGAGTAAAGATGGGATCAAGGTGGATCCCGGGAAGATTGAATCCGTCAGGGATTGGCCGAGACCGAAGACAGTGACAGAGATCAGAAGCTTTTTGGGATTAGCTGGGTACTACCGTAGGTTCGTGGAGGGGTTCTCCAAAATTTCAATGCCCACTAGCAGAGAGCTTACAAAGAAGAATCAGCGGTTTATCTGGTCAGATAAATGCGAAGCTAGTTTTCAGGAGCTGAAACAGAGGTTGATTACTGCTCCGGTACTAGCTTTGCCTTCGGACAAGGAGAAGTTCGTAGTCTACTGTGACGCATCCAAACAGGGTTTGGGGTGCGTATTGATGCAAGCCGATCGGGTTATCGCTTATGCCTCCCGTCAGTTAAAGGATTATGAACAGCGATACCCGACTCATGATTTAGAATTAGCCGCAGTGGTTTTTGCACTGAAGATTTGGCGGCATTACCTGTATGGAGAGAAGTGTGAGTTCTATACCGACCATAAGAGTCTCAAGTATTTCTTTACTCAGAAAGATTTGAACATGAGACAAAGGCGTTGGTTGGAATTAGTGAAGGATTATGATTGTGAGATCCTCTATCATCCCGGAAAAGCCAATGTAGTGGCCGATGCCCTGAGCAGAAAGGGTCCCGGGCAAGTAGCTAGCATGGTTCAGATCTCACCCCATCTAGCTGAGGATATGGTTAGATCCAGCATTGAGTTTGTGGTAGGTCAGCTTCACAACTTGACGCTGCAATCTGATCTGTTAGAAAGAATAAAAGTCGCTCAGATGACAGATCCGGAGTTAGTGAAGATCCGAGATGAGGTATTGGCTGGTCAAGCCAAAGACTTTTCAGTGTCAGACAGTGGGATGCTTTTGTATAAAGCCAGGGTTTGTGTTCCGAACAGTATGGAACTTAGAAATGAGATCTTTGAGGAGGCTCATTCTACCCCATATTCTCTGCATCCCGGCACCACCAAGATGTACCAAGATTTGAAACCGTACTTCTGGTGGAACGGTATGAAGAAGAATTTGGTAGAATTCGTATCGAGATGCCTCACTTGTCAGCAGATCAAGGCTGAACATCAGAGACCAGCAGGGTTGTTGCAGCCTCTAACCCTACCAGAATGGAAATGGGAGGATATTACGATGGATTTTGTGGTCGGGTTACCTAGGACCACGGGTTTGCATGATTCCATCTGGGTAGTGGTGGACCGATTTACGAAATCTGCTCATTTTCTGCCGGTCAGAACAACGTTTACAGTGGATCAGTTGGCAGAGTTATATGTCAGGGAGATAGTGAGACTTCACGGGGTACCGAAGTCTATAGTTTCGGACAGGGATCCGAAATTCACCTCCAAATTTTGGCAAAGTTTGCAACGGGCAATGGGTACAAAGCTAAAATTCAGTACAGCATTCCATCCTCAGACAGATGGTCAGTCCGAAAGGACGATTTAGATATTGGAGGATATGTTGAGAGCCTGTGTTATGGACTTTGAAGGCTCATGGAGTAAGTATCTACCGTTGATAGAGTTCTCTTGCAACAACAGTTATCAGAGTACGATAGGGATGGCTCCCTATGAACTGTTGTACGGTAGGAAGTGCAGATCCCCTATCCACTGGGATGAGACGGGGGAGAGGAAATACCTAGGTCCAGAGTCAGTTCAGCGGACCAATGAGGCGATAGAGAAGATAAAAGCTAGAATGCTTGCCTCACAGAGCAGACAGAAGAGTTACGCAGATCCGAAACGCAGAGATGTTGAGTTCCAAGTAGGGGAACATGTATTTTTACGGGTATCTCCGATGAAGGGGATTAAACGTTTCGGGAAAAGAGGCAAGTTATGCCCTAGATTTACAGGACCTTTCGAGATTCTCGAGAAGATAGGTCAAGGGGCATATCGGTTAGCATTGCCTCCAGCCTTATCAGCAGTGCACAACGTATTCCATGTCTCAATGTTGAGAAAATACGTTTCAGACCCCTCTCATATAATCAGTTATGAGAGTCTTCAGCTTCAGCCAGACATGTCATATGAGGAACAGCCAGTGCAGATCCTGGATAGAAAGGATAAAGTCCTTCGGAATAAGACCATAGCGTTGGTCAAGGTTCTCTGGAGAAACAGCAAGGTGGAGGAAGCCACCTAGGAGCTAGAGTCAGATATGAGAGCTCAATATCCAGAGTTATTCAGGTTAGATTTCGGGGACGAAATCCTTTTAAGGGGGGAATAGTTGTAAAGCCCGCTTAGTTAATTTGGAAATTATCAGTTGTTTATGTTTAAATTATGAAATTATTTATAGCTATTTAAATAATTTATTACTGTTATTTACGGAATTCAGAAATGCCTGATTATGTCATCAGTAGCTTTTATATTTCGCATTTCCGGTGTCCGGTATTTTGGAACTCGGCGTTTGGCTCAGTAGAAATCACAACTTAGTATGTTGGTATTTTGGGGACGGGTTTAGACATTGGGAATGTCGGGAATGGCTGGGAATTTAGAATGTCCCAAAAATACCCCTTTAGTATGATTTTTGTGATTTTATGGTGGAGGGGCAAAATGGTCTTTTTGCCCCATTAGTGTTTTGTCTTATGTGAGCTTTTTATTTGAAAATTTAAATGCTTAAGTGTTTAATTGTTGGCTGAATAAAATGAGATGTTATAGCTTTTATTTCATTTTTCCCAAACTTAGAAAAAAAATTACATTTTCTCAAAGAAAACTCTCTCAACTCTCTCTCTCTCTTTTCGGCCATTTGAGGCAGCTTCTAGGGTATTTTTTCCTCTTCAATTTCAAGTAAATTTCAGCTTGTTGTGTGTCTCTAATCAAGGTAATTCTTGTCTTGCTTTTTCTAATTAGTTTTCTTGAGATTTTTATGAAATTGGATGAAATGCATGCATGATTTTGGTATATGTTGCTGCTGTGATTTTGTTGTTGATTTATGGGGATTAAAGCATGCTAATTGAAGTTAAATTGGGCTGTGTTAAAGCATGTTAGTTAGGTTGTTCAAAGCTTTTAGTTTTTATGTGAAAAAGTTATGAATTTTTGAAAGAAATGGTTCATTTTGTTTTACGTGAAATTCTTTGGATGTTCTTGTGTGTTTTCAGAAGCTTGTTCATGCTTAGTTGAGTAGAATTAGCTAGGTTTGGATGCATGTTAGTAGATTTAACCAAGTTTGAGTTTTGGAACTCAAAGCTTGGTCTTTAATGGTGATTTTTGTATATGTGTTTTCTGGGTGGTTTTGATGCCTTGGATTTGTTCTAGGGATAGTTTAGAACAGGTCTGGAAAGTTTGGGATCAATTGGGGTTGAATTGGTCGAGTTATGAGAATTTTAGTTGGCTGCCTGCGAGGAACCGGAATTTCGGTTGGGCATCCGGAATTCCGGATGAGGGTTCAGTAATTCCCAGAACCGGAATTCCGGTTGGGCAACCGGTCTGCCGGTTGGGGAATTTTTCCGAACCCTAGTTTTCCTCGTTTTTAGGTTTTTAGGGGTATTGCCATGCTTTTTATCGATAGGGAAACTTTTAGTTCCAAGTTTTAGTCCCCGGGAAGTGATTTAGCGTGTCACTTATAGCGTTGTGGTTTTTATGGTTTAGGAGCCGATGTCCGCCGCTCGGCTTCGGTTCCGGTCGGGTTGACGGCACACACGAAATCGGAATCCAGGTAAGATTAGTATAACAGTATGCATATGTAGATTACATGTTTAGCGTGCATGTAGGAAGCCTGCTAGATTACATTAGTTATGTATTTAGGCTTCGAACCATCCAACCCTGTCACGTCGGTACAGGCTGGAGTATGACCAGCAGCCGGAGTATGACCGGTTCGACCGATCAGGCTGACACTTGGTTGGTGGTTCAGTGCTATTGACCTATCCCGTCGGTACAGGCTGGAGTATGACCAGCAGCCGGAGTATGACCGGTTCGACCGATCAGGAGGATACTTGTCAATAGTACCGTCCCCTGAACGTTCAAAACTCAGTACCATGTTGGACATGGCAGTAGTGGCTCAGTACCATGTTGGACATGGCAGTAGCGGGACTCAGTATCGTGTTGGACACGGCAGTTAGTTATGTATGATATTATTATGCTTTTCTTACTGAGTCTGTCGACTCACAGTTTATGTTCATGTGTAGGTAAAGGCAAGGCTGTAGCTGATGGACCGTGAGCGAGCTTATGAGATTGTACATGTCGGGGCGGTTAGGCCTGGAGCGTACGATCCTCGGGACAGCAAGGCTGAGATTTTTGTAACTGTCGTTAGACGACTCTTATTTTGATGTAATAGTTAAACAGATAAACTTTTTGTAAATATTTTTATAATCGGGATCCTGAGTCTTTTGTAATATGTTTTACAAGTTTAATCAAAAAGCAAAATTTTAATTAATCACGTTTTTCCATAAACCTCGTTGATTAGCAACGAGCTGCACAGTACGTTTAAAAAAAAAATCACGTAATACGCCTAAGGTAGTTAGGGTGTTACACATGGAATAAGTATCTACCGTTGATAGAATTTTCTTACAACAACAGTTATCAGAGTACGATAGGGATGGCTCCCTATGAACTGTTATACGGTAGGAAATGTAGATCTCCTATCCACTGGGATGAGACAGGGGAGAGGAAATACTTAGGTCCAGAGTCAGTGCAACGGACCAATGAGGCGATAGAGAAGATAAAAGCTAGAATGCTTGCCTCACAGAGCATACAGAAGAGTTACGCAGATCCGAAACGCAGAGATGTTGAGTTCCAAGTAGGGGACCATGTGTTTTTACGGGTATCTCCGATGAAGCGGAGCCCGCTTAGTTAATTTGGAAATTAGCAGTTAATTATGATTAATTATGGAAATTATTTATAGCCATTTAAATAATTTATTATACTGTTATTTATGGAATTCAGAAATGCATTGTTATGTCATTCAGTAGTTTTCATATTTTGCTTTTCCGGTGCCCGGTAATTTTGCAACCCGGTGTTTGGCTCAGTAGAAATCACAACCTAGTATGTTAGTAGTTTGGGACGGGTTATTAGACATTGGGAATGTCGGGAATGGCCGGGAATTTAGAATTTCCCAAAAATACCCCTTTAGTGATTATTATGTGGTTTTGGTGTGGCGGGGCAAAATGGTCTTTTTGCCCCATTAGTATTTTGTCTTTTAGTGAATTTGTTACTTGAAAAATAAATGCTTATTTTATTAATAAATGGCTGAAATGAATGATATATGTTTATTTTATTTCATTTTTCTCATTTTATCAAAAAATCACAAACTTAGAAAATTCAAAAACTCTCTCTTTTCTCTCTCTTTTCGGCTGGGTGCATGGGATTCAAGGGCTGGGATTTTCATTAATTTTCAAGCTAGATTCAACATAAATTTGTGAACTCTTGATTGTGGTATGTATTTCCTAATTTTCTTTCTTTGTTTTCTTGAAAAAAATGGTGAAAATATGAGTGAATTGCATGCTTACTTGAAGTGTTGTTGCTGCTGTGTTT